>NC_141761.1:17531330-18141330 GCF_982258835.1 Parasteatoda tepidariorum | reverse complement strand
TGCCTATGACTCTTTAGGTAGGTCTCTTAATTTCTTATAAACTTTACTTCAAATTTAAAGGTTCTTATCTGAAAAATTTTGCTTGTAAATTTGTATATTTAATTTTAATAATTCATTGTAGAGCTTGTAAGAGCTTACAGCTCATGTAATAACATGTTATCTCATCCATAAACAATATGTTAAAGACATGGTCTCTTATGAGCCCGGCTAACATATTAAGGTTTCCGTTCGAGGTCAGAAACACAAAACGAAAAGCAAGTTTACCTCGCTACGAAAGTATCGGTATTGTGGAACTACAAACAAGCTCTCGATTTCATACTATTGAATAATTTAGTTTAGAAAGGTCATATATGTCAATCAATTCATATTTTATGAACTTTTTCTTTACGTGATCTGATTTTATTGGGAAATCTATCGGCGGAAACTCATATTTTGAGGTCAAAAATATTATTTTTATTAAAAATGAAAGTACTTATAGTTGTTTTAAATGAAATAACTAATTTTGTAATTTCAATTACTTTTTGTTTCTCCCTCGCAGCGATATGTGGGGGAGACAATTCCTTAACTTGCGGGCATGATGTTTGGAATCCATCTAGATTTTCCAAAAAGTCTTGTGCTTCATTTTTAGGAATAAGTACCTGAAAATAGAAGAGAAATTCCTAAATGATGTATGTGTAAAATTTGTTTTCAGGCAGCTGTTTATTAACAAATTATTTTCATTAAAAAGGAAAATAGTTGTCTTAAATAATATAACCATTTTTGCAATTTCAATTACTTTTTGTTTCTCCCTCGCAGCGATATGTGGGGGAGACAATTCCTTAACTTGCGGGCATGATGTTTGCAACCCATCAAGATTTTCCAAAAAGTCTTGTGCTTCATTTTTAGCAATAAGTTCCTGAAAATAGGAGAGAAATTCCTAAGTGATGTAGGTATAAAATTTGTTTTCAGACAGCTGTTTATTAACAAATTATTTTCATTAAAAAGGAAAATAGTTGTCTTAAATAATATAACCATTTTTGCAATTTCAATTACTTTTTGTTTCTCCCTCGCAGCGATATGTGGGGGAGACAATTCCTTAACTTGCGGGCATGATGTTTGGAACCCATCAAGATTTTCCAAAAAGTTTTGTGAATTTTTAGGACTAAGTATCTGAAAATAGAAATGAAATTTGTAAGTATAAAATTTGTTTTTAGAAACCTGTTTATTAACAAATTATTTTCATTAAAAAGGAAAATAGTTGTCTTAAATGATATAACTATTTTTGCAATTTCAATTACTTTTTGTTTCTCCCTAGCAACGATACGTGGGGGAGACAATTCCTTAACTTGCGGGCATGATGTTTGGAACCCATCAAGATTTTCCAAAAAGTTTTGTGCTTCATTTTTAGGACTAAGTATCTGAAAATAGAAATGAAATTTGTAAGTATAAAATTTGTTTTTAGAAACCTGTTTATTAACAAATTATTTTCATTAAAAAGGAAAATAGTTGTCTTAAATGATATAACTATTTTTGCAATTTCAATTACTTTTTGTTTCTCCCTAGCAACGATACGTGGGGGAGACAATTCCTTAACTTGCGGGCATGATGTTTGGAACCCATCAAGATTTTCCAAAAAGTTTTGTGCTTCATTTTTAGGACTAAGTATCTGAAAATAGAAATGAAATTTGTAAGTATAAAATTTGTTTTTAGAAACCTGTTTATTAACAAATTATTTTCATTAAAAAGGAAAATAGTTGTCTTAAATGATATAACTATTTTTGCAATTTCAATTACTTTTTGTTTCTCCCTAGCAACGATACGTGGGGGAGACAATTCCTTAACTTGCGGGCATGATGTTTGGAACCCATCAAGATTTTCCAAAAAGTTTTGTGCTTCATTTTTAGGACTAAGTATCTGAAAATAGAAATGAAATTTATGAGTGATGTATACCTCCAAATAGAATAATAGCTTTTAGAAAACTGTTTTCTAAATAAGATTAATTTTATATTTAAATAAATTCATCTTGAATTTTAATTTCTTATAAGGATAATTAATAAAAAAAATACATCGTTAAGGTCATATGAAAGTGTAAAGGTACTAATGCAGAGATACCGTCAAAAAATCTCTGCGAAATCTATTAAAAAAATTTCATGAGTTTATCAGGACTTAAGTTGAATAAGCAAACAACTTTTAAATAATCACTACTAAATGCAGAGGTATTTTATTTAGTAGCGATTCTGGACTTATTCTGATAACGGTTAAAATTATGTTATGTGATTAAATTAATAGCAAGTAATAACTATTCAGCATTTGCAAAGTCAGTTAAAGCCATGACAACATCTTAGCATTGTATAATCAACGTAAGTATTGTATAATCCAAAAAAATATACTATCATCATTATAACGAATTTTATCATTATAACGTTCTCATCATTCTAACGAATATTTTCATAATTTTAACGAAGATTCATAATTCATAGTCTTACGAAGAAAAGTTTTTTCTTTAATATTAAATTTTAATGTAAAAATAAATTGAAAGGAAAAATGCTCTATCTTAGACCGCATGTACAATGCAGAAAAAATTGAGTCACTTTGAATAACTTTTAATCTAATGATCGGATTTTCACGTACTAAGACTCAGTCTGCATGGTTCAAGGGGATGATTTCAAATATATTAAAATAATATGCAAAAGACAGTTTAAGTTAGCAAATCAGTGACAATAACGAACTTACTATGCATAAATTTTTTTTAATCAGTGGATTAAGATTTCGTACACTAAACCCCTAAATATCTATATAAATGTTACTCTAAAAAAATATACATACTTCCCTAATTCTTAGGAACTCTTAAGACTGATTTCGTTTAAATTTTGTATTTTTCTACATAAAATTATATTCGTTTCAACGATGTAAACATTTGTTACTGTTGACGTATGCTATTAAAGCAGAGGGGGTGCGATTGTTCTTGTTTTCCAGTGGTTCCATCTATGGCCAAGAATTAGACTTCTGACACACCCATACGTCACACCCGTTTATAGGGTGGACCCATTCATACATCCATTCATTTATCCACAGATCGTAATTTTGACCTGAATCAGAGAACGCTCAATCTCCAATTCAGTACCCCCAGAGGTTTCGATTTGTTATGGGAACATGGAGGACTTTGAGACTCGACAGATTTAACGTACATCAGTCACCATTTACTACACGGGGAGTCTTCGGCCGGCAGGAATTGAACCCACGACCACTTGGACATGAGCCCAGTGCCCTACCAACCAGGCTATCCCAACCCGTAAACATTTGTAAACTTCTCAGTTAAAAATTTTTCTACTATTAATAAATAAAATAAAATATAATGAATAAATATCAAAAATTATTTTTTTCAAGGTATTGTCTTCGGATAAACGAATTTTACAATTGCATGCAAACATTTTTTTAAATCGCTTAAAAAGTTCTCGAAATACGCAAAAGGTAAAATTGGCGTTAAGGGGTCTAAATTCTCGACCCTTCTCCTGATCTAACTATTGGGACCATACTTCGCAGTTTGCTGCTCCTCTATATTTTAGGAATCCAGAATCATAATGCTTTGAAAATAGATATGTTTATTCAGAAAAAATACTACATTTCTGAGTCTGATTTCGTAACTTAAAATTTCGTCTGCCCTAACTAATTAGCATGACTGAGGTCACCTTGAATCATCATAATTCAGTCCTAGTGTGTGAAAATGTGTGAATTAGCTAGTTACCTAGTGTGTGAATTAGATCAATAGTTATTTAAGGTTTTTCGTTTCTTTTTTTTTTTTTTGCACTGTACACAGTACTGATTTAAGATATAAGCAAGAGGGCCCAGTTAGCCCAAATATACTTCTTTGTGAACGTTGCCATTCACAACATGTAAATAATACAATTAAAAATTGCATGTCAAAATTCTTATTAAAAGTATGTTCCTATTAAAGCACTACATCTTTAAAATATCCCTGCAAAATATAATTTGAAATTACGCTTACTATTAATAACATTTATTTTAGCTCATTCAGATTTAGTTAAACTAATAATTATATTTAATCTCCAAATTCAATCCACTTAAAAGAAAACTAAAAATAAGTTTTAACACTGAGAGTTACAACACATGGTAGTCTAGGGTACAGCACTGAGTTGATGTTTTTCTGAAATGCATAACGAAATTCATTCACAAAACAATTATCTAGACTAACATATATAATGCAATTCCCATTTTCAAGTTTTTTTTAAATATTTCTTCCTACATAAAAAACAACAAAATTGAAAATTGGTGTAAAACGCAATATTCTCTCTGTTGTATGTAAAAATGTATGGACGAACACTTCGATATACAACGCATACATCTCTCTTTATTAAAAAAAATCAAAAGGGACAATGCTCAGTGGTATAAATAAAAAAATAAATAAAAAAAACTCGCCAGAAATCTAAGCGTTTTGTTATAGTATGTAATTCCTAAGATTTTGGAGGGTCATTAATTATGATGCTCAAAATTTAATGTGGCTAATTCAAATTATCGGTGAGAACCGCGTTGGCCATGAGGTAATCCAGTTTCAAATCTCAACATTGGCTGGTTGAAACGAATTCTGTTTCCAGCTCGCATTGACCACCGTACATAAAGTATCCTCAGTTGTAGATAGATCATAGGCTAGATACCCCTTTCCATCGGACTAACTGTGGAAAGTTTTTGAGCTTTTCATTTTCATGAAATGCAAATGCGAGTTAGTTCAATTAAAAAGTCTTCCACGAAGGCTAGTTTGTTCCAATGCTGGATCCAAACATTTGCTTGTCTTCTCAAAATCACAACGCAACGAAGTTGAAGCGTATGGACTGCGGATTCATAGCCGGAATCTTAGAATCAACGGTTATACAGTAGGGAACCGATTATCCGGAACGATCGGGACCATCGCTATTCCGGATAACTGATTTTTCCGGTTTTCTGAATCACTACAAAAAGCCGTTTTTTTATTGTTAAAGCCAACTAAAAAAAAAAAATTATGATAATAATCTTAAAAAGAGGAAAAAACGATGAAGTAATACACTAATGATTATTTCCAAAGTGATGGTAAGGTAAACATCCTTCAAAAAAGAAAGAAAAATCCTAAAATCTTATGAGGAAAAAAAATATTTTTTTAAAAAATGGCGGGAAAATTTCTCGAATTTCGTTCCGGTTTTTTGGTTTTCCGGTTTTCTGATTTCCGGATAACGGGTTCTGTACTGTAATATAAAATATAAAATAAAATTTGTCGGTAAGAAATGGTTAGATTAATGATATCTTGCAAACTATTATAAGAACACTGCTATAAAAGAGTTTCTACTCTCGAGATTCGGGATTGCTAATGTTTGGAGTTGAATTACCGTTTGGCGAGATTGTATTGCGCCAGCCATCTTTCATCATAATGTAACCTTTTTGAACTACTCATTCTTGTTGATTGAATTGTTAAGAGCGTATGGTCGCTCTCTAATGCAAGTTCATGCGTGAACTAATTAATTACATTTGTTAATTATTATATACAGTCCATTGCCTTCAATTTTAACTATTGAGCTATCACGGGACCGTACAGCTAATATAATGTCAATTTATAAACATTTCAATGTAATTAATCAAATCAACTAATCAGAGTTGATTAGTTGATTTGAAAGTTAATTTTAAATAAAATAAGTTTAAAATTCTTAAATTTAGACAGCGAGAGAGCAATTGAGATTGAAAATTATCGGGATGAGTGGAGTAATGACCGGAAACTCCGATTGTGTGGAAATTAGTTCTGTTTTCTGCGGATTAACTCTAAATTACACCTAACTCGCATTACTATTTAAGAGGATTGACCTACAATAATTGCCGTGTTGTTGTTAATTCACGACGTCTGTGCCGATAAGTTTAGTTAAAGTTCCCTAGTTTTTGTGTTCTCCTTATTTATTGGTAATTAGTGTTATAAAAATTATTTTTAGTCCAGTTTATTATACGTTTACTAAATATTCATACGCTAACAAACAATACGGATTTCGAAAGGAATAATAGCACCGTTTTGAATCGTTTCTATAAACTCTGCTCTGGAGGGTAAAACCAGGTACCTCCTTGATGTGTATTTATGATGGGCCCACGAAAGCTGAGGTTCAGTGGAGAATGAAGACAAATCCATCCAAGGCTGTGAACAAACAAATGCTTAACGGGCCCCTTCCTTAAAGCCAAAAAAAGACCTTATTTTCATACTTTGTAGAATTTTTGACGACCCTTTGGTAACAAACAAAATTTGTAGTCTTTAAATAGATAAAAAAAATTCTCAGCCATTTTCTTTTTAATAAACTAATAAAACGCTTCATTTTTGTTAGAAATTTGGTTGGATCCACTGTTGTCCCGGGACAACTATCTCCCCCCCCCCCTCCTTGACTATATCATATGGAAATTATATGCATATTTTTCTTAAGGCGACAAGGGACTTTCAAAATTTTTTTTTGAAATTATCAAGGGATTTGCTTGAAATTTTCAGAATACATTTATATTGTTAAAAACAAATGTTATACAAAATTTTAAAAAAATATTTCAAATTTTAAGAAATTAAAAAATTTAAATTTTTGAATTTTTTATGTTTTTTTTATATTACTCCTCGCGTCTGAAATTTTGTCAAAATGACAAAATTCTTTTAAAATATTACATATTAGGTAATATTGAAAAAAATGTTGGGAGTACTTTTTCTATTTTTTATTATAGAAACGAATAACATTAAAAAAACAGTAAAAAACCTACATTTTTAGGAAAAAATCATCATACCTCTATAAAATATCATGTATAAAAAAAATTCTATTCTCTTAATTCAAAAAACTTTTCCAACAAAATGTTAATAATATTCATAAATATATAGCATTAAATTCTCAGGTCAATAGAATGAAAATTCATTACGCTGGAACAGTTTGAAATTTGTAAATTTGTCAAAAAAGACATTTTGAGAAAAATGACTTTTACTACTTTTTCATTGCAAATTTCACTTCTGAACAAATATTTCTTGTTTATGATATAAATACCTATAAATATTGTCTAAAGAACTAGTTTAATAATTATATACTTTAATTTTTTTTAAAAAAATTAACAAAATATTCAACTAATTTAAAACTAATTTAAAAAGAAACTAATTTTAACTAATTTTAAGCAGGCAAAAAAAGGTAAACAAAGGGGTGTGGTCAAAACTGAAATGGCCATAACTTCATCAATTTTGCTCTTATTCCAGAATTTTTTTTTCTTAAATGTTCAGTTAAATGCCTATATTTCAAAAATATAAAATGCAAAATATCGATTTTTTGACAAATTTTTGCTTCTTTGAAAGTCCCTTGTCGCCTTAAATTGTCATATAAAATAGAAAAGTCTGCTAATTTTTTAATGAAATTCTAGCATTTCTAAATTTCCGAAAGAGTTAACATATGTGCCTAGTTTTTCATACAGCTTTATCCCAGTAGTGGGGTACCGGGTGATTTGACTCTTTCTACAAAACAAAGCCTTTATAAAAAAAGGTAGTACATTTATAAATTTCCTGGAATGATATATTGTATACAACTAAGCAATGAATATCTTGATTAAATCTGACGGTTTTTAGATCGAACAGTTTAGCTCCAGAAGGCCTTCGAATCTTAGAAACCCGGTATTACCGTCTATAATACTTTAGAGAAAATGGAAAAAATGCTGTTTTATTTTTCAAAATATCGTGAATGAAAATAAAAATCTACTTATTGTGCATATTATACGTAAATCAATCAATCAAGCGATGTTACTCCATATTTTTGAAAGTTCATTTCCCTTTATTATTTGTTTTTCTTAAGTAGCATAAATAGCTGTGAATATGATTCAATTTCTATAATTAGTTGCTTTCCGAAACTATCACGATAAGATTTTTCCGGGGAAATTTCTGTATCGTGATCTGTAACAGAATAATCGCAAAATGTGGCAATTTCCGAGAAACTAAAAAAAAAAAAAAAAAAAATCACATTAAGGTACCAATTTGAAGGGTATAACTCGTTTCCCCCCTTCCGGAAAAACCTGTACACGTTTTTTCTTTTTTTTTTAAATTCCCGTTTAAAATTAATTTGGCTCCCTGGCGGTTGTAGTAGGCATGGCAGATCACGATACAGAAATATCCCCATTTTTTCTCTATACTGTTGAACGAAAATCAAATTCTTTTATTTAGATTAGATATAATATAATTATTCTAATTGCTGGTTACGAACTTTCGAATATTTTTCTCTGGAATTAGTCTTTCAAATAAGTGATGAATTGAATCATTCTGTCAACGTAGTTAGTATATTGTTCCTTTAAAACCTCCCTTTGTGTTTTACAGAGAAAGGTTTCATACTTGCAATGTACAAAATTCTTTTTCTTTTTCAAATTAATTCTCAAAGCTATACCTTTCTATTATTGCGTGATCAATATAGGAAAAAAATATTAAAATTTCCAAAAAAAGTTAATGCTTGTTTTTACCCTAAATTCCCGATAATAGAAAAAAATATGTAAACTCAGCCTGTTACTTTAGCAAATAAAATGCATATATTTTTTCTTCTTTTTTATTGTATTGTTCTATGAATATTATTAACAAGTTTTTTTTTACATTTGCGATGTTGTTTTTCGATTTCAAACCATTGTGTACCAAAGTTCACCGACACAAATTTCCGAGTCCATATATATATATCAGGAATATTTTAACATTTTAAATTTTAGCATTTGCCTACGCAATTATGTGTAGTTAATTTTTTTTCATCGTATAATCGTATCTTTACGAGACCCATACAGGTTTAAAACTGTCATATGAGTTCGGCATTTTTAAATTTCACAATGTTCCTTAAAAACTGTGACATTGAAATACATGTTTTAAAAAGTCTATAAATGCAGGTAAAATGTAATTTTTTATTTAATCTACTTGCATATTTTCATTAACCAAACATAATATTTTGAGAAGGTAAAAAAATTTCCAAATTAGTTTTGTCAAAATTTCCAAAACTGTAAGCGTCTGTTTTCTTTTCCTTCGTTCGTGATGATAAAGCGTTCTTTGTAATTATGATGTTCTATAAAGATTAAAAAAAATTTCTGATCAAGAAAAAAAAGATTTTAATAGCTTTTTTGGGGGGGATTTTGGCTAGATGTTTTTCCATTCAGACCACTATGAGCAGCAGCTATTTTTGGGTGTTCAACTTATTATTACATCTTGTTTCTGCGCAAATCTGCAAGACTTAATGACATTGAATTAAATAAATGATTAGAAAAACACAGTATTGCTCCCCCAAATGAAATTATAGAGTTAAAATTGCATGTGCTAAACGATCCAATTTTATTTATGAACTTCACTCAATTTTTTTTTTAAATTCCAATTGCTCCGAAAGTTATTTTAGGTAACTTCTTTTGCTTTAAATACTAATCAAAGTAAAACTTCCATTGCAGAAAATTATATTTCTCTATAAATCAAGATTTTTATTTTTATTTTAAAAGCTCGAGCTGGACTTCATATCAAAAATTAATCTACAAAATGAAAAAAGAAATAATATGCGAAAGAAATTAGATATTGCCAGATATAAATATTACTATTTATATTGAAATTTTTAAGGAAAAAAAACGCAAGAGAGATAAGAATTTCCAATTTAAACTGTTATACAATATAAGATTATAGTTATACTAGGTGTCTAAGTCCCCTGTTCGCTGCCGCTCACCAACCCCGATTATTGCTTTGCAATAATTGTATTCTCTTGGCAGAAAACAATGTTTCTATTAAAGTTAAAATTATTCACTTAACATATATGTGCTAAAAGGAATTCTGTTAACTTACGCTCTTGCGCCTCAACTTCCCACTTCCAAATATTACTTTACCCAAATATTAGATCTTTTGGAGAACGGAAGTGATTTTTCGAAGTAATCATTTTTTAAAATAACATTTATATTCTTATAGCATTGTATTGTTCAAACAAATTTGATGAGTTCACAATCACAATTTAATACTCTCACTAATGGTAGCAGTACTGGAAAATAAGTTTAAATTAGGGATACAAACATATTTAAAGGAAAACAATACCTTTACGACTATTGTTAATTTTATGCTGATGACAACCTGAACAATATGGATATGAATGAAGGAAAACTGGATCCTACCACGTGATTTTCCAGCCAATAAAAATGCGCCGACAACAATGGAAAACTAGGTCAGACTTCTATGATTTTATATTCGCGATCGCAACGCTCGAGTACGCCGTCTAGCGGGAGCCTGTAAATATCAGACATTAATTTATCACGTTTTCATTAAGTTCCATCAAAATCATTGTCTGAATCAGACGCCATTTTTTAGCAGCAAATAAGAAACAAAATTTCCCTAAGGAAAAGGCCGAAGAACTTGAAAAAAATCTCCAGAATATTAGTAAATCTTTCAGGAACAGAACACGCCAAACATTTGAAGAAAAATTCCTCAATAATTTTTAATTTCTATTATCAACAAACTTGCAACTGATGACTTCCGATTTCGGATACTGTTACAGATGTGTGTATCAAGGTAAAATGCATTTCTTCTGTTTTCAATTCATTACGAATTAAAGTGAAATCAACATTGCTTTCGTCATTCCAGTGAATAAATATGAATTCAGAACATACAGAATTGTAATAGTTATAGCATATTCTTCTTCGTTATAAAATAGTATATATCTCTGTATCCGTATAATTCGGAAAACAACAATAAAAAATTATCCAAGTTACTTGAAATAGTGCCATTTGTGCTGATTCTAAATTAATTTTAATCGTTTTCTTGGTAAGTATTTTTTAGTTTTGAAAGAATAAGTTCAACTAGAATTCAGTTATTCTGTTTTTAGCTACATATTCAAATTCCTATCAATTATAAAATTTTGCGGTGTAGTATGTTATCTAAAAGTAATGAAGGGTTAAACTATGTATATATTATTTGAGAATAAAGTTTTCAAACAAGGAACTTATCATTTTGGTATTCTCCGGGAATTATAAATCAGGTAAGTGCAATGATTTTTACAATAAAGAATTTGCTTGTAAATATTTTTTTTTTCATTTGATGATGGTTCTCAACAGAATGGATTTTTACGTCTGATTAAGAACTATAAGAATAATAAAAAAAAGAAACAATATGAAAGTTTTTATTTCAATGTAAAGAATTCTTAAAATCGTTTTCTTATCCTAAGAATTGTTTATTTTCCGTTTTTTAGTTTATAATTTTTTGATAAAAATTGTTCTCAAAATACTTTTTTTGAAAAATTAAATGGTATAACATTATGTGTTTATGTATACTTCTTGTATATTCCAATGTTTGAAGTAATATGATTCAGAAAAGTATGGAATAAAAATTGGGTACTTACGTATTAACGCCACTACCGCTACAGATTTGGCGGTTTTTAAGTGCCGCTAATCTACACTTAAACTTTTTGCGACAATTCATAAAATAAAACACTATTTAAAATCAAAATAGTCTATCGGCTTTCGGTGGAAAATGAGCCGATATAGAGTTTAGCATAGATTCAAAACAATCATATCGCCATATGAACTCTGATAAATAAGATTCCAAATGAAATAACATTTCCAAAACGTACGTTTACCAAGATAAAGTTTCATGTTGTGGGAATTGGTACATTTTCGATTTTTCGGTAAAATATTTCCCTATTAAATAAATAAAATATAAATAAAATTGCATCTTGTTTTGTTTTTGGCAAATCCCAAAGACGAATTTTCGTAGCACTAAAAATGGCGACAAAAAAGAATTGTTTTTTTTTTGTTTTTGTTTCGTCAGCATTCTTTATTTTACGTTTCTTAGTTTCTAAATAATGACTTTTATTGAAACTTGAAATTTTTTGATAAAAATTGTTGTCAAAAAACTTTGTTTACAAAATTAAATTTCATAAAATTATGAGGCTTATGTATACTTTTTGTTCATTTTAATTTTTGAAGTAATATGATTCTTAAAACTATAGAATGTAAAGTTTAAATGGGCCTTTCATGTTATATCATTAAATTTAGTAGTACTATTTCTCGGGCATTAGGTTTTAACTCTTATAAGAATATACATATTTTTTTCTGTTAATGTACAAATACTTTTCCGATGTGTTTTGGATATTCCTTCTCTAATAAAAAGAGATACCATTTTGTTTTCGTTTGCATAAGAAAGAATATCAAGCATTTTTCTTTTTTAAATTTAATTAGCCACAATAAAGAAGGAACGTTGCAATGCTACGTGCTACATTAACGACGTCTCTAGAGTAACTGAATGATTGTTCATATAGAAATCGCAGGTATTAGTCTCATACAACAACGCCCCCTATAGTTCGTTGCGATCGCGAATTATATAAAGATACAAGCTAAATGACTTCTCATTTATTACCTTTTATTGTCTCATGCATTAAGTATTCCTAGTTAAAATACTTTTTTCAAGTATAGTTCTTTACATTTCAAATCCAGTTAAGTTCCCTTCCTTATGATTAACAAGTCAATCCATACATAAAATTATAGTGATTAATATATTTTATACGCAAAACTATCTTTTTTTTTTCGTGGAAATATTGACTTTTAAGACGAAGAAAGAAGGTGAATAGGAGGCGAACTCGGATGTTGGTCAGAGGAGCGAGCAGCGGATGGAGCTTTCTAACATAAAAAATCTTATTCTTGTAAGGTCAAAAAACTTTTTTTTTTTTTATTAAATAGCAAAAATCTATATACTATATATTTCTCTTACACGGCGACAAACAAAAGCCTTATGACAACTCCCCGAATGTCAACGCTAGAAAATCGACCAATGATTGCCGCTAAAAATGTCACATGCCAAATCTAGCTGAGGTGGCTCAACATATAGAACTTTTAAAATCGGAAACTGAAATAACTGCTAGGCAGAAGTGAGTAGTCTTTGTCGATCGATCTCTATTCTAGTATTTTGTCGAAAGCGCTTTTTTCACGAATTTATTTCACGATTTTTGCTTTATATTAAGAATTTATTTGTTTTATTATTGTTATTAGTTATTCATTGAAAAGTGAGTCTCAGTCGTGCTGTTACGCTTTAAGATTTTATACTATAGCACATTTCTAATAGGTTTAACGAATTGCATGTCATTTATTTGAATTCAAATTTATTTTAATGACTTAGTATTTACTAAAAAGATGTAATCTTTTTTTAAAAAATGTTGTTATATGGACTTGAATGATTGTTTTGAATTCTTAGAATTTTGTGTATTTGCAATGTACCTAATTTAGTAGCGAGCGAAGCAAACCATATATAAGATTGCGTAGCAATTTTCGGGGGTTGGCGAGCGTCAGCGAGCAGGGGGCTCAGCCCACTAGTGCTTATTAATTGTATAAATAAAAGCTTTGCAAAATAAAAGCTTTGTGAAAAAACTTATGAAGTAATTTTTAAATCCTTAGATTTCCGAGCATAAGAACATATGCAATATATTTGCAAATATTGATATTATATTTTATTCCGCAACAACTGATAACGATATCAAAGCTATTTTTCTCTATTCCGCAAAGATATCATTTAGTGATAGCGTGTTTGTAGCCGCTAATGTTTTTTTAAAATTACCTTTCTCTGAAGAATGGAAGACGGTGGTGAAAAATGATGAAATAGCTTGACTTGCTTGTATTCTGGGATTCCTGGTTTCCAAGGAATAGCGAGTGCGCTGGATTCTTTCAGAGGAACGATGGTTCTGAATCTAGATGGTTCAGCATCCTGAAAGACAGATAAAGAAACTGGTTTTGATCTTCTAAACTCATCTCTCCCTAATTTGAAAAAAAAATCATTCTAAAAACAATCAATAGAGAATAAAACAGAAATAACTGAACTGAATGGATGAGAAGCAGCAAATGGTGCGAGTTTTAAATCCTTAAAAGGACGCTATAACGCGGGAGAAAATTTTCATGGCAAATTCTCTTTCATCTTCCATAAGTAATTTAAAATTAAAAGTTTGAAAAGGTGAACCTAAAGTAATTAATGAAGTTTCTAATGATGGATTTTTTTCCCTTCAAAATATCAAAATGCTTACATATTATTGCAAAATTGCTTTCGTAATCTTGAGAAATCCTGATAAAATTTTTTTGCGATTTGATACTTTGAGAAAAAAATTTTCTGCTTTAGAAACTTCATGGTTTACTCTCGGTTTACTTAAAATCGCTTTTTCTCGGTGAAACAGATGGTGAACTCGGTGACGTCCTCTTAAAACCATTGATCAAACAGTTGAGATTCTTGAAAAAATTTAAAAAGTTCAGTTTTAATCTTAGAAGAAATGGAAATACTCCGTCCTTTTTTCTAACAAACTATTCAGATTTCAATGTTTGAAATATTTTTAATTGTAATGCAAAATATTTTCTAACGCTGTGCCTATTGAATTTTCCCCGAAACGAAAATTCAAATTAAATACTCAATGGGAAAAGAAAGTATGATTGGTGCATTTTGGGCAGAACGGGCGAGCCAGATCCAATAAGAGTGTTAACAGTCATTTATTGAATATTATCACTCTTTAAGGTTTAAATATTTTCTATTGTAGTTTGATTTTCTAACAGAAAAATTTAAATAATTATTATTGAATTAAAAATTATGACGTCACAAGGAAACTGTTCCAAAAGCCGGCAGTCAAATCATTGTTTACATTTCAAAAGATGAAGAATTTGAGGCGGAATTTGTACTATATGTGGTTTAATGGCAAAAAAATCTTAAAAACGGACAAGTTGTGCCATCGGTTTCATACAAAATAAAAATAATAATTCAAACCTAAAAATAATAATTCAAGAATAATAAAATAAAAAGTATAAGAACTCCGTTCTTAAGATGACCTCTAGACCAGACCTAAAATTATAGCAACATTGGATAGTAACAGCAACAACAACAACAAAAAAGAATGAATCACTTCGTTTTAGACCTGACGAAATATTATTTCTACTTTTTAGTCAATTTTAAAAATGCAGTTTTTAAAATTCTTGTGTATCATTATTTCCATTCTCGAGTTTGTTACTTTATGTCGGAAAGATTTCGAAATTTAGATTGGCAATTAAGTAAAGAAATGTTTTACTTCTCTTGTAAGTAACTATAAATGCAAATATAAATGTCACCCCCTTTTACGTGCCTTTGTAATATTTGAATGAGTATAATTTATATATTTAATGCAGAATAAGAAATACTACGCAAAATCAAAACTACATTACATCAAACATTACAAAAACCATCCGCATTACATACATCTAGAACTACATTATGAATCAAGAACTACATCCCTCATCCATCTCAAGACATAAAGCTTTATTTCTTCACCTAATATAGTTTATAAATGTATTTCAAGCACTGACCTAGATTTCTGGTAGCTTTTTTACATTATTCAACACAAAAATTGTACATTTAATTGTCTTCCTGTTGTACCATCTTTTTCAAATATTTTGAAATCGTCAAGTTTTTTAAAATTTATTAACATCTTAAATTTAGTTTTTCTTTAATCGCATTGGTTTAAAAATTTTATTTTGCATTTTCAAACACTTTTAATCAATCATATTATTTTAACTTAATATCAAAATTTCACTTACTATTTGATTTTGAATGAAAATCGTTGAAACGTTGATGTCTTCTATTTCCTCTCGCCAGTATGGGAAATCCCAATACTGCGCCATACTGAAAACAAATTGTACTGATGAAGTTAAATACTATTCTTAAATTAATCAAGTTTTATTTGTTTCATTTATTTGCAATTTGGATGATCTAGATATGTATGAAAAAAATTATAGTATGTAATATTTTTTTGTTCCCAATACTTATAATTATTCATTACTTGAAAACTTGTTCCATTACTTAATGTTGAAATTTTAAATGCATTTGATGACTAAGCAAGCTTTTCATCTTTTTCAAACATCTAACGTAAATATTTCCGTCAATTTTTTTAAAAGAAATTCTAAAAGTTTTTATCCATAGCCCAATTTAGATCTTCACTTGATAAATCTTTGATTTATTAATTATGTGTTTTGTTACACTCGGAAAAAAATGTTTTCATGAAACTTCAATATTTCATTTAGAATACCTTAAAATTGCCTCAGTTTATTTAAAGTTGCAAGCAAACTTAAGTTTTGGATCATTTAAAAAATTATCAGTACTAGTATCAGATAAGAATCCTTGGCTGTCGTCCGTGTTTATGACTATTAGTTCAGATCATGATCCAAATTAGTAACTAAAACTACTTGAAATGCTGTACCTTAATGTAAACTTTTTCGATCACAGTTAGAAACATTAACAATTATAATCAGGAAACTGACATCTAATATAAAAAGTTTTTCATATTTCCGAGCTCTGAAAATAGTATATACTGTGACAGGCAGATAATGGCTATACTTGAATATCCAATTCAAATTTGATAGAATCGACTGAAAGTTGACGTGTTTAACTCTCACTTTCCTACGTTTCTAGACGTATATTAATTTAGGAAATATGACTTTGTCAACAGAGACGTTAAACTTTTATTTATGATTTTTTTTAAAAAAAAGTGGTAAAAGAACTTTAATAATAATAAAAATTTAAAAACATAACAAAAATGAAAAAAAAATCTTGATAAATTTTTAAATCGAGCTATATAATCTTAAGATTAAATTTTAATGAAATTTGTTCATTAATTTGAATTTATCGTTATTAAAGTTGACTCGCTAATTATATAATAAATAAACTATACAAAATTATGTAAATAACAAAATCCACAAAATCACTTACTTTATTATTTTCTTTCCATAATAATACAGTGACGAATTATTTCATTGAATATTGATGTTATGTTGATGATCTAGTTCTGTATAGCCAAACAGTTAAAGTTACGCAGATGAGGAAAATATTCGTAAATAATTGGGTTTTTTTTCCAATGTCCACCCGATTGATGTCCCGCAGTGGATTGATCGATAAGACATGGTTCCCAGCAGATCACCGAAGTCAAGCATCACTGGCTGTGGTCAGTGTGCGGGTGGGTGACCACTTGGATCAGTCTGCGTAGGGACCGAAGGTGTGCAGTATTGGTCCTCGTTAAACTGTGCTACCGTAAAGTGCTCGACTTCGTGCGCAGGTCGTCGGGCTACCGAAGCGGGGGTGCCATCTCCTCCGCAGAGGATCAAAATTGTGATGGCATGTCTTCGGATCATCCTCCGGGATGTTTCCCAGACCGTCGCCAACAGCCCATTGTGCAGCTCAAGTGCGACGTAAATTAACAACAACAACAATCACCCGATTGACACTCATCATTCAGTTATCAGTAGGGCAGATTTGTTGACCACTCTTTCAGGGGCACCATATAAGTTGGGCCAACGTTTCCTACAGTAATGACAGATAGTAAAAAGAATGAAAAAACATCATAGCTTGTGCGGGATTTGAACCCAGTACCTTTCTGATGTAAGATGAGCTCCCTAACCACCACATCCGGTCGGGTAGTAAATAATTGTAATTTAAGAAAATCTTGATGTTGTTGTTGTTCATTTACGTTGCACGAGAGCCGCACATTGGGCTATTGGCGACGGTCTGGGAAACATCCCCGAGGATGATCCGAAGACATGCCATCACAATTTTGATCCTCTTCAAAGGGGATGGCTCCTCCGCTTCGGTAGCCCGACGACCTGCATGCGAAGTCGACCACTTTACGGTAGAACAGTTTAACGAGAACCAATTCCGCGCACCCTCGGTCCCTACGCAGACTTATCCAAGTTGTGACCCACACGCACACTGACCGCAGTCAGTGATGCTTGACTTCGGTGATCTGCTGGGAACCGTGTCTTAACGATCAGTCCACTGCGGGACAAGAAAATCTTGAATAGAGCCATCATCTTTCTAAAAGAAATATAAAACTTCATTGTTCCTACAACATTTTACAATTTTTTTTCTTACTTCTTAAATAATTTTAAATGTAAATAAAACAAGTTATCTACAATCGAAACAATTGAAATTCCTTTGGGGAAGCATGCTTCGCAGATGGTATTAGTTAGACAAAATTTCGTGCTAAGTCAGGATATCAACAAGTCGAGGGTCAGAGTACAGATAATGCAGCTGTGTTCTTTATCGTATTTCAAGTGATTTCATATAGTGGTACATATACACATGCAGATTTGTGAGCTTGATTACATAAGTGCTGCTTATAAGCTTTAGTCAAGTAGAAAAACATATAGGATAATTTAGAGAAGGATAACACGAAGATACATCAACGCTTACGGCGCTTACACATCTCCACCACCACTTCCATGATACAGAGTGCTTGGTAAGTGATTCCGATTGACCAGAAAAGCTCCTATTCCAAATGAGGAAAAAACATAGTGTGCATGTTACATTTGCAGGTCCCACAGTACTCTGATTGTAAGACACGGTTCCAAGTAGAACACCGAAATTAAACATCACACTATGCTACTTTCAGTGAGCGGGGTGAGTGATCAATTTGATTGTTTATTGTTTATTAAACTCACATACATTTGCAGGCTTGTTTGCGCAATTTAGGCTTATAAACCTTTGTCAAGTAGGAGGACAGATAACGCAATACAGAAAAGGATAGCATGAAGATAAATCCAGGGTAACAGCGGGATTCGAACCCGCTACCTTCTCGCTTTGTACAGTGTTTGATGGGCTATACCGCTCGGCCAATGAAGCCTCGTGACCAATTTGATCAGGCTACAAAAGTTCCCAGGGTGTGCGGTATCGGACCTCGTTAAACTGTTCTACCGTAAAGTGCTCGACTTCGTGCTCAGGTCATCGGGCTACCAACGCGGGGTGCCATCTTCTCCGCAGATAATCTGCCTTCGGCCTGCCTTCGGATTATCTTCAGGGATGCTTTCTACACAGTCGCCTATAGCCCATTGTGCGAGTCGCGATGGCTCTGGGGATAGAGCGTTCGCCGTCCAGTGAGGTGAACCAGGGTTCGATCCCAGCGATGGCTGTTCGATACGAATTCCGCATCCGGCTTGCACCGACCACAGCGCTGACGTGAAATATCCTCAGTGGTAGATGGATCATGGGTTAGAGTCCCGTTGCCTTCAGGCTAACCGTGGGAGATCCTCATGGTCTTCCTCTCCATGTAACACAAATGCGGGCTAGTTCCATAAAAAAGTCCTCCACGAAGGCAAATTTTTCTCAATATTTGATCGAGGAGTACCCTTGTCTTCTGGATTGGTTTAAAAATTACAACGCTACGGCGTTGAACATTAGTAATCGTAAGCCAGGAAAATTGGGTCAGCTGTTCAACGACGGTTATAAAATAAAATAAAATAAAATAAAATATCCCATTGTGCAGCGCTAGTGTGACGGAAATAAACAACAACTACTACTACTTAAATTTGCTGAGGGGCCAATCTGGCCGAGCGGTATAGCCCGTCAAACGCAGTGTGAATCGTGGAGGTGGCGGGTTCGAATCCTGCCGTAACCCTTGATGTATTCTATGTGATATCTTTCTCTAAATTGTTCTATGTGATATCTTTCTCTAAATTGTTCTATATGTCCTTCTACTTGACAAAGGTTCATAAGCCTAAATTGCGCAAACAACCCTGCAAATCTATGTAATTTCAATAAAGCAATACATTCGCTGAATCTAGTTTCCCAACGAGATCACGGAGTCATCCAAATGGGAACCATAATTGCGTGAGAGTTCAAAGATATCAGAAATTTTATAAGGCTTGGAAGTAATAAGTTTCTTCCTCAACTTTGGAGTACGAACCTACAACATTCTCTGTTATAATATCTCAGTAACCCTTCACTAAGAAGATTAAGTAGGACTAATTTTAAACTAATACTAGCTACGGAGCGAATGACAGAAAATTTTCAAGCCCGGTTGACACGTTCAACCTGGATCAAGCATACAACTAGGACAAAATATGCGCGCTCATTCACCGGTAGGGAAATGTGATGCTGTTGAAATAGTTGTTTTTGTTTACTGCGATTAAATTTGGAAGCTTCTTCCAAGAAGTTTATGACGTGTTTACATGAAAACTATTTTATATTATTAAGTAAGTGAGAATCACCGAGTTTGTAATTAACGATATGCATTTTTTAAAAAAAATCTATTGTTTTATTTTATTAAAATATTAAACTTTTACTAATGTATCTACAATATTTTTGAGTAGGTAGCAGACTAGTAGATGAGTTTCTGAACTGAGTAATCTGTAAATTGATCAAATTATCTGTGAACAATAAATTATTCTAATATTCTATGCCTAGTTAATTTATTCACTCTCTTTTTATGTTTAAATCGTGTATACATAAGTTGAACAGATATTTCATCTCACTGCTTTCGAACTTTCACATTCACCAGCTATTTTACAGCTTATCTTTTATTGATGTTTATATCTTTTGATTTTTATACAAGACATTTTTTTTTATCATGATAAGCTGTAAATAACTACGGTTTTTGACCAAATTTTACCCTGCATTTTATTAGAAAAATGGGCAGCAAAGAAACGTCAGCGTCAGGAAGAAGGTTTTAATGATTATTGGCGTGTTTTTAAGCTTTCTCTAACTTATATGCCTCTAATGATAAGTTATCGTAGTTTCTCATGTTCTTCGACGAAGTCTTTTTTTTTCTAATAGTTAAAACACCATTATTTTTTACTAATTTTATTTCAAGAAAAAGTTACACATTTAAATAATTGTTTGTTTTGCTCACTTTGGTGAAATAATGTAAAGCAATGTAATTAATGAAAAATGTACAGCGTGAAAAAAAAACGGACCTCCTTTAATAGCTTTTGATCTTCACGTTCTAGGACTTAATCTTAAAGGTTCGAGAGGGTGACCTCAAATATAATAATTAACTAGTGGAGACGATATTTTTAGTTACGAAATCAGACACAAAAACGTACTTTTCTCTAAATAAACATATATTTCTTTCGAATGAATCAGATTTCTTCCGCAATCTGGGAAATTTGATATAGTTTATAAAGTTATGTTTAGGAGTTTGGTTCTTTTCAAAATATATGCTAAAATTTTCTTGCATATTTCTTTTAACATTTTTATTAACATGGATTTTAATCAAGTTTGGATGAACATAAATCTGCCCAAGAAATGTTGAAGGCTCAAATTAAAGATAAACTGGTGAATACTTTTCCTAACGTTCACATTGCATTAAGAATATATTTGTCGATTCTTGGATCAAATGCAGAAGGAGAAAGATCTTTCTCCAAATTAAAATTGTTAAAAAATTATTTGCGTTCAACAATGAATCAAGATCGTTTGGCAACGCTCTCACTTATGAACATATACGCTCATGTCTATTGAATACGACATTTTGCGTAGTTTGGAATTCGACAGCATAATACAAGATTTCGTTGAATCCAAAAAAGTAATATATTAGATCATAAGATTCTGCAAAATAATTTATTACCGAAAAATATTATATTTTTATTTGTATCTTCATAATTTTGTGCAAAATACATTTGTTGTTTTTAAAGCTAAATTATTTTTGTCAACAAATTTTTTTCTCCCAAGTTTTTCGTAGGCCTCTGAATTTCGTAGGCCCTAGGCACGTGCCTAATGTGCCTATATGTTAATCCGTCCCTGGGCACATATTATTCCATGAAAAAAAATAAATTTTAGTTGGTGTTATTTTTTTATTAGTTTATACTAGTCGAAAAAATTTTGAATTGTAAAGCATACCATTTTTTGCGTCATTTTAAAGAATGTATTTTTATATGGCAGAAAACAACATTTGAGCAAAATCGGTCGAATAGTTCCGGAGAAATCAAATTTCAAAAATACAACTTTTGCAAATTATGATTTCGCAGAAGCTGTTCGACCGATTTCACTCAAATCTTGTATTTTATCATTTAAAATTGCATTCTTTAAAAACATGTAAAAGACTGCATACCTTACAATTCAAAAAATTTTCGACTAGTTAAAAATAAATAATAAAAAACAATAAATACTCATAAAATTTATTTTTCGCCTGGAATTATCTGTGGCTAAACGAGTTTAATAATTGTGTGCAAAAAATTTTCAATTCGCTTAAAAATTTCTCGAGTTTGGTGAAATACGCAAAAAGTAAAATTAACATTAAGGGGTTCAAATTTTGGTTCGGTCTCCTGACCAACCCTATTTCCAAGATTGAGGCTTTCCCCTATATTTTACGGGTAAGGAATCCGAAGGAGAAAGGTATGTTTATTTAGAGAAAGTAAGTTTCTGTGTCTGATTTCGTAATTTAAAATATCGTCAATGATTATTAATTAGCATATTTGAGGTCACCCCTTTGAACCTTTAAGATGAAGTTAGTCATACTTTTCTCATCATAGTACTTCTCTCTTTCCAAATTAATAATCGCTATAACATTTAATGCATGCAGAGTCAAAAAATTATTGATTTTTCAATACAAAACAAACGAAAAAATTAATTTTTATGTACACTCGTCAGCCTAATCAGTCGAAAAACTAAATTAAAATTTATAAGACTCTTATTCTACCTGCATTGCTCTATGCAAGTGAAACATGGACACTAAACGCAGACACTTAGCGCACTCTTGGTGTTTTTGAAAGGAAATCCTTAGAAATATTTTTGACCCAGTACAGGAACGAGGCTGTTGGCGAATCAGATACAACTTTGAATCAGATAGACTCTATGGACAGCCACAGATAGTACAGGTCATCTGAAGCAATAGATTAAGATGACTTGGCCATACCTGGAGAGGTCCACCTTTAAAAGTCCTTCGGGATCTCGGGCTAGAGGAAGACCTCCAACTAGATGGCTGGGTGACACTGTTAAAGATATAAAAGTATTAAAGATAAACAACTGGAAAAAAATCGCCATGGACAGGAGGTGTTGGAGGACACGTGTGGTTGAGGCAGCCAAGGAATGTAAGGGGCTGTCCTGCTGAAGACTATGTACACTCGATGTTTAAAAATTTTTCTTTTGTAAATTTTCCAGAAAGTCCTAGCGCCAACTCCAGTATCCAACGCACCCGAAGTTCGAAACCTAGGCACACACAACAGCAAGTCTTATTTCAATTAAAATGTTTCCCTAACATAGAGATGCTAGTAGAGTTAGAAATTTCAGCTGTGCTGTTGCACGAACATGACAGGTTAAATTGCCTAGTTTCTGTAAATCTTTTTCGAAATTTCACAACAATAAAATTAGAATTCCTTGTAATTTATGAAGCGTTTAAATCTTATTTGCATAATAAACTATTTTAAGTGATAGCAAACCATTAAGGCTCAAAAAATAACTTCACCTGCTAATGTTATCACTCGTTGATTTCTTGCTTTAAGCGAATCCTCATTTCATTTTGTACTTTTATCCGGTTATGAGAATCTTTTGGCCGATTGGTTTAGTTGATCTCCTGACCCTAATTTAAATCAACCTGCGTATTAAATTTTAGGGATTCTGAATTAGTTTTACCATTTAGTGATGAGGTAATAGAATACCTTGAAATAATGTTGACTCTCAGTTAGAAACTTTTATGGAAGCTGCTAAACTTGAACAAGCTAAGGATAGAAATAATGAAGAAATTGTGTCTCTTTTAAACAATCCTTCTTTAGTAAATCAAAATAAAACTAAAATTTATTTTTACGTGATAATTTGTTAATGTATGCAACTGAAAGCATCGAATTGTTCGTTATTCATTAATTGCCAAACTTTTAAATATTTGTCATGATTATTGCTGGTGTACAAAAGACTGGTGAGTTAGTTTCGAATAGATATTTTTGGAAATGATGTTGTATTAATACATGTAGTGTTGCTCTTTCTTGCTATTTTTGCATGAAGCATAAGCACTTTAGATATTTTTGGAACAAAATGCTACTTTAAACCTGCTACTTTTAAAACAAAGTGGACGTACTTCATACCGTAAGACCTGGACAATTTGTCTCAATGAACATAGTAGTTTCTCACATGGTAATGGAATGAGTGAACGCTGTAACAAAGCAATCAAATCTTCACTTTTTAAATTATATGATAAAAGATGCGTCAGTTGCTAATACAGTTTAATAATTCATCAAAATATTTACAATGGTACCGTGAACTCGTCTAAAAAAATCACACCCGATAAGTTTCATTTTTTAAAAAAAACCTTCTTTATTTAATTATTCTGT
Source organism: Parasteatoda tepidariorum (assembly GCF_982258835.1). Classification (NCBI taxonomy): domain Eukaryota; kingdom Metazoa; phylum Arthropoda; class Arachnida; order Araneae; family Theridiidae; genus Parasteatoda; species Parasteatoda tepidariorum. The sequence continues at coordinate 18,117,312 of NC_141761.1, read as the reverse complement.
TTTGCAACTGAAATTGAGTCGATTCATATTAAAAGTCTTATTGTTTAAGGAGAAATTCTTTACGTACAATTCTGTTGTTAGCAGCCACAAGGGTATCATACCAAAGGTTTGACGCAAAGCTCACCCAAGGTCACTGTTATGCCTCGCTCGAAATTATGAACAACGTATTTACAGGAAGAATATAAATTCTCTGACGGTAGTAAAATGTTGTAAAAACTTGTGTAGTATTTGTATTAATTTCAAATAATAATTTCACCATTACTAATCACATTTATTTCATCATTTAAATAAATCGTAAATTTAGTACAAGAATAAAATAAAATTCTTATATTTCTAGACGCCGAATTCGAGGCGTCCAATTCTAACGAAAGTCTGAATATTGATTTGAGGTAATGGCAATATCTGTCCTGAAAAAAATAATAAAGTAAATCAAAACAATTGCCTAAATTTAGAACATTAAAAAATATTTTGATTATATCCATTCAATCAATTTCGATTACACGTGCTTTTTACTTTTTTTCTTTTTTTTTACTAAACTGAACGTTTTTTCTAATGATCCTTATAAACTCCTGTTTGTGAAAATTGCAACACCATGAAGGAATCGTCATAATTGAATGAAATTTAATACACAGTTGAGTGGTAGTGGTACAAATAAATGATTAAACTTTCAAGGCAAACAAACAATAACAAGAGATCAAAATCAGTATTTTATGTAGCCACCACGCTCCGCCATAAGTGTTACTACACGACGTGGCATGGAGTCAAGCAAACTTTGAATGTCTGTCTGAGGAGGAGAATTCCATACTGTTTGCATGCGTACCCAAAGTTCGTCTGTAGAAGCAACAGAGCGAGGATTACGAGCGAGACGCCGACCAACGAAATCCCACACATGTTCAATCGGTGACATATCCGGAGAATACGCCGGCTAAGGAAGAAGCTGTACCTGTCGCGATGCAAGGAAGGATTGAACAGTCCTAACAATATGAGGGCGGGCATTGTACTGTTGAAATACAGCACCTGGCAAGGCTTGAAGGAAGAGAACAGCTTGGGGCTGTAGAACTTCACTGATGTACCGGTTGCTGTTCAGATTACCCACAATTCGTAGTAATTGAGATCGTCCATGATATGCTATGGCACCCCAGACCATAACTCCGGGTGTTCGTCCACTGTGGCGTTCGATAACGCACTCCGGAAGATGGCATTCACCGGCATAGCGTCTGACACGAATGCGGCCATCATGGTACCTCAAATTGAAGCGAGATTCATCAGAAAACACGACACGCTGCCAATCAGTCTCTATGCTGGTTGTCCCATTGCAGCGGCAGGCGGCGAAGGTTTAGCGTGAGGGGATCCTGTATAAAGGAGTCCTTGCGCGCAGTCCACGCTGCAGCAGACGTCTACGAATTGATAAAGCACACAATGAAACACCTGTAGCTATTGGCCACCGTGCTGCTAGTTGTCTAGAGGGAGCCGTACGGTCCGTTAGCGCAACGCCGAACAAGTGTCTATCATCACGAGCTGACGTGACATTTCGGGGTCCACTCCCAGATTTCCGAGTTGTCCGACACTCGTCCTTCCACTGCTTTCAAACACGCATCACTGTGCTGCTGTTACGCTGCACACGAGGGGCTCCTGTACGATAAGATAATCCAGCTTCACGAAGGCCGATGATTCTCCCCTGTTTAAACCCCGTAAGTTGTTGAAATCTCGCTCTCTTTCGTCCAATAGGCATAAGTAATGACTAAGCTAACGTTTACCACTAGCAGATAACCACCGATAACCATACTAGCTTTGCTACAACCGTCTATTTATTCGGATCCATCCGCCGTTCAGAGGGCGCTGCTCAGCATACGCATGCGCTACGGGTCTGAAATTCTAATCATTTGCATATCATGCTCTACTTTGCATTTCCTGAAAATTTCAGCTCACTCGCGTAAGTCCTTCATGGTGTTGCAATTTTCACAAACATGAGTTTACATACACTGGTTATCATAAATTAAGGAAAATTCACAAAAATCGCGATAACTCAAGAAATTACACATGGAATTTTATGAAACTTACCCACAATATACAACACATAGTAAGGTATTAAACAACATAAAAAGAAATTATCAGACATTAATAGTAGTATAGAAATTAGCACATGTATAAAATAAACAAATTGGAAGTATCGGTTTGCAATAGAAAAAGTACCTTTAATATGGAATATGATTGCCTCTAGAAGCAATACAGCACAAACAGCGATGTGTGATGCTTTCAATTATGCGGTCTATCAGTTCAATAGGAAGTGAGAGCCATTGCTCTTGTAAAGCAGTTGCAAGCGTGGCAAGGGTCTGAGGGGGCGGATTGATGGCAGATACACGCCTCCCTAGAGCATCCCAAACGTGCTCGATAGGATTCAAGTCCGGGGATCGAGCTGGCCACTCCATGCGAGTAATTGTTTCCTGTTGAAGATAATCATCAACAATGCGAGCTCTGTGTGGTCTTGCATTATCGTCCTGTAACAGGAAGCAATCACCAATTGCCCCGGCATATGGGCGCACATAAGCATCAAGGATGTTGTCTCGATAAACCTGAGCATTCACGGTTCCCCTTGGAAAGACATGGAGGTATGTGCGCCCTCCTAAGGATATGCCTCCCCAAACACAGACACTGCCTCTTCCGTATGCATCTCTTTCACGGATGTTTGATGGATGATAACGGGTCCCAGGTTCTCTCCATATCAAATAACGTCTACTGTCACTTTCTAGACTAAACCTGGACTCATCCGTAAAGAGAACAGGCCTCCATTGATCTGACGTCCAGTGGACATGTTGTCGGGCCCACTGCAAACGGTCTCTCCTATGGCGTGATGTGAGCGGCACGCAAATGGCTGGTCGTCTCGCATACAGACCACCTTCGTGGAGCCTTCTGCGCACAGTTGACGTTGACACCAACCTTCCGGTGGCTGCAGCAAGAGAGGATCTAAGATGTGTCGGAGTAGCGGTTCTATTCCTGCGTGCACTTAATGTCAAATATCGGTCATCGGCACTGGTCGTAACAGTTGGCCGTCCTTGACTGAACCTCCTAGATGCCGAATCTGTGGTTTGAAATTGCCTCCAAAGTCTATGAACCACAGATGGACTCACATTTAGCCATCTGGCCACTTCTGATTGACTCTGCCCTGCCTCTAGTCTCCCGATGGCTCTCCATCGTAGTTCTTCAGGCAAATGATGCCTAGAGGTCATTATTACGAATTGGCTATCTCAGATTTTCAATGTCGCAATCACAGTAAAATTTGTGTGCTTTCTCTCAAACTTGGACTTTTATGCTCCAGGCAGATGACGTAAGCCGAGTGCAGCGCCACTAATTTGCATATTGCAATTTTACTCAGCTACTCTTAGTGGACAACATATGCAAATTTTGCACGGTTTGGCTTACTTTTGAAAGAGTTATCGCTATTTTTGTGATTTTTCCTTAATTTATGATAACCAGTGTATATAATTTTTTTTTTTTTTTTTTTTTTTTTTTTTTTTTTTTTTTTTTTACAAAATACCACTTTTTATGTATTTTCTTATTTTAAACTTAGGGATTATCTGAAAAGAGAATTGGATATTTCTAGCGTACTGTAATTCATAGAAATATCGTACTTTTTATTAAAAAAAAAAAGTTTTACTCAAATTTATATTCTTATTTATTAAATGTTTATTTTTAGACTTTATACGTTAAAAAAAGGTTGTCTAAGTCCATTCCACATAGCTGCACTATCACAAAACTCAATTATCACCTTCCTAGATTTAAAAACTTTTAGAGATTAAAATAGCATTTAAAATTCCTATTTTTCAGTCACTTTAAAATATGCCGAAATGCTTGAGTTCATGATATTTTTTTTTAAACTGAAAAAAACTCATTAGCTATAATTGTAAAACTTTAGAGCCATAATTACGTAACAGCAATAGTTAAAAAGTAGGAAATGGAATAGAATGAAATGCCTATATATAAATGGGTGAATCGAATTAGTAATCGAATCGAGACGGGACCGAAATGAAGTCGGAATTCAAATGGCGAGGCCGAAACACTGCTTCTTTTTATCAGATTGAATTAGAAATAGAAATAGATTGAATATTACCTGGTTAAAAATTCCATTCGTTTCAAAAATATACGGATAGGAAATAACTGTCGATATGTTTCAAGCGCTCAAAAACAGGCGCAGATTTTACAGACTTGCCAGGAGTGAGTAAGAAGATAGGTGATTCGAAACATAAAACGAAAAATTGCCATCGAAAAATTGGAAAAATAAAGATGAGAAAGGTATTTGGTTTGTCACCTTCATTTTTTCATTTTTCGCTAGCAACTTTTCGTTTTATGTTTCAAATGACTTTTATTTTACTCATTCACGTCTGGGAAATGGGCACTTGTTTTTGAGCGATTGGAACATATCAACAGTAATAAATTTAGACACCATTTTAAATTAGTTAATCTTAAAATACAGAGTAATAAGTTAATATAGAATGACATTGTAATAAAGAAAAATAGCTCTTTCAGTTTTTAAAAATCGTAATTTAGGAAACAATTAAAATCAAAAACTGTTTATGGTATCCCGTGCTGAGGCCTTCTCTCTTTTTGGAGGTATTGTTTAGATGGATGCGCAACATGCGGCTGAGAATTGTTGTTAGATGTTACAAAATTTCCATGATAATGTTTGTTTTAATTACTTAGAATTTTAGTGTTAAAGACCAAGCAGGATTCTGGTATATAACGCATCTAAAAGTGATTCGCGAGTTCTAAGGGCATAAACTGCCAGGAATATCATAATAAGCCCATTAGAGATTAAATTACAGAAAATTAAATTTAGGTGCGATTCCACGTCAAAGAAATTATCATTGAACGTAGCTTTTTACGAATATAAATAAAATTATTTTTCATGTTTTGACATTTAGTACTTAGATATTTCAAACACGAAATATTTTCAGGACAGCTATGATAATTAATTGTATGCACGGGATCAATAATGGTAATTTTTCGAGAAACGCCTTTATGAGACGAAATGAATAATCAAAAATAATAAATGTCATACAGTAAAAATCTAATTTTAGTGAATTAGGAAAACATTTCAAGGTGTCATAGTATGTGGATCGATAGAATGAGAATAGAAAAGTGTTCGAACCTGCTACATATCCTGGATAGTAAATAAGGGCACATATGAAGCACGTGAGAGCATTTACAATAATGTACGACAATATTCGTCTATGGAATGGTCGATATTCACAGTTGCTGAACGGCAAAGAACAACCAGCTTCGATGAAAGATAACTTAAAATCGTCGACGTTCCAGAGCCAGTGCTCTGAATAATTCCCTGCAACATAAAATCCAACGTTATACTTGGCAGCTGTAAAATAATGAAACTAGGAAGTTGTTGTAGTTCATTTACGTCGCACTAGAGCTGAACGATGGGCTATTGGCGACGGTCTGGGAAACATCCCTGAGGTTGATCCGAAGACATGCCATCACAATTTTGATCCTCTGCAGAGGGGATGGCGCCCTCGCTTCAGTAGCCCAACGACCTGCACCGAAGTCTAGCACTTTACGGTAGAACAGTTGAACGAGGACCAATACCGTGCACCCTTGGTCCCTACGCAGACTGATCCAAGTGGTCACCCACCCGCACACTGACCGTAGCCAGTGATGCTTGACTTCGGTGATCTGCGGGAAGCCGTGTCTTATCGATCAGTTCACTGCGGGACTAATGAAACTTGGAAGTTCTGTCATTTTTTTTTTCTTTTTTTCTTTCAAATTTAAAGTAAACACGTTCTTCAACCTTTTTTTTTATTAAGATACACTCGTTCATTAATTGTTTAGCTTTTGATCAAATTAACCTATATTTCTTTGGTTCTTTGTTGTTGTTGCTGTAGTTCATTTACGTCGCACTAGAGCTGCACGATGGGCTATTGGCGACAGTCTGGGAAACATCCCTGAGGTTGATCCGAAGACATGCCATCACAATTTTGATCCTCTGCAGAGGGGATGGCACCCCTGCTTTGGTAGCCCGATCACCTGCACGAGAAGTCAACCACTTTACGGTAGAACAGTTGAACGAGGCACCCTCCGCACACCCTCGGTCTATACCGCCCACCCACACACTGACCACAGCCGGTGATGCTTGACTCCGGTGATCTGCTGGGAACCGTGTCTTAACGATCTGTCCCGGGACTCTTTGGTTCTTTATAAAAGCAAGGTGATGGGCATTTTTTTGTTGCTGCTAAATTATGTTATAATTATATGCAATATTTTTTTTTTCATGGTGCAAGCAGGATGCTCTATAATTATCGCCGTAAACATATATTTTTTCAGAATCCTAAAAAAAAGTGAAGCCTAAGAAAAACCTAAAAAGTTAGAAATTTTTTACAAGCGATTAAAAATGTTATCAAAACCTGAAGAATATTATCTAGGATGACGAGATTTAGACACCAAAATCTGTTTGATTGCGAGATAAAACAGAGATGAGGTGAAGAGGGATGGCAGAAGAACGCTTTCAAGTTGCATCCAGCGGTGAAACTCATTGTGATGTTTTTAATGACACCTTTCACAGTACTGATTTGTCATATTTTAATGACGTTTTTGATCTTTTAAACATGAATTCTCTACCCCAAATTTCCATTCTTTTTAAAATTCACTTTTAACAAGCATTCTAAAAGTGGTAAAAAAAGACCTTTAATTCTAATGGATAACGTACAATATTTCAATATCCTAACATATTTAGTAATAGAGTGAGGTAAATTGACACATTCTGGTACATGAATTTTAAAGAGTAAATTCATTCGTTTGGTAGATGTGTTGAAGCACGTTGAAGTTACGTATTTTTAAGAAAAAACATGCCGAGAAGTTAATTATCATTATTCAATATACACTGATGGAAAAAAATCCTAACCCCAAGAAAAAATTATTGTAGAGTAATGAAATTTTGGAAACGCGTTTGTTTGAGTAGCATATTTTTTTTATAAGAAGACAAGGTAACTCCTGGATCAAGTATTGTGAGAAATTTGCCTTCGTGACTTTTTTACTGAAATTTGTCTGGACTGGGACTTCGTGACTGAAATTTGCCTCGATTGACTTTTTGATACTAGCCCACATTTGCGTAACACGGAGAGGAAGACCACGAGAACCACCCACGGTTAGCCTGACGTCAAGAGGACTCTAACCCATGATCCGTCTGCCACTGAGGATATTGCATGTCAGCACTGTGATCGGAGCAAGCCGGATGCGGAATTCGTATCAACCAGCCATCGCAGGGATCGAAACCCGGTTCGCCTCATTGGAAGGCGAACGCTCTATACCCTGATCCATTGCGGCTCGGAGTGACATGGTTGTAACATATTTCAAAACAATCAGGATATTGAACTGGCAGGACCGGGAAACAAGAAGAACGACATGAAGAAATGTTCCATCGAAGGCCAAGGCTCACCCAGAGCTGTCGAGTCAATAATGATGATAGTATGCCTATTTAATTGTATTTTTTTTAATCATTTTTATGAAGTGACGTAAGATGTATGTTAATGATACATATTAGCAAAAGATCAATTATTTCATCGTTTTTACATCTTGTTCTTCAATTATTTAACAAAGGATCGGAACAATGACTTTGCTTATAATCATTACTATTTAGCAAGCTTTTTGTATTAAATGTGGAAATTTCATGATTTATTGATATTCGCTGCGGATTAGGAAAGCTGGTATGGCTTTTATTTCTATAGATGATAAATATAAAACTTATAATTTAGTTATTACTTCCTTTTTGTTCACTTTCTTTCGTGTAATCGGGAATAGAATCTTGCAATCAAAATTTAGACCGCTTTTCGACTAAGTAAAGCGCTTAAATCCTTACTGGAGTTCTGTGACAAATGATAATGTAAGTGTCAATATTTTCTTGCAGCAAAGAGAGAATTTATCGCCCCATTACCACTTAAAAGAATTTACCATCCATCACAATTTCGATCACTTTTCACTGGTTTGTTTAATCCAATTTCGACTAGGGTTTTGAGTTTGATGTCAATAAAAGTTTTAATTGTTTCCTGAGTTGTGCAAACAAGTTTTATTACCAATCAAAACTCAAAACTCACTTTCCAACAAAAATAAAGCATCAGACATAAAACTAAAATGAAGAAAACTATAAAATAACATGAAGTTTTAATAACTGTGTTTATCAAGTTCACTAAAAGGAATTGTTTTCACGCATAAACGTTGGGAGAAATACTTTTATTATAAACATCTATCGCCACCCAAAATGCCCCCCTCCTCCATGTTTATCGAAAGTGCTACGAACAACGTTTTTCATTTTAGATCTAATAAATATTTAATTATTTTATCTTTTTTAACCTACTTGTTCAGATCTTGGTTATCTAAATTTTATTTCATTATAATGCATAACCTGAGCATTTATGAATTGAAAAATAACTAATTTACCCTTTAAAAAGCTGTGCTCATTTGCAACGGTTGATATAATTCCAGGTAGGCAAATAAAGCTGACTAAGATCAAAAGGTAAAAAATGATCCTCTTAGAACCTGTAATAAATAAAATTCATAATAAATAAAATTTCAAGCGTTATCAGAAATAGCATCATTTTAGTGTCTATGAAAAAGATACGAAAAAATATTAGCGAAATAAGAGTTTAAAAATACGGCTTTTTGGAATTTTTTTAGCTGACAAACTATTTTTCCGATGTCGAAAAATATTGCCAATGAAAATTAAACTAATAAATTCAGTAATAATTCATAAAAATAATTATATAACATTTTAAAAGTTTATTTTTTACAAGGAATTATAAATGTGTGCAAGAATTTATTTATCTGCTTGAAAGTTGGTGAAATACGCGGAATCGGAAATAAACGTGAAACATTAATTAGAATTTTTGAGGACTCCCCTTTTGACCCATTAATATTTTCGATTGGTACATAATTTGAGAAAAATCTGATCATCAAAATCTGATCTATTTTATTTATTCATTTATGCATTTTTTTACTGTACGTACATGAAAATTACTGAGCAAAGTTAAATATTTGTAAATTCTATTGTTTGGCTGAGATTCACGAAGTTTAAAAGATACCTTAAACTTCTACATTCCCTTTTTCATTATTAATGTCCAAATTCAATTCTCGATATGCTCGCGAAGCACAGAGTCCGTATTTCAAGTTTTTCAACAATACTGCGTACACAATTTGCCGAGAAATGTGTTCTCGTTATATTTGAATAAATTCAAATGACCTGAATCACAAATTTATTTTGTCTTAATGTACGTATTTTAGGTATTAATGAATACATTGGTTAGTTATATTAGCGAAAGAAACAAAATTGCAATGCGGGCAAAAGAAATAAACCAAACATAACAAAAATATAGATTTCTCTAAATTGTTCTGACCAAAATCACCAAGGTCTGGACCCAAAAAAAATTCGAATTCTTTAATAATCTTCCAGTTGTTAAGCAATATTTTTTTTTACTAAACGTTTGGAAAATTAAGCAATAATTAAAAGAAAAAAAAGGACAAAAAAAATTAGAATATATGCTCCAAATTTTTTCTTCTTCTTACGAAAAATACCCTGTTCTTAGAAAAGCCATGGTATATATACCAGCCACTACATTATCTCTATTAAACTACATTATTTTAGCCTAGAAAGTACATTATTTTTATTAAAAGAAGCATCACATACGGCTAGTAAAAAATAGCAATAATTATTGTTTAAAGTACATGTGCTAAATTGGGGGAGGGGGACAAATCGATAATAAGATATCAAACCTGTGAATATTTTGTAAATTCCCACTTAGGTTTTTATTCAATAATTTGTTAATGCAAAAGCTTTTTTTTCTTGTTAGCTTGGCATTGCGATATAAAGAAAACAACCAAATTAAAAGCTGTGGATTTACGTAAAACTTTTTCTTTCTAATAGAAGTTTAAAAATATAAAACAAAAATTGTAGAAATATAATCCTATTATAAGCTTTTAATTAAAGTATGGTTTCAACAAAATGAAATAACTTTTTATCACTTATTGTAAAATGTAATAAGCCATTGCATAAAAGGAAAAAAAAAATCTTTAAATTACCTTCAATGTAGTTCATTTGGGTTAGGATGCTATAAAATTTTTATAAAGAAGCAAAGTTATTATTTTTCTGATCTATCTGATAGTCCATTTGGATGTAAACTGAATAAAAACAAATAAATTTAGAAGTAGAAAATCTAAATTTTTCTGATTTTGCTTACGAAAGCCAGCAATATTTTAAAGTTTCTTAATTCTTTTGTTAAAGATACAAAAAATTTATGAAATGACTAACGAGTCATTATGTGCCCTAAAACGAGCCCTAGTGCGATATTAACAGCCAGACCAAATATTATCTCTCGGCCATAGTGATCCCTAATTGGAGTTGAGATTTAAGTAGAAAAGAAACAGGAAGTTTAAAGCGTTTAAACTATTATTTTTCTTCCGAATAATATAAACAAGACTGTTTCTTTTCCTAAATAATAACTTTGCCTCCTTAATTGTTTGACTATTTAAAAGTATGTATAGAATTCTTCAAATTTTTTTATTACTCTTGCTAAAAAATTATTGGCCCTTTTTTCTGTGACCCATTTACTTTTTCCTGTATTGTACCCTAATTTTATATTCGTTATTTGTATATACTTGTTTACCTTAGTGACAATGTAATGTATTTCAGATGTTGCCACAATTTCGCTTTCTTTGTGTCCGTTTTATGAGAAGAAAAGCATGTGGACGCGCTGCACTAAATTCGGTCTCTGTAAATGCCTCTTATTCAACAGTCAATAAAGAAGAAGTGAATAAATTTACGAAAAATGCTTCTACTTTCTGGTGGCAAGATAATCAAGCTTTGATTTCCATGAACTCAGTGAGAGTACCCTTCATTAGAGACGGTCTTCTTTTAATGTCAAAATATTCACTTAATTATACTCACCCTCTGAAAGGGTTTAAGATAATAGACGTAGGCTGCGGCGGTGGTATCTTGTCAGAGCCATTAGCCAGATTAGGTGCAAGTGTTACTGGGCTAGATCCAGGTGCAGAAAATATTGAAGTTGCTGTTGCACATGCCAGTATGAATGAAGATGTCAAAGATAATGTAACGTATATTTGTGACTCTATTGAAAATATTAGAGAGAGTCATGCTGGAATGTTTGATGCTGTTGTGTGTAGTGAGGTGATAGAACATGTTGCTGATGTGAAAACCTTTCTTGAATGTTGTGTGGATATTACAAAGGAGGGTGGATCTCTTTTTTTCACCACACCAAATCGTACTATAGCATCGTACTTTACAAATATTGTTTTAGGGGAATATGTTTTACAGGTGTTACCGCCCGGTACTCATGATTGGAACAAATTTATCACTTCTTCGGAATTGAGTGATATGCTTTTATCACTCGATTGTCGAATAGTTTCATCAGAAGGCTTCATGTATAATCCTGTAACAAAAAGATTTAGCTGGTCTGATTTTTCTATGCTGTATGCCTTACATGCCTGTAAATAAACACAAACTTAAACCTTATAGTGTTAACCATGTAGGGTATTTCTGTAGTTCAGAAAAGATAGTTTCAGTTAAGTACCTTAAAAGGTTTTAGGTTGTTCTATGTTTTGAAATGCAAAAAGTTTATATTTATTTTGAAATGTAATATATTCTTTATTTAGTTTTAGAAAATAGGAACTATTTGCATTTTTATTTTATTTGTTTTTTTTTTAAGCATTGGGTGATGCAAAATGTTTTATTTGTGATTTATCAAAGCTAACTGTAAAAGTGATTGTGATCTCACTGTGTAAGAAAACTAGTCCCCTTTAATGTTAAAATTTTTAACTCGTCATAATGCTCATAAATAAATAATAACCTTTTGACCTGCTGGCTATTTGTTTTTTTTGTTACAAGTTAAATTGCAATAAAACTTCAATGTCATCCTCATATTGTTATTTCTTAATTGTTTATGAGAATCATTGCTAAACCATGCTATTTATGTGTTTTCCATTAAGTCTTGAAAATTGCTAAATTACCTATTTTTTTTTTTAATCATTTCTTTGTTGCTGATTATTTTATTCATTCATTATTTTTTCCCATTTTAATATTTGTATAAAGCAATTATTAAATTTACGTTGCTTTATTTATTAAACTAAGTTAACTGCTATACTTAGCAAATTTTATTCAAAAAAAGAGAGAAAAAAGATATGTGCAAAAGAGTTTTTTAGCTGATGAAACACATTAAACTTACCAGCCATATTATATACGGTCCAGTATGTCCTTAGACTTACTGGCTGTTCAGAGTTGTGAATTAATAGAATTTCATTATTTCAAATGATAAGAGGTTCTTCATAGAATCAGTAAAATAAGTTTGTACAATATATTTTACTAATTATATTAAATACTTTATGAATGTGAAATTGTTTTGATCTATGTTAAGAGAACAAAATAATTTGTTTCATGTTCAATTTTTTGAAGAAGTATTTTTTAGGAATATGTATTTCTGTGTAATTTTTTTTATGGAAATAAAATACATCTAGTATCTAATAGTCTTACTTCAGCATTGTAGCTATATTATTTTTATACAAATGTAGCAATTTTTAATTTATTAATTTTCATATATTTACAGTCACTCACAAGACATACACTTGCCAACCAACTGAAATCCAATAAATTAAAAAAAAATATTCTGATAATGATATTTATTTTAGGAATTAAATTCAATGTTAAAGAATTAACAAGGGTGATCCATTTTTAATATTGTTTTTATTTACATACACTACCCTACAATATAGAAAAAGATAATTTCAGTTTTTGAAATTTTTTTAAAATTTCTCCAGAAGTGCTTAATTGATTATTTTGTAAAGTTTGATTAGTTCATGCAATTTTTCATGTTTGGCAATAAAATTTCAAGCTTTCAGAGGTTAAATTACTTAAGAAAACAAGTATTTTTGAACACCCTATGCCCGAAAAATCAAGCAATAAGCTTATAACTTGTACCAATTAATTTAGTTGTTATTCTTAATTACTGCATAAAGTTTTGTGGACCCGAAGTAAATATTTATGGTAATAGGGGCATTCTTATAAAAAAATAATTTTTTTCGCTTTACGTTTTTTTATTATAACTTTAAGATATTCAATGGAATGAAAGGAAATTTTTGGAGCAATTTAAGATTCATTACAAAATTTTTAAAAAATTCATTTAAAACTGCACAAGTTAAGAGTATTTAAGATAGCTCTTTTATATTGTATGTGCACTGAAAAATTTTTTAAAAGTTTTTTCATAATTTTGTAGTGAATCGTATTTGGCCAGTAATAAAAAAATTTGATTTCAATATCTTAAAAATTTAAAAAGTTTTACGCAATTTTCTTAATAGTATTTGTATTTTTCAAAAGAAAGCTCAAAACAATCAGGGGTTTTTCACGAATTTTATTTTGCATCATAAGACAAAATTTAATAATAAATTATTATACCTTACAATAATCATAAAAAAAAAACATAAGTAAACTTTGGTATAGGGAAAGAAAACATACTTTTATGAGGGGTGATTTCCCACAATGCTGGTCTCATTTATAATAAATCTTGTTTAATAGTACAGGATGAAATTTGTAGAAAACCCCTTATTGTTTTGAGCTTTCTTTTAAAAGGGTACGGAACTTCTTATAAAATTGCTTGAAACTTCTTAAATTTTTAAGATATTCAAATGAAGCTTTTATTATTAGTTGCCAATTACAAACACCTTTCAGAATTTTGAAAAACTTTTAAAAAAATTTCTGCGCATGCGCAGTATAAAAGAACTAGCTTAAATACTAGCGTAGTTTTTACAAATTTATTTAAAGTTTTAAATCTACAAATTTGTAACTTATGGTAAATTTCTCCAAAATTTTTTTGCTTAGTTCCATTTAATAAAGTTACGAAAAATTTCTTTTTATAAAATGTCTATAAATATTTACTCTACGTTTACAAAACTTTATGCAGTTATTGAAAATAACTAATCGATACAAGTTACAAGTTTTTTGCTTGATTTTCTGGCATAGGGTGTTCGAAAATACTTATTTTCTTTCATAATTTATTGTAGGTCTTCCAAACCTCTGAAAGCTTTATATCTTATTGCTAAATATGAAAAATCGCATGAAATTCTCTTCAAAACTGAATCATTTCAAAAGTTACAAAATAATCCTCAAGTATTTCTTGAGAAATTAAAAAAAAAAAAAAAAAATTTCAAAGTCTGAAAGTTTCTTTTCCATTATTGTATATTAAGCTCTTTTTGAGAAGCATTTAAAATTTAGAATCAATGAATTTTTTATCTTGCATTTGGCAGAAATACATCCAAAATTTGTTATTTCTTTATGTTATAAATGAGAGTTAAAAGCAAAAAAAATTTTTTTTGTAAACAGGATGTCACTTATTTACTTTGATGATGTGCATTTGGAATACTTAATACATAATATTTCTCTTTCATTTTAGTCAAAACCTGAGTTTGGATTTTGTTTGGGAGTAACTTATTTTTTTTATTAAAAATAAAAACTATTTTCGTAATATTTATTTTACTTTTTTACACAATTTAAAAATATTTATATCATATATAACATTATTTTATATATTTGATTAGAAAAATTAGCAAGCTATTTATAATAGTGAATTCATGATGGGATTTGTAGTATTAGTTATGATTAGTATGTAATTTGTAAATTTTATTGATATGAATACAAAATTTAATTGTGATATTTTCTTTCTCACAGATTTCTAATTATTATTATTTTTTTTTTTAAAGAAAATAATAATAATAAAGGAAGATACATAAATTCTTTTTGGTTAAAATAAAAACTCCTGCAGTAAAATTTTCCCCTGAAAAATTGAAAAGTTTGTGCAAGAAGAAAATTATTAAGATCCCAAAAAGTTTAGGAATATTACTAGCTTTTATTTATTTTAATAAATGTTTACTTAAATTCAAGTGTGCCACATTTCAATCTTTAAAATCACCTTGAATTTTGTTAACAAAATATTTCGACCCATTTGTGCATTATTTTGACACCAGTTTTTTCTAATAACACTATTAATAAATAAGTTAGATAGCTTTATGGGTTAAATGAGTTAACATTTACCTGTGATTTAGTTGACATATAGTAAAACTTGTCGGTAACAAAAACATGGATACCGTGGCTAATTGCTCATTATACCATAGTCGGTCAAAATTTAAAAAAAAAAAAAAATGAAATCAATAATACACAAAAATGAACTTGAAAATGAATTACTTTTATTATTTATTTACAGTAGGAAAAAATTTGTGAGTTTTGTGTATGAATAAGCTTTATTCTTTTTTCTATCAATCATTTGACTTAGAACAGTGTTAAAAAAATTATCAAGTACTTTGGTAGACTATTATACTAATATGAAAGTTGTACTAGGTTAAGAAAAAACTCATTTTATTAAAATCTCATTATTATCTTCTTTTTTACACTTTTCAAACATCTGTAGTAATTTTTTTTAATCATTTTAAATGCTTTCTAAACTTTGTTTTTGTATGATGTCAAAACTGTATTAGAAACTATATCATTCATTCTGCCAAGCACAACATTTTTATGGCATATCCAACTGTCATAAAATGTAAATTTTTTTCCCTCTCCAAAATTTTTTTTCATTTACTCTTTTTCAAATATGTGTGAGGATGAATTTATCTTTCATAACTTCTTTTTCTTATGTTCAAGGCAGATGAAGGATATTTTATTGCTACTGTACATTGCTTATTTACTTACAATTTTCAAACTAAAGAGGTTATTAAATGCTCACAAAGGAATGTGATTCTTCAGTATTCCTTCCTCTTTTATTTTATCAGACTTAGTTTATGCTACTGTTTAGTCAGTTTGCATAGATTTCATAATACCGCTTTTCTTCACTACCACAGGTTTTGATTCTCATACCACAAAACTACTATCAACTTTTAATAAATTTTAATGTTCATTCGTATTAATTAGTTTTCCTTTTGTAGAACTTTATCAGAGTGGTTAAATCTGATTGGCCATGGGGAAAAGGTACTATTGTGACTACTGTGAAAGATCCTTTGCAGATGGAGCTGAAAATCGTAAAAAACATTTGGCCAGTGTGCATCATCAAAAGTTGAGAAAAACTCATTATGATACATTTCAAAGTAAGCATATTCAACTCTACCTAAAAGTTTTGAAAAGAAGTTGCATTCAAATATTTTTGTTTTGTTAAAATAAATTGTTTTGTTAATACGAATTGTTCTGTCAATATCAATACATTTGTCGTGGAGCGTTGCTACTTTTACATAAAAACTATTCATTAACATATGGTAGATTATTTTTTCTTCTTAGCTGATGTAATGAACTTTTCCAACAGCTTAACTTTATGTACTATCTAAGCACATATTTCATAAAGGGTTATGTTTACAACTCTTTTAGATTGCCTAAAACTGCTTTATCCCTTCCTTCAAAGTTCTTGAACATTACTTGTTTTCCTAATCACAATCCAGTTCTTGTCATGTATGTATTTATGTATTCATTTTCAGTTATGCTATTCAATAAATTGAAGTGACACTGCAAGTACTTATTTGGGAATGTCCATAAATAATTGCTAATTTTTTTTAAAATCAATATTTTTACTCCCTTTTATCTCAAGGGCGATGCTTACTATACTTCTGTATCGCATGTCAGAATACGTTACATTGAGATAATTCAGAAACAAATTCAAATGTTATAGGTAATATTTGCGTTTTAATGACATTTGTAAACACAACAATAATGATTGTATAGGTGCTTACATTGATGAACGAGATGAAAAGAATGTAAATATATTTAATCTGCCGGTTTTGAAATCTTTTTTATTTTCGCCAAACTGCATGTTGTCATGCTTTTTGTTACCCAGTTCTTCCCCTTTGTCGCAAACTGTCACAATTTCACAAATGTTTTCTGCCCTCTAAGCATAACATCCTTTGTTGAAAACGTTTGTGTTTAATTTTAGAGTGTCATAGTTGTATTATTGACTTAAAGATGCATTTTTTGAATTAAAAAAATTAATTTTAACTTTAAATTAAATTTTTGTAACAAATACAATAAGTTATTGTGACTGTTTTTCTTAAAAAAAGGGATTAATTTTTGAAATGGTGCGTAAAAAGGCTATTTTTTTCCCCTTCCTTTTATTCTATTTATGAAAATGATATATTTTTTGACAACTTAAATTTCTAGTATTTCAAAATTTTTGATATCGCTCTTTAAGTTTGCATGTAATAATAAATAAAAGTAAATTTTTTGAAATGGTTTCAGGTCCCTCATTATTGTTAGAAGAGAACAATGCAAAAAGACCTTGTCGAAAATTCCATCAGGAAGGTATGTTAAATTAATACTTTTTCTTCCTTTGATAAATTGCTCTCTAATTCTTACAAATGGATAATAAAGGTTTATTTAAAGGAATAACTTACATTGATGGTGCTTAACCTTTTTTAGAAGAGGCTAACAGAAAAATTATTTTTAGTCATTAGATCAACTGATAACTTAATTATATTTATTGTAAACAAATATATATATTGTCTTTTAAATTTAGGTACTTAAGTTAGTTTAATGTATATTATTTCAAAGTAATTAAGTATTTATTTAGAGTTAAAAAACATTTAAAATTTTGTACACTTTACCTTCACTCAAAAAATTAACTTTTAGCAAGTATTAAATTTAACGCAGAAACATGTTTTGTAATAATATTTTTCTGATATTCCTGATTTTCTAAATGAGAAAAATAATTTGTCCTGATTTTTTTTGCATATTGTTTTGATATTCCTAATTTTTGTGTGTTTTCAAAGCTTCCCATTTCTTATAAATACTGTTGTAGATACAAAAGTAATTGATTTTAGTAATAAAAAGATTTGAATTTTTTTGATCCTTCATCCCTTTATTTTAATTAATAACGTTAGCAAAAATTAATGAACTTGATTATTAAAACGTGATCTTCATGTAATTATATAAGCAGTTCAGGCTGATAGTCTTACCCATAGGATTAAGAGTTTTTAGGATTTTGGTGTTATGAAAAACATTATTCAAGTAACAGTTTTTTATTATCACGTTTTAATGGTGATTAATTCGGAAGTCATTATTTTCATCATATGCAGTGACAAATCTTTAAGGGTCGAGTTTTGTAGTTTCATTATTGTTGATTTATTTCTTTTATCTGATTTTAAAAATAATCAATTTCCATTAACAATACAGTAATCACATCATTAAATTTTTAAGTAATGAATTGAGGGATCTTTCTTCAATTATAATATAATAAGAATGAAATAGTGATATGGATATAGTGATATGGATATAATAAGAATGAAATAGTGAAATATTAATTGGTTGATACTAGTTAGTTTTAATGCAACAGTGCTAAATAAATAGTGATATTAGATAATATTTACTGATTGATACTCGTTTTTTTTTTTAATGCTATAGTGCTATAAAAAATTTCTAGATTGAGTTCTCAAACTGTTACAAGGTGTTCAGTGCTTCGTTAATAATTATAGTAGAAACTGTTAAAATTCTCTTTTCGAAACAAAGTAATTCTGAAATTAAAATTTTAAAATTTTTTGCATTAAGATTTGCCTTAAGTAGGGAAATTATAATTTTTTAGTTTATTTATTTATGTTTTTTAAAAAAGTAGTCTAAGATGTGTTAACTGCACCAGAAAATATCTTGATCGCATTGGAAGTGTTGTACTGATTATTTTGTAAAATGTTGCTCTGGTTTTTTCTTTGACCTACAATAAGACCTGCAATAATTAAGAGTGTTAAAATGAGCTTAAATTGTGATAGCCTGATTTATGACACAGCTCGACAACCACACAAAAAGCTTGAATTTTAATTTGATACAGCGCAAATCTCATTGCTGACATAAAATGTTGGTAAGTGAATTGCTACGAGATTCCAACAAGCTTTGGAATAACTATGTAAAGACTCTACACCTTTTATCCTCTCCTATTCGTGAAATGTTATTACTTTGACATAAATTTCACATCATTCACACACACATACACACAAAAAAAATTGTCTCAATGCTTTATGCAATGCTTTACACATTTCCTGTTTTGTGTGTTAAGTTAAAATCCTAATTCTGAATGCTAGATTTGCATATTCACTGCAGCTTGCATAATGAACACAAATGAAACCCTATTCATGACCTATTTTTGGTTCAGGTTTTATGTCTTTTATTATTGAAACGAGAATAGCATAAATTTTACCATTAGAAGAACTTCTTTGCTTGATTCAATCACTTGCTTGTTTTCTTAAGTTGAATTTAAAGTTATGAGTTATATTAGATGTTCTCTTATGACTACTTTTAATCCTTAAAGCTTTAAGTTTGTTAGCTAAATTGTAATGAAATTTCCCTGCCATGCACTACTTTCCCATTAAATTATATGGGTAAAACTGGTTTTCTAAAGTCTGAAGTAGTAAGTTTGTAAAAAACTGGGTCTAATGCTCAAAGTATTGATTTGTATAATTAAAAAAAAATATGTATTAAAAAATGGTATACACATTAATATTCACAACTTAATGTTTAATTGAGAAAAAGACAAATCCTATCAAAATCTAATGAATCATTGTTATATGAAACTTTTATTTAGTTGATTATTTGTATAATTTTGTCTATATGTTGAAACATTTTGGTAATCAAAATTTTTTTATAAATGTAATATTTGTATTTCAATCAACTGAATTATATCAATAATTAATTTGACACATTTTTATATTTTTAGGACATTGTGATTATGGTTCTTGCTGTAAATATTCTCATTTAACTCCTGAAGACGTCCAGAAACTTCAGGAATTAGGTAATAATGTTTCGCTCCTTAAAAAAATTAACTGAATATCTATATAGTAGGTCCTCAATTTTTTGAAGTAACTGGGACCAAATAAAACAATACTTCAGATAATTGAAATAGTCAGTTTATAGAAGTAACATGTTTTTAAATCTATTTTCATCAATTTACCAAGAAATGTTTATTTAAATAATAGTGCTATATTGTATTTAAATGTAATTTTTATTTTGATGCTAAGCATTAGACAATTAAATCCGTCATTCCTTAACACATTGACTGAATGTCTCAGGTAACCATTGAACCTCACCATAGAAATGAACTTTTTCCAGAAGACCTCTTTTTGTGAAAAATATGATTGCAAAGTGGTGCAAAACATAACTGTGTATTACACTGATTACTAAGTATTATTTAGGCATTTCCTGAGAGAATATTTTGATTGCATGCCTGCACCTGATATAAGCACTACTGATTTGACACCATAGAGTCATAAGTCCCGTAACTATTGCTATGGAGTTATAGAATTTCTAATTGTGACTAAAAAAGAATTTATGACATCAATATAAGGTGTCTAATTTTGCAGTCAATACCAATGGAATTCTCTTTAAGTGATAAAAGTAATATAACAACTGAAAAAGAAAAAAGTAAGAATGTAGAAAAGGCAAATTCCTATGGTATATTGTTGAAAAAGTTGAAGGAAAAAAAAAAGTGAAACATGCATTGAAAAAAATTTTTCAAACAGTTTACAGAATTTTTTTCCCTCAAAATATTGATAGAATGGTAGAAACAATTGATAGAATGGGATGGAAGACATTGGATCATTTAGGGTTCTACTGTATTTTAGACATCGTTTTTTAATGTTTCTTAAGTTTTTTTCATTTATGTATTTTTATGTAACTTGCATATTTTGTTTTCAAAATTATTCATCATATTAAGAATGAGAACACCAAATTTATAGATCCAATTGTAGCACCAAATTGATTATTATATTTATTTTAATTTATTTATTTTTTATCTGATTCATCGGATTGTTAAGAAAGTTTTAACTGTTATGTGTGTCTGCATGTAAATACTTTTTCTCAAAGGAAAAATGGCAACACAAACAAAAAATATATATAAAGTTAAATCATTAAAAAAAGTTCTATATTTTACTTTCATACCTTAATTTTAAATGTTATGAATTGCTTATTTTTTTTTATTTATGTTTTCTATATTTAACTTTAAACAAACAACTGGTTTAAAAAAATCCAAAAAATCATATTTTTTTATTACTTTGTATTAAAGGATGTAATATCTGCATTATTTTTAATTTTAAGTCTGAAATATTTTGGCTGAGTTGTTCAATTGCACCAATTGAGTGCTAACACCTGAAATTGTTCAAGTTTACTTAGTAGTATATGTGATTTTTCCAAAATTTTAATAAAAAGCGTCTTAATAATGAACGAAATTTTTAGGGAAAGTAGTGCATATCATAACGATTAAAAATTGCTGAATAGCATATGTTCGGAATTGTCATTATATAATGCTAAATGGTACTCTCGCCCGGTGGCTGAGCGGTAGCGCTTCGCGCTGTCGTGCCACAGGTCCCTGGTTCGATCCTCGGGCCGGGCAAGGTTGTCTCAGCCTTTCATCCCTTCAGTGGGTTGATAAATGAGTACCAAGCATGCTTGGGAACTAAACACTGGGGGTTACGTGTTCGGCTGACCACCTGACTGGAACATCTGCTCCTGCACCCCAGAGCCCAAGGTCAAGAAAACTGAGATGGGCACAATAGGCCTTGGCCCTCAAGGGCTGTCTTGCCACTGAGTTTAGTTTAGTTTAAATGGTACTCTACATCCCATTGTTGTAAGGTTACTGTGCACCATTGCATGAGTACTGCTTTCTGCATCCCCACGTGCACTGAGCCTTGATATCTTTAATGGGGAGATCTCAAAGCTATAGTGTATCACAAGCTCATGGGGAAACTCTCCTGCAATGCTGCTGCAACAAGACTGTCAACTTTCTAGGCTTTGTGGCAAAAATTTCTTCTCGTGGTGGAAAACTTTATGTTTCAATGTATTGTTCTTCGTTTAGTTAATTTGATTTAAAATTATTTTTCACACCACTACATGTTAATGATTCCAAAATTCATATAAAAAGCTACTTTGTTCCAGTTCTTTTGTGGTGAGGTTTTTAAAATGTAGTTTGATTAATTAAAATGTAATTTGAGTAATTACAATAAATATTGCGTACTCAAATTGAAATGTAATTTGACAAAAATTAACTCAAATTCTTAAATTGTGATGAATTATTTTCAAAAAGCAGAGTAGTGTGTATCCCTGTGACGATAAAAGAAAATGGTTTGTTTTACCGGAATACATAGCATTCTATGATGTAAATTTATCACATTCATTGTAGCTTTATAAAATGTATTCAACATTTGTAGTCATTGTGTCCCATAAACATTTTTCAATTAATCCCTATCTTGTATCTTTTCAGACCTTTTACTCTGCTACTACTTTCCCTTTAGATTGTTATGCAATAGCTATCTATATATGCTATCCCCATAGATTGCTATGCAATTCTTAATCCTTATGAAGCATCTTATCTCCTCTAAAAATTTCTCATACACTTTTGAGATTCACTGTATAAATAACATTAAAATGGGATATTATTAATTGCAAAAATGTTATGCCTTTTTAATAAAAAGAAAAAAATGAAAAGAAAATAGAAAATATGAAAACAGCAAAGAGGTTTTTTCCATATATATTTAAAATGAAAAGTAAATTATTTAGTTTTATGATATATTAATAAAAATTTTTTAAACTATTTTGTGCTTAAGATTTCAAATGAAAATAAACTAGAAATTAAGCATGATTTATTTTTTATAAATTTAATTGAATTAAAGAGAATGAAAATACTTCACTTTAAAAAAATTTTAAAATATTACTTCATTTTTAATAAATAGAAAAAATCGAAAGAAAATAAAAAAATATGAAAACTACAGAGAAGTTTTAACACTACATATTTTGAATAAAAAATAAATAAATAAATTATTTAGTTTTTTGATATATTAATTAAAAAATTTATAAACCATCTTTTGCTTGAGATTTCTAATGAAAATAAAATAAAGATTAAACAAAATTTATTTTTAAGAATTGTTTTGTGAAGAAAAGAAAAATATTTCAGTTTTTTCTTAAGAAATGTTTTTTCATTCTATTTTTTATAAATTTTGTTTCATTCTAAAATGCTTGGAATTGCGATATACAGTCGAACCCCGCTATAGTGAACCTGGGATATAGTGAACACGCGGATGTAGTGAACTTTTTTAACGGTCCCGTCCGCATTCCTATTTAAATAATGTTATTTTTAACGCTTATAGTGAACAGCTTAGAACTTGGAAACTCGGTTATAGTGGACTCAAATTTCATTTCTTTAAATATCTTTTTCAGTCCTCCATCTTTAAACTTGTAGGTGTTGGGACTGAAAATGAATGCATTCCTATAAAATGTGTCATATTACTCTCCTTTATGCTTATCACTTTTAACTATACTGTAATAAATGTCAAACAGATCATTTATCTTATACTCCCCCCTCCCTGACAGGCCTTGCTTTATCTCTTTTCCCCAAGCTTGCTCTACAACTAGTTTACTTGGCCACCTGCTGAATTTTTGGAATTTTCTTATCTGTTCAAACCATATTCTTTACAAATCACCCCTTGACAATCAAGAAGGGGAACAATTTAACTCATTCTACAGCTGCTCTCTTCATATTCTTACATCTATTTGAGACAAGATTTTTATTTCAAAAGCAGTGAAAATGGCAAATTCTCTAAAGAGAAAAGCGTTTTCGATAGAGGACAAAGTTAAAATTGTAAAGCGTATTGATGATGGAACAAATCAATCGACAATGTGTAATGAATTTTCATTGTCAAAATCTACAGTTTCAAACATTTGGAAAAATCGAAGTGCAATTCTTGCGGCATACGACAAAAACATGGTTTCATCGAAAAAACTGTGTGGAGCTGAAAGAGAAAACGTAGAAGATGCTTTGTCAAGATGGCTCGAAATCTTGTTCAAAATGTAAAAATCTTTCAATTTTTGCACATTGTAGATAAGAAAATTGATGAACTCAATTTAAAATCAAAAACTTATGCAAAATTGCAAAGCCAATTTTCAATCATTCAACTGTCTTATGCAAAAAATATTCTTCAAAAAATTTGGATATAGTGAACCATCGGTTTTAGTGGACACATTACTGAGTTCGCAGACGGTTCACTATAGCGGGGTTCGACTGTATTTATTAAAATTATCTCCCACAATGATATCAAGTGAAGAAAATTGTGAGCATTTGTATATAAATTGAATTTATAATTATGAAAGTGAATTTCATTCTAAAAGAATTCCCACAAATTGAAATGTTCAAGTTTGTTAAAGTAATCACACTGTTATTCAATGATATTCTTGGAAAGGGTATTGACATTTTTATCATCATTACTTCTTCATTTATAATTTTAATAACTTAGTTAAAATTAATGATATCAAAATATTTTCTTTAATTATAAATAACATATTTTAAAATTATTGTTGAGGAAATAATTTTTAACCATAATAAAAATTATTTTATTGATGTTACCAGAAGAAAATCATTCAACTGTTCATAGCAGTTTTTTTCTCTTTGTAAGGGTTTAAAACCACATATTAAGTTCAGTTTGCTTAAAAGTAGATAAACAATAAAGTTAAACAAGTTATAAGTTCCTCATACAAATCACACAATTTCTGTAACTAACAGAAGATGTTGCCATACAAATCATTGATAAGATTTTATTCCTATTGTTGATCGTTTGTTCATATTCCTGAACAAATATTATTAAATACAGAATCTGACAATGATTGTAAAACAATGAAATCATGGTCGTCTACATCAGAGAACATAGATTTTTACAAGAAACTGTGTACCTTTTTTAAATAGGTGTTACTAATAATATATTTTGTGTCATGTGTATTGAAAATTGGGCTATCGTTGAACTTCATTTAAATAACTGTGAAAAAAGTAATTTATGAAATTTTTTTATCCAAGAATAGTTTATCGAACTATTATGGCACTCATTTTTGACAATTTTGTTGGACTATGGTTTAACAAACACCTTGATTTTGAAAATTTTCTTTCTACTTATATTCTTGTTATAAATATGTTTAACTTTATTTGTGCTGTAAAATATTTTCCTATAAAATATGATTTTAATTTTTCTAGTCTTTTAAATCAATTTTATTTTCTAAAAGGTTATTGTTTCATAAAAACTTACTTTCACTTCTGGAATTGTTTTTTTAACCCTAAAATAAATAAAAAGTACTTACTATATGGCATGTTGTTACTCACATTATAACTATTAAATATGTTCAGACGTTAAACATGTAGGAAAATTGCCAAACATATTTGATTCTAAAGTTGGGTTTCATTTTAAAAATATGCTTTCAAAGAAAGATAGTAATAACTGTTTACCAAATGCATATGGTTGGTTTTTATAGATCGACAGGAGAAACTGGCAGCTGCCATTGAAAAACCACGAGTTGAACCAGACATTGATGAATGGGTGAAATCCAAAATGTCCATAATCGAAAAGCTATCTTCTTCATCGACTGGTACAACCACTCTGATACCAGTTTTACCATCCGTTCTTTCAAATATCCCTAACATACCTCCGTCTCTCATTCCATGCAAATCTTCAGAAGTTTTTCATTTAAACAAAGAAGCTCCACATTTTTGGAGTTAGATAGAATTTTATCAAATTCTTTAAAGATGTAATACATTTAAGGTTGTACATTATTGTAAATAAAACTGTATGTTTGTAATTGAAAAATTATTTTAACTCTTTACTTTTTTGTTCATGCTTTTGTTTTTTTTTTTGCTTATTTCGCCATATCTCGAAAACTTTTTAAGACAATAGAAAAATCTTTGCACACAATTATGAAATTTGTTTATCCTAAGATAAATCCATGCAAAAAATAAATATTAGTAAATGTTTATTATTTGTTTTAGTAATAGTTGAAAAAATTTTGAATTTTAATTCAGAACAAAAAAAAAATGTTTGGTTTTGTTCTGTATTTTCTTTACATCTGTTGATTGCTTGATATATTTTTTACTTAATGTGTTCTATTTTTGTTTAAATTTTTAATTTTTGAGTGCTCCTCACACTTTTGCATTAATATATCTTGCTTTGGCTATTTTGATACAATATTAGAAAGCACTCCTTTTTGCTGATATAATTGTGTGAGCTAATGAAGAGATTATATCTTTTCGTTATTTAGTTTTCCGGCTTTTTAATATGTGTAAATATATATATTTTAATATATTATTTAAATGTTATTTAATATTATTTATATATTATTTATAATATATTGTTCAACATATTTTGATATATTTTAATATTTTTTAATTTTTTTAGAAATATCTTTTAAAAATATTTTATTTTTCTCATTATTATTTTCCATGTTTTTTCTATATTTTTAACTTTTATTTATTTATATATATATATATATATATATATATATATATATATATATATATATATATATATATATATATATATATATATATATGTAATGAAAATGAAGAATAAAACAAAGAAGAATTATAGACATATGAAAAAAAGGGGGGGGGAATAATAAATAAAAAATAACAAACAACAGTTTATATAATATATATAATAAAAAAAAAAAGATGAAATTTTATTTAAAAAACCGGGAAAAAAAAAGATATAATCTTTTCTTCAGCCCACACGATTATATCCTCAAAACAGAGTGCTTTCTGATATTGTATCAATAAAACCAAAGCTATAATCGTGCGGGCTGAAGAAAAGATTATATCTTTTTTTTCCTGGTTTTATTTTTCCGGTTTTTTAAATAAAATTTCATCTTTTTTTTTTTTTTTTTAATTATATATATTATATAAACTGTTGTTTGTTATTTTTTACTTATTATTCCCCCCCCCTTTTTTTTCATATGTCTATAATTTTTCTTTGTTTTATTCTTCATTTTGAACTTATCTAATGAGTTCTGTTTACTTGCAGCTTAAGCGCAATAAATGAAACTTATTGTTTTTCTTAACTTTCTTCGTGTTTTCTTGTATTTACTTATATATATATATATATATATATGTAATGAAACATTGTTAAAAATATTTACTTTGAGTGTCACAAATTAATATTTAATAATTCAGGTGGAAGCAGAAATTTTATCAAAGTCTATTAAATTATTAGTGAAGAAAGCAGGGTTGATAAAAATAAAAGCTTGATTTGCTGCTTGGCTGATCTTCTAATAACCGTTATTTAATTCTTCTCTGTTATCTTTGTAAGTTGTTGTTTGTAAGTTTGTAGTCTGTCATCAAGCAAGTTATGACATTTTCAGTTAATTTTTTTAAAAAATTTGTTAGATTTTGATAGCAAATTAATTTTGTGCCTCGAAATGTTTACATTATTTTACTTCATTTTGACTAGGCATCTAAAAATATGCAATAGGGATTATTGTTGCACGACACCGTAAATTTAATTCACATTCATGATAGTTTTGAGTTCAAATAACGTGAGACAAAATAATTTATTACAAATTGAACACATTTATTGAAATAATATGTCTACAGGAAAATACATGGAAAGTTTAATTGTTGCACATATAAATTTGTGTAAAAGAATTTTATGAAAGAGATTTATATTTTCTGACAAGTTCAATCTAACCTGTAAACTCAGTGTTTTTATAACATACCATACTCAAGTGTTCAAGGAGAAAAAAAAGAATATGCTTTTATTTTAAACTTAATTTTCTATGTTTTTAATCCTCCTCTAAAGCAGGGATCATATCTTGGTGGTTTTCTAGGTTCTTCATCAACTGAAAAATGAAAAGGGAAAAAAAATTATTAAGTTTGAATATAATATGCTAATTTTTGTCCGATTTACATGGATGACTTTCTAGCTTGAATCTGTATTTTTTCATCTTTTTTTTTTTTTTAAATTTCTTTTCTTAAATTTTTGATGATGTTGAAAAATTACTACACTGTCAAAATATACAGTTATACACTATATTTAACTACTTTAATAATAAACTAAATCCATCAAGTATCAAATCTATAGATAGATGGAGATCGGGCTCAGGTGAAAGGTCAAGGGAGTTTTTGTAAATATTGTGAAGAGAGGTTTCTACAGCTTTTTTTGCTATATTTAGGTCTTTCATATTTATACCAATAGTTTTCACCTTATTTATTTCGAACGTTTTACATCACTAATATTCAATTATTCCCATATAATAATATTTTTAAAAATTTATATTTTCTAACCTCATACTTTAGTATAAATCGATCCTCTCGTTAAAAGCTTAAACAATTTGTTGTAAATTATTTTTATTATTGTATTAAATGTGATTTTTTTAGTAAAATATAGGGTAATGGTTTCCTGGGAGTTTTATTTTTGTGAGGATGTATTGTTTTAAAGAATTAACTGGTTATTGCAATTTTAATTGCTAGTTTTTACGAATTTTCTCTCTCTCTCGCTCTTTTTTCATTTTTATCATGTAAATTTTTTTCACCATAAAAACTAAAAACTTAAAATTACGACGGTGAGAAGAGAAGTGTACAGAAAGTACAATGTGAAAAAAATGAAATACATTTAAGATTTGATTATTAGTTCGAAAATTATCAACTTATAAGTAAATAAAGCCTTTCTAAACAGATTGCTAAAATGCAGCTACAAAATTAAAATTAAATGTGCTGTAAAAAAATCATTTTCATTTATGAAACTTGATGAACTCAAAATTGAAAACTCAATGAAACTTGAGTTTTTTCGAAGCTCCATTTTATTTGAAAGTTATTGTAATTTTACGAGCTATTTTTACTCACTTTTTTTCTTTTTACCTTGCACATTGCTTTTTAGAGCAAAACTATAAATCTTGAAATTACAAATATGAGTAGAAAAATGTGCGAAGAGTACAGTACAGAACCTGTTATCCGGAAATCAGAAAACCTGAAAACCAAAAAACCGGAACGAAATTCGATAAATTTTCCCACCATTATAAAAAAAATTTTTTTTTTCCTTATAAAATTTTAGGATTTTTCGTTCTTTTTTGAAAGATGTTTACCTTACCATCATTTTGGAAATAAACGTTAGTGTATTGCTCCATCGTTTTTTCTTCTTTTTAAGATTATTTCCAAAAAAAATTTTTTTTTAGTTGGGTTTAACAATAAAAAAACGGCTTTTTGTAGCGATTCAGAAAACCGGAAAAATCAGTTATCCGGAATAGCGATGGTCCCGATCGTTCCGGATAATCGGTTCCCTACTGTACAATGAAATGAAATTTTTATTTTTATTTTATTAGTTCGATAATTATCAATTATTAAACTTGTAAGTTATAGAGTTCTTCTCTCTGAAATACGATTGCAAAGTTGGAATTTAACGGACTGAAAAATTCATTTCCGTTTTTGGATTCATTTTAAGTTTTTTTTAAATTCTAATTTTTTTTCCTTCTAATTAAGCTATTGCAATAAGTTCTTCAAAAAAAATTTCGCATTGAAAATGATTTTCTTTGGGTATATGATATGGATAGAAAGCCATTTTTAATGGTTTTGCATTAAAAATTTCCTATCCATTGTTGTAGATAAATATACCTCTCTCAAAATTTTATGCCACTAATTAGATATATACCGCTCTCAATTTCTTATGCTAAAATTAGATTTCTGTTTCCATTTCTCAAAAAATATATATTGTTGCTCATACATACAAGCTCTTTCCCCCCTAGAATTAGTTTTTCCAATTTTATTTAATACTGATTTTCTTGTTCTCAAATGAAATCTCTTGTCTATTACAATACAGAACCCTTTATCCGGAAATCAGAAAACCGGAAAACCATAAAACCGGAACGAAATTCGATAAATTTTCCCGCCATTTTTAAAAATTTTTTTTTTTTTTCCTCATAAGATTTTAGGATTTTTTTTTCTTTTTTGAAAGACGTTCACCTTACCATCATCTTGGAAATTATCATCAGTGTATTACTTCATCGTTTTTTCTTCTTTTTAAGATTATTTCCACAAAAAAAATTTTTTTAGTTGGGTTTAACAATAAAAAAACGGCTTTCTGTGCGATTCAGAAAACCGGAAAAATCAGTTATCCGGAATAGCGATGGTCCCGATCGTTCCGGATAATCGGTTCCCTACTGTATCTAAATAGTCACTCTTTTATCTATCAAAAAATTATAACTAATTGTTTGTGTTTAAAAGTAGCATTCAGAGCAACAGGTGTTGCCTGAGCAGAAAATAAAATAATGAAACCTACTTTTAAGATCTCTGAATTCCTGTAAAATGACTACTTTAGGTCCTGCTCCACCAGTTCTGGCTGCCATGTCATAGGCAGCTAATGTTCTCTTCTTTCTTTCTTCCGCTTCCCTGACTCGAGCCCTTATTGCTCTCTCCATTGGATCTAGTTCAGATTCATCCACTGGCATACGAGGTTTTCGTACTGATGCGGGAACAACTGTAAATTTACATTGAACAAATAAATACACAATTAACAGGTTATCATAATTAACATTGGCTACTGAACTCGATTCACCAAGATTACTGCTCCATTGTGCCTTTATTTCTACATATAGAGCTGAAATCGTAGGCAGCGAAAGCGCTCTGTTATATTACTCTATTCCCTTGGTACCCTATCACGTGATTACTCTCTCTTTAATTTAGACAGGTAAAGTGTCAGAAGGTCTGGTTTCTTAGCACAAGTGCCTTATCTGGGCGTCAGCGGAAAGTTGACGTAGAGCTGACACCAAAGAAATACTTTTTTGTTAGCTCAGCGTGAGCAGTCGGTCCAACGCAGACATTATCTCTCATTGCGCATGCGTTAATAACGTAAACAAATATTTATTTTGAATTTGTATTGATTTTGTTTTTGTCGACCAGTGTTTTAGAGAACAAATAATGACTTTATTCAAGAAAAAGCTCATTATAGCACTCTCAGCTATAGCTGAGCTATGTTTAATGTCAAAATCAAAATCTTGGCTGATTTTAATGTGCTGTTGGATGTTGTCCGCCATTGCTTCTGTGGTTAACGTCACGTTGTAATCCAACTGCAGTTGAGTTGGACGGCAATTGTAGTTCAAGATGAGCGTTCGATGACGTATAATATCAAGCTCACAAATGGACCAATCGGAGGTTAGCGCTGATTTCCCGCTGACGGCGTCCTGTCCTAAGAAACCAGGCCTTGACAGTTCATGTGACAGTTCAGATTAATTCTCTTTTACATTTTGTAATTTTAAATGCGATGGAGGTAGGGTTAAAAGTTTCAGGGGCGTTAAGATTTGCGGAATAGTAAAATATTGAACTATTTTCCAACAAACTTTGCTAGATTAGAAATTATTTTAAAATGTCAATCTTTTAATATATATGTATAAACTGTACACAATTATTTCAGTTTTTTCAAAATTAAGAAAATTTAAATCTTTGAATGGTTTTAAAAATGGTAAAATTGTATATTGTGGTAAACACTTATAAGTCTTAAAAATGGTTTAAAACGTTTCTCATAATTTACGTTGGTAAAACAAATGTTCATGTTTATAATTGAAGTTAAAAATCTAAGTTTACTCTTTCTAAATTTAAAAATTGTCAATGAAATTGCTTTCTAATTTATTAGTAATAAGTTACCTTTAATAAAACTTATTTTATTAAAAATTTCATCAAACAATGTTTTGTATATTTAAAAAGAAACACAAAACTTTATTTTGTAAAATTTGGTTATCCGTGGTACATAATTATTAAAAATTTGCACATTTGCATTAATTAAGACTTACTTTTTTTTTCAAAAAAAATTAAGTTTTAATTTTTTTAAGCAATTTACTCTTTATTTTTCCAAGTTGACATTTTCCAGCGACACATTTTTTTAATTCAAAATTTTATTTTCCATGGTCTGGAATAGGTGTCTAAAATTTATTGCTATTTAATTAGTAGTTTTTCAGTAATAAGGCATAAAATTTTAGAAGTTATTTTTATGACAACCCTGCATAATCGATATTATACAGGGCTGTTATTAAAAACCTCTTTTCCGTTTTAATCCAACATATCAAAGAACAGTACCAACATCTTGTAAATTCATGAATATCTTTCCAATTCTGGAAAAAAAAAATCGTGTCTGAGAACTTTCTTGAAAACATTCGTAAAAGTTTTAAGCACCATGAAAAATGTTTAAAAAAAGTACCATCAAAATCTAAAATAGTATAGCAGTAGCCTGTTATTTTAGATTTTGAATGCTAATAGTAGCCTGTGAAAAAAGGTTTATTCTTAAAAATGTTAATTACTAAAATATTTATAGAATGAGCTGAAACTTGACGCTTTACGTCCAAACGTTGCAAAAAATAAACTACTTTGGAGTTGGACTCTTAGTCCAACTCCAAAGGAAAAAAAAACGTTACATTATCAACAGAACGCTTGATACACTTAAGGCTGTAAACTCTAATGAATTATCGAAAAACATTCTTATATATGCATTTTTATTATTACTGTTCGTTGCAATTACTCAAGATTTTAAGTTTTGCCTATCTTTAACTATTTATGCCATTTCTATTTATGAAAAACTGGTGCAAAATGCAGAAGATCCAGTGTTTTTTTGTAAATAGCAGTGCTTGGGAATTATTTTTTTAAGATTAGAAAAATTATTCCAACGATGCTCATTAATCGAGCTCATAAAAATAAGTAGAAGTTTAGAATAATGAATTGATCTTCGTTTATGGGGAGAAACCTGGCCAATTTGGTAATTGGTTTTTTTTCTTTTTTTTTCCCTAAATGTTTATTATTATTTTTTTAAATTTAAACTATGCTTATTTTTTGAAGTATACTTTTTTTTAAAAATAAAACTGTGCTTATAATTTGTGCTATTAGTCTGTTTAAAAATAAATAAAAATCCAGACTCTTTTCAGCAAGGTAAAACATATC
The DNA here is from genome assembly GCF_982258835.1 of Parasteatoda tepidariorum. Classification (NCBI taxonomy): domain Eukaryota; kingdom Metazoa; phylum Arthropoda; class Arachnida; order Araneae; family Theridiidae; genus Parasteatoda; species Parasteatoda tepidariorum. The sequence goes on along the minus strand of NC_141761.1, from coordinate 18,084,586 downwards.
TTAAGGCAGTGAATTTAGGAGAAAAGAAGACTTAGAAATAATTTATGTCGAAAAAAAATTTCCCGTGAACTTAAAACTCATTCTTAAAACCATCCTTAGAAGTAGATACTAACGAGATAAATTAAGAAAATGCTTCGATGTGCACAATTCTATTTAATCAAGCAAAAACATAGGTTATTAGTTTAATTTTTAAAAATTGAAATTGATGTCATACAAGATAAAATATAATAGCAAATTAAGTGTTAAATATATTTTTTCTTAATTAAAATATCCACTTTGCTTACTCTTCTCCACTTTCGGAACTCCGCCTGCCATACTGAAACAGCAACTTCCTTTAACTGGTTTCGGTGGTTCCAACTTAGATACTGAAACACAGAAGCAATCGGAGAATGAATATTTTAAGTGACATTTTTAGCGAATTTAAGTAAATTAGCTATAAAGTTTATGCATTGACAATAGAACATAAAGACTATGTCTTTGCCTTTATTAGCGGAATCAACAAATCCCCGATTGTTTAATTTGCTGCTAAACAAAAGACAAGTTTTCTAAACTTACTCATCATCCACTCTTAAAAACACTCAAGGATGAGCCGCGATGATTCAAGGAATAAAAGCTCGCTTCCTAAAATGGCGACTCTGGTTAGAATGTCAGTGATGGCTGGTTGATTCAAATTCTGCACCCGGCTCGCACCTACCACTTTGTTGACGTAAAATATCCCTAGTGGTCGAGGTCTCAGGGGCTGAAATTTTCTAGCCTTTGGGCTAACCATGGGAGGTTTTCGTGTTAGTTCTATCAAATAATCCAGTGCGAAGATCTGCTCGTTGGTGACTCATGGGATAGAGCATTCGTCTTCTAATCATGTGAACTGGGTCCCAATCCCAGCGATGACTGCTCGATACGAATTCGGCACCCGGCTCGCACCGACCACAGTGCTGACGTAAAATATCCTCAGTGGTAGAAGGATTATGGGTTAAAGTCCCCTAGCCGTTAGGCTAACTGTGTGAAATTTGCGTGGTTTTCCTCTCCATATAACGCAAATGCTGACTAGTTCTATTTACAAAAGTATTCCACGAAAGCAAAATTTCTTCCAATGATTGATCCAGGAGTTCTCTTGTCTTCTGAATTGGGTTCAAAATTACGGAGCGGAACATTTGCAGTCATAAATTCAAAATTTGGTCAGCTGTTCAACGATGGTTATAAAATGCTTGATCCTGGAGCAGTGGTGGCTCCCAATGAGGTGACCTGGGTTCGATCCCCGCGTTACCTGGTTCATTTGAATTCTGATTCCGGCTCGCACAGACCACAATGCTGACATAAAATATCCTCTGTGGTGGACGAATTATGGGTCAGAATCCGCTTACCATCGGGTTAACCGTAAAAAGTTTTCCTGGTTTTCTAGTCATTGTAACGCAAATGCGGGTTAGTTCTGTCGTAAAGTCCTAATTTCTCCCAATACTTGATCCCGGAGTTCCCTTATCTTCTGGATTGGGTTTCAAAATTACAAAGCTGTGGAGTTGAGTATTGATAGTCAAACACTCAGTATTGGTCTACTGTTTAACGCCGGTTATATATATATAAAAAAAGAAATCCTTGTTTCTGGAGTTTATTTCTCCTTGGGTTCAAAATACCAAGGATATAGAGTTGAACATTGTTAGCTGCAAACTTAAAAATAGGTGGGCTGTCCAACTCTAGGTATAATATAAAATAAAAAATCTTGAACCTCTGTCTATTGATGTTCTTATTATTTGTGAAGCGAAAGAAAGCTTTTTGAGAAAAAGGGCATTTTCTCAAAATGAGATACTAGACGTATTTATTAAAATCTTTCAATGTATGTCAAATGGCGATTGTAATTATTTTTAAAGCTATTTAAATTTTCTGTGCTTATTAATTTTACTAAACCGAGCTATTTAAATGTGTTAAAATATTTTTATATAAAAGTAATGTAAAAAATTGAGGAAATTCTGTTAAAAATAATTTTTTTAGGAAGAAACACTTTGTCAGTAGAGAAAGCAATTATTTGAAAAATAGTTTTTTAGCTTGAGGGTGCAATATAGTATCAACTGATCATTTTTGCAACCGCCTTAATTATCAAACGGCGATGTGATGGTCAGCATAAACTCAAACTTAAGTCTAGCAGCAGTTTGAAACCGTTGAGAGACTCGAAGGTTAGCAACTTAGCACTAACATGTTGAGCATATAATTTTGTACAGAATCGATACTACATCACTACTCACTTTTTATAACAAGTATAATAGTTGTATATAACTGATATATCGTGATCGAAACCGAGGAATAGTAAACGTTGGCTGGTGCACGTTAATTCTGCCGGGTCACAAAGTCCTCCATGTTCCCATAACACATTATACCTCTGGGGGTACTGAATTGGAGATTGGTCGGTCTTTGGTTCAGGACAAAGTTACGATCTGTGGATGAATAAATGGATGTATGAATGAGTCCGCCCTATAAACGGGTTTGGCAGAATTCGAATTTTTGGCTATAGATGGCGTCACTGGAAAACAAGAACAATCACATCCCTTGCCTTAATAGCCTATGACAACAATAATAACAACATCGTTATCGAAGGAAATCGAACTTTTTTTTTCTATCTCGTAAAATTTTCGGAATAGTTGTACTATAGTCAAGTTGCTTCTACCTATAGATACCAAATTTATGACTTTTCGGTGCATGTAAGAACAGCAAGACAAATATATGTATTTTTTTTAATTTTTAGTTGTTTAATGCAACCGGAGCTGTAATTAAACCAGTGGCTTGGAGATAATTTTTTTCGTGGGTACTACTCTTATATTTTTATACAATTTCATCTTGAAATTTTTAAAATGCATATTACAGTAAAATAAATATCAACTGGAAAAGTGTGTGAATCATTATAAGAAAAAGAAGTATTTATTTACCATCTGCGCTTCTAAAAGCATCAAATTCGACAATTCGTGCTTGTCCAGCCGGTTGACTCTTAGCAGCATGGTCGTAGGCAGCTAAAATTCTTTTCTTTCGATTGTCCGCTGCTTGTAGACGGTCTTTAATTGCCTCCTCTACTAAATCCTTAGGCTTACCTGTTGAGTCTTGAGGACCCGATAAACTGCCTACAAAAATTTAATACTCCATTTATACTATTTTTTTATAAATTATTTTTTTTCTATTATTAATAAATAGTAATAATGTAGATATATAGTGATCATCAGATAACTTTGCCAATATGTGACCCAATACCATTCAAAAGAATAAATTTTTTTATAAAGGTGTTAGATGGCATGCTCTCGAGAGACTAGAATTTTGTGGTGCCAACACCAATTTTAATTTTTTTTATTGGAAAGTGATCTTCACTGTAAAGAAAATTTAAAATTCATTTAGAAATTCTTAGCACGAAAGGTGATGATGCTTGACAAATATGTATTATCAAAATATAAAAAAAAAAAATTACTGGCACGCATCTCATACATAGGTTTTACATTGTGATGATTATGTTTTTATCAACAACAAAAATTATGAGTATTTTTTTAAAAATTCCGAGATTCTGTCATCATAACCATAAGAGCTGTATTATCGTACTATTCTTGAACTCATACCTGATAATACTTTCATGGAGAATTTCATTTCCTTCTTTCGAACGGTATGCTTGCCAGAGAGTCGCCAAAGTTATTTTATAAGAACCCTGTGTGTATGAAGATCTTATTTGAATAGTGGTCTAATCCGCCTTTGAGAACTAAAAGTAATAATTGAGTACTCTAGTTAAAAGTGACCAATTCACGTCCATACATATCTATGTTTTCAATCTTGATTATAGGTAAGAAGACCTCCTAATCAAGGCACAAGTTAAGGTGACCGGACATATTCCGTTTGGAACTCAATATAGGTAGAGAATTATTTTTTATTTCCAATGAGCTGCACAATCGGTCTTGCCGATGAGCAGACCTAGCTCGTTCTCCAGAGGTGGTATCCACTCTTTCAGGACCACCACAATGGGTGAGATACCGTTGGTCATGTTGATTTGGACGTCCAGTTTCTGCCACACCAGATGGCAGCACCGAGACTCTATTTGGATGCTAAAGTGCACTTGGAAGGTAGAGAATTGTCGTGTGATCTATTAGAGTGCACTATTTTCCCTATCATTTCTCATTTATAGTGCTCTCTTTTTGACAGCAGTCAGTCCCGCAGTGGACTAGTCGCCAAGACACGGTTCCCAGCAGATCCCCGAAGTCAAGCATCACTGGCTGCTGTCAGTGTGCGGGTGGGTTACCACTTGGATCAGTCTGCGTAGGGACCGAGGGTGTGCGGTATGGATCTTCATTAAACTGTTCTACCGTAAAGTGCTCGACTTCGCGTGCAGGTCGTCGGGCCACCAAAGCGAGGGTGCCATCCCCTCTGCAGAGGATCAAAATTGTGATGGCGTGTCTTCGGATCATCCTCAGGGATGTTTCCCAGATCGTCGGCAATAGCCCATTGTGCAGCTCTAGTGCGACGTAAATTAACTACAACATCTACAACAATAAATTTGAAATAATCTAAAAATTACGGTTATGAAAGCGATGGTCTATTTCTTTTTTTAATACAGTTGGATCACTGTTCAAATAAAGCACACATATAAATAATGAATAAAGTACAAATAAAGGTAACAGTAATAGACAGTTCACGTTCCATAAACTAGAAGTATCCTCGGTGTTTAAGCACTCTACTTTTGTATTCATTACTTTAAACAGGGACTATTTTTTTTTTAACAGAGAAATTTTGTCTGAAGGGAGGTGATGTTTGGGGCTCGGACGAGTTTAGGAACTTAATAATGAGGGAATAGAAAAGTGAGCCCGGAACTTGTCTCCTTAATCAGGAGATGATTGTCCCCATTTCTCATTAATTTAAAATTTGTCAGGCTTACGAACATCATCTTTTCCAAAATCTGGCAAAATTATTCCGAGTAAAGAGTGGCTTTTTTTCTTCACCTTTCCTTCCAGCAGGTGTGCCGCCTTTTGCCATTTCACTGTACATTTCTAGTGTCTTCTTCTTTTTCATGTCAGCCTCCTTTACTTTGTTGCGAATTGCTTGTTCTCGATCTTCTTCCCTCCGTCGACGATCCTTTTCCCTCTGCGCTGCGAATAAAGGCACACGGAAAAATGATTATTTTTGGAAAATTGCTATGCGGATGGTAAATATTTGCATTTTATTTTAAATCACATTTTAATTAAATATTTTATTTTATTTTTACTCAGTGGCATAATCGCATATCTTTCTTACCACTGACTTTATTTACAGTGGAGATTTAAATAAGAATCAAGCGAATAGTTTCCACACAAAAAAAAAGGGATTTTATAACCAACGTCGACGAATTTTTTATTTATTTTTATCAACATAACTGGTGAAACGATGTTTGTTCAAATAATGCTCAATCCTATGAAACTTATGCACTTTCAGAAAAATAGATTCAGTGTTGAACTACAATATCGGTACTTTCAACCATTTAAAGCAAACCTGAAAACAAGATATAAAATTTTGCAAAATGTGTATCTATAACTTGACCGTTGAGCTATAAATCGACAAATTACTTTCTGATACTTTTTTGACTTTTATTGATTTGATTTATGCACTAGTAATAATGGCACTAAACCTAAAAAACATTTATAAATTACTACAAAAATAAATTAGCAGTTTAATATATCTACTAGTGGGCTAATCCCCCAATTCACCAACAACGATGATTGCTTCGCAATAATTGTTATTTCATAGCGTAAAACAGTTTTTACAATAAAAATATACCGACAACAATAGAAGACTACGACACCATCATTAAATATATATATATATATATATATATATATATATATATATATATATACCGAAGAGCCATTACATTATGACCACCCTCCATCTATAACAATGGGCTCGCCCATGTTTTCATGGGGCTCATTTGGACCAATAATCCTCATAGAACAATCCCTGACGTCTGTAAGCTACTTGAACATAGTTGCAGACCAGGTTCACCCATTCATGGCAACAGTTTTTCCTTCACCTGACCTTAATGCAATAGACCATTTGTAGTCCTACTTGGAAAACCAAATTCGTGCTGCCACGCTACCCCCTCGCAATGTGAGGGACCAGTTGGTGAGCGCTTGGTACCAGATACCTCAGACTACATATCAGCACCTTGTGGAATCAATGCCACGGCGGGTGCTAGCAGTATTGAGGGCTAAAGGTGGTCCTACATGTTATTAGTAGGGTGGTCATAATTTAATGGCTCTTCGGTGCATATATATATATATATATATATATATATATATATATATATATATATATATATATATATATAAAGTTAGATACATAATTAACAATTTATTTTTTAGATGTAATTAAATAAGTGTCTTAAATTAACATAATTAATGTCCGCGTATACTAAAATTTTAACTTTTTCTTCAGCATCTTTCATTCCTGTGAGAAAAGTTCATTCGTGTTTTTTACTAAATTCTTTCAACAGCTATGGCCCTAAAGCAAAAATTTGTGATTTAAATAATACATTTTGATTTAAAACGAACACTTTTTTTAATAATAATAATAATTTTAATAATTTGGTTTCTTTGTTGCAGTCCCTTTAATAAATTCTTTTTCATTGAAGCAAACAGTTTTTTCTGAGCAACAAAAGAACATTTTTAATGCTTATTGCAACATTTCCTATATATTTAATGGTATATCTTTTTCCCTAGATCTTTTCTTTGCACGCAGAAAGGAAAGATTTTTCCACAGTATATACCCCATCTTTACTTTGTAATAACTCTTGGAGAAAACCGATTTTTCACGTCATTGTCTTTCATCGGTATTTTTGATGAAACTGTTCGGTAATACTTGACTTCCATTGAAAGTCTGATATAATTTAAGATTTTTGTTTTTAAGCACTTTCAAAAATGTATTTTTCAAGCACATGACACGGCTATGATGGGAAGATATTAACATGGTTATTTGATGCTTGATTTGATGGTTAAAATATATCGAAACTGCTAACAAATATATTAAAATGCAAGCAGCACTTTTGTTCCTTATTTTGAATAACAACATGAAAAAACAAATCGCGAAAGATTTCAAAAAACAGGAAAAGTAGACTTAAAATTCCGAAAAAGTCAATGATGAATTTATGATAAATTAATACATATTTTTACATAAAATTAATAACATAGTAGTTTAAAAGCCTTTTTTTTTTAGTATAAAATAAAATTTTCATACATACAACTGCAAACAGAGAGTAAAATATAGTTCTGGATCTAGATACTATTTGATAAATAATGTGCACATTAAAGCTTGTAATATTATAATTTTGACTAAAATTAAGTACTTAAAATTTTTAATTAAATGAAAACTATACGACCACTTTTTATGACAAATGGAACTAATTCTCATCCCATCGACTAAAAAAGTAAAAAAAACAAACAAATCATTTATAATTGAAATATCACATTCCTACCTTTAATTTCATGTTGAACTTTCATTAATCTGTCTCGTATCCTTTTTCGTTCATCGAAATCTTCGGCTTCATCCAACTAAGAAAATAATCATTCTTCAAAAATTCAGTCAAAAAGGAAATTTGTTGTTGAAGAATATTTTAGCTTAAATATCATTGTGCAAAACTTTTTGTCATTTCAATAAAGTAATGTTGATAAACTAATATTTATTATTTTCGTAAATTTTCAAAATAAGTATGTTCTATGTTTATCGCTCGTCTTTCAATCTGTTAATGTTTTAAAGGGTTACACAGCTTTTAAAGGGGAAAAAACATATTGTTTTTGATGTTCTTAATATGGTAAAAAAACATATTGGTTTGTTTAGTAAAAAATTTACGTTACATAGGGTAAACTAACCAGTGGAGGAACACTTAAGCTTCGCTTGCCTTTTAAAAAATCATATGAATTTCAAAATTCGTAATTTTAGTTAAATGACAGCGTCGACATATCTGCTACTAATTGCAAATTATGTAAAAAAATTGTAGAGAACTTTCATAATATTGTGTTAAAGTTTTGGAGGTTCAAATAACGAGTAGTAAGAAGACCAAGTGAAGGAACACAAAATTGCCCAGTAAAGGAACACTTAATTTTGGTTATTTTTTAATGCTCTTTATGAATTTATATGCCATACAAATATCTAAAAACAAGCCTATTCTTGAAATTATAACATACAAATACTTGGAAAACGTTAACTTTCTTTATAATCATTAATTGAAAAGTAAAGTGTCAATATATTAACACATACTGTTCATTCACTGGGAAATCTATGCCTAGTAAAGGAACATGCCTGTTCCTTCACTGGTTAGAAGTTGTTTTTTGTATTTTTAGCATACTTTTGATGCAAAACATCACTAAAGGTACAAGAAAATTAAAGTTTTTCTTTCATTTTCATTAACCTAGTAAAGAAACCCAGTAAAGGAACACTTTTTTCTTCACTGGGTTTTCATCGTTTGGTGATCCAGTGAATAAACACCCCCTTATCTCAGTACTTGATTATGCTATAATGCTTAAAAAATTAAAATGTAACTTCAATAACTATATTTTGAATTCTTATTTTCACAGCGAGAAAAATAAAACTATTACATGCAATTAATTCCACTTTAAACATATAAAAACAAACACTCACCTTATAATTTTTTCAAAGAACTAAGGTGTTGCAGAGATAACAAAAAATTTAATTTTTTTTACAGAGAAGTCTATGTGACCAGGTAATCCAAAACATTGCTAGATGACTTTCTGCTGTTTGACAGTAAGCTATTGTTACCAATCAATCTACAGAAAAACTTTCAAATTCTTATTTTTAATCAATATATTTAAAATGTTCCTTCACTGGTTTGTTTACCCTATTTCTAATGTGATTAATTTTAAAAATCATGTGATAAAGAGAGTGAAGGAAACTTGGTATATTCGTAGATTACTTTAAGGGCAATCATCCCTTAAAATAATAAAGCACACTAGCCAGCTAATTATGAAAAAGAAAATGCATTTAAAAATTTAAGCATACTTTAGTTAGTTGAAGATGCCGCAACGGATCGGTGCTCTAATGACAAGAAAACTGCTCACCAATGAGACGATTGGAACTTAAATTGTGCAGTTGTTTGTTTTGTTTTCCTCTTACTTTTTTTTAATTATTTTTTTCAGTTCGCAAGCAATATTAATTTAAATTTTATTTGATTTCGTTTACTAGATTTTTTAATTATTAATAATACTACTCATTTAAGTTACACATATTTTAACAAATATTTTTCTGTTTACAAATGGAATTAATTTAAGTATAAATTATTTAATTTTATTTAGTGTATTGTTTTTTAATTTCTAGATATTACGTGATATACAAATTATAGTAATAATTAAATTTTTCAATAAAAAGATGTTTGTTAAAATAATAATGTTTATAAATAGATTTGAAAATGATTTTTCCGAAGTGTATTAATCTGGTACAACCTCGAGGCGTTTATTTTCATTGACAGGAAAAAATCTAATAAAGCGTTTACAGAATTTTGCATAGTCGATATAACATAATCGAAAAATAAACTCTCGTCAAGACTATACATTAAAATAAAAGCCACAATTCATCGTAAATTTAAATAACCACGTTTTCAAAAAATAATAAAAAAGGATTGGTTATCTTCTAAACTGGTTAAAGATTGAGAAATTTTTATGAATGTTAATTAATTACGTTTTTCAGCAGATCAACTTTAAAAACGTTCTTTATATTAACATTCATCTCTTATTAACAGTGCAAGATGCCAAATAATTTTTTGTGGTAATAATTTTCATGGTAATTGCGATTTCATTTATTGCTCATAAAACAAAATATATAATTAAATTAATTATATCCCTGTTAATAAAGTAAATGAAATCCCTGCTTCTATTTGTGCGACTAGATTACTGTTGTTATTAAAATGAAGATTTGACTAGAATATATATATATATATATATATATATATATATATATATATATATATATATATATATATATATATATATATATATATATATATATATATATATATATATATATATATATATATATATATATATCTTCTTCTTCTTCATAAGCGCAACAGCCTTTCACAGGCCAAGGCTGACTCGCAGATTTTCCTCCATCTGGCCCTGTCCGGTGCGACGGCCCGCCATCGGTTGACTCCCAACAGCTTGAGGTCCTTTTCAACGTCGTCTATCCATCTTGTAGGTGGTCGTCCCCTACGTCTCGTCCCTTCAATTGTGGAAAAAGTCACTTTTTTGGCAGGGACGGCATCAGAATTTCTGAAGAGGTGGCCCAGCCACCTAATGCGTGATGCTTTAATAGTTCTCACAATGTCGGTCCCACCGAATTTGTCATATTTTTTGTAAATTTCGTGGTTGTAAAGAATTCTCCATACGTTATTCTCTTGAAGAGATCCAAAGATTTTCCTCAAAATTTTTCTTTCAAAAATTAGCAGTTTTTCCTCCTCTATTTTGCTTAGGGTCCAGCACTCACTTCCATACGTAGCTATAGGCCTGATTAAAGTTTTGTAGATGTTTAACTTTGTCTTCACACTGATGAACTTGGATTTCAGTTGGTTTCTGAGGCCGTAGAAACTTCTGTTAGCCATGGAAATTCTGTTATTTATTTCGATTTTCAGGTTGTTGTGGCTAGAGATCAAGGTTCCTAGGTACTTGAACTGGTTAACAGTTTCAAAAGAGTAAGTCATTATCTCCAGAGGAGATCGATCAGGAGTTTTATTTGTTGCGATCAAAAACTTGGTTTTGTCTGCATTTATAACTAGTCCCATCTCCTTCGCCGCACTCTCAAGCGCTACAAAAGCGTCAATGACTGAGCGCTTTGTTCTTCCAACTATGTCGATATCATCAGCAAAAGCGAGTAGTTGGACAGTTCTTTGTAAGATTGTTCCATTTGTGTTGATACCAGAGTCTCTAATGGCCTTTTCCAAAGCTATGTTAAATAGCAGGCAAGAAAGGGAATCACCCTGTCTGAGGCCTTTTTCGGTGAAAAATGGTTCAGAGAGACTTGACGAGATTTTTATTCTGCACGAAACTCTTTTGAGTGTCATTCTTGTGAGGCTGATTAGCTTCTTTGGGATGTTAAACTCCAACATAGCCTCAAGTAGTTTTCTTCGGTTGATGCTGTCGTAGGCAGCTTTAAAGTCAATAAATAAGTGGTATGTGTCAATGTTATACTCTTTGGTTTTCTCCAAGATCTGCCTGATAGTATGCAATTGGTCAGTCGTTGTTTTTCCTTTCTGGAATCCGCATTGGTAATTTCCAATGATTCCCGAGGTGTAGGTCTCCAATCGCTTGCATAAAATAATGGAGAAGATCTTGTACGCAATATTTAGAAGGGTAATTCCCCTGTAGTTTCCACATTCGAGTTTATCACTTTTCTTGTATATAGGGCAAATAGATCCTTCATCCCACTCAGTGGGCATTTGTTCCTTTGTCCATATACAACAAATCAAGCTATATATAGCTTTGTTTAGCTTCGTTTCGTCAATTTTAAAGAGTTCGGCTTTTAAGCCATCAGGTCCAGCTGATTTATTATTGTTTAGCCTCCTCAACGCTATTTCCACGTCGTAAGGAGTAGGTGTATTATGTTCTATGGCTTCACCTTCAGTACTCATGGTTGGCAGCATGTTACAAGTGTTTAGATCTTCTTCTCTATCTCTCCCCATTAGTAGATCTACGAAGTGCTCACGCCAACGGGCTAGAACTTCATCCGGGTCTCGAGTAAGCTCTCCGTTTTTCTTCTTACAGGTTATTGTTCTGGGGTTGAAGTCTGCTCTGACATTGTTTATCAGTTGGTAAAATTTTCTTGCTTCCTTTTGAGTTTTTAAGTTTTCAATGTCTTTATATACCTCTTCCATATATTCTCGTTTCTTCATCTTATGAATTCTTTTTTCTTCTCTTCGCAGTTCTTTATATGTTTCTTCTGCGCTCCTAGTGTAGCGTTTCTGGATCATGAATTTATACGCTTCATTCTTCTTTTTCGTAATTGCACAGCATTCTTCATCAAACCAAGAGGTGGTTTTCTTTCCTTGCATTTCTGGTATTGTTTTTTCAGACGCATTAATTATGGTTTGTTTAAGAGACTGCCACGCAGTCTCCACAGTCTCAGTTTCGACACTCGATTCAATCTTGCTTTTTAGTTCTTTTCGGTACTCTTTCATTACCTCTGTCTTCTTTAGCTGCTCAATGTCAATCTTTTTGTCGTTATTATCTCTCCCTTTATGATAATATCTATTTACCTTGTGACGTATTTTTGAGGCTACCAAAAAGTGATCGGAGTCCACATTTGCACCGCGGTATGTCCGAACGTCTTGAAGACTGCTTCTATGTCTTAAATCAATAAGTATGTGATCTATTTGATTTTGGGTTAATCCATCTGGGGATCTCCAGGTGGCTTTATGTATGTTTTTGTGTTTAAAAGTTGTACTCCCTATTACCATGTTTGTAGAAATGGCAAAGTTAATAAGTCGGATGCCATTTTTGCTTGTCTCTTCATGTAGGCTTTCATTTCCAGCAAATCTGTCCATGTTTGTATCGTGGCCAATCTTCGCGTTGAAATCGCCCATGAGCAGTTTCACATCATTTGAACAGCATTCACTTTGTGTCTTTTCTAGAAGGTCATAGAATCCATCCTTAACTTCATCCGCCTTGTCCTCCGTGGGGGCATGGGCGCAAATAATTGAGATATTATGCGTTCTTCCTTTGATTCGTATTCTGCAAATTCTTTCATTCACTGGCTTAAATTCAATCACTTTGTCTCTGATTCTTTTGTTGACGATGAAACCTGTTCCAAATTGGTGTAGTCTGTCGTGGCAGCTATAGTAGATACTGCAATTTCGCTTGTCCATTACTCCACTTCCAGTCCACCTCATTTCCTGAACAGCCAGTACATCTAATTTGTACTCCAAGAAAACATCAGTTAGTTTTTTCACTGCACCTCCTCTATATAATGTTCTAACATTCCATGTTCCAAAAATCATGTCCGATTTCGTGCCAGGTCGTCTACGAAGTGCCGGTCCGGAAGTTTTTCTTTGAGTTTTCTGAATCGGTAGATTTTTTTATGAGGCAAGGATATATATATATATATATATATATATATATATATATATATATATATATATATATATATATATATATATTATATTAGGGCTTATATATATATTATATATAAGCTCAGAAAATAGAAATATTTTAGCGAATTTGTTCTTTGTTTTATTGTTCTATTTTTTTATTATTCTTTAGTTCTATGTATCATTTTACTTAGTCATCGGGAATAAAATAATTTCATGCAGATGCTAGGATTCGATTCCCCAAGTTAGAATACTGAATCTAGAATATCAAATCTGAAAGTAAAAGGAAAAGCTTAGAGGGCCAAGATCTGAATGTAAAAGAGAAATATGTTCTCATACTTAAGCTCGCTAAAATATTTCTATTTTCTGGGTTTTAAACTTTTACACAAAACTTCCTTTGCGACCTAAACTCCATTAAAGCCAATGTTATTTTTCGAATAAAAATTGTAAAGATTAAAATCAGTTACAAGTGTAAATGAACTGTGAGTGTAAAAAAAAAAAAAAAAAGAATTTCATGAGCAATCGTAAATTAGGATTTTGAACTAAAAGCTTAAAATGGAATATTCTCGTTAGGAGTTTTTACTTTTAAATATATACTCACTAGTTCAATTAAAGTTTGTTCATCTTCAATGGAATCTAAATCTAATTCTTCTTCTTCATCATATTCTGGATTAGCCATCGCAAGTTACAAGTAGTGCCCTAGAAATTTTAAAGGAAAAAGAGGTATCATTACAAAAAAGGGAAAATAAAAGAATCATTAAGTATCATTACATCATTAGGAAACTAAAATAATCAAGAGGTATCATTACAAAAAAGGGAAAATAAAAGAATTCATTTATCACAAGAAGAAGAACTGTTTACAATCTTAATTAGATTAAGTACTTTTTAACTATATTGGCAAAATATGTTTTTTTTTTTTTTGTATTTTTTTGTACGCAGAATTTACTATGTTGCAAGGAATTCACTATGTTACTATGTTAATTTTGATTCTATCTTTTCATCATCATCAGCATTGGCACGACAGCCCTTTGTGAGCCTGGGCCTTCCTCAGAAGCTTTTCCCATTCTGTCCTTCTCCCAGCAATTGTTTTCCAGTTCTTTACTTTTAGGATGGCAAAATCCTCATCTACACAGTCCTTCCATCTCTTTTTGGGCCTTCCTCTTGGTCTTTTATTGGAGGGGGTTGCATTAGAGACTCTCAATGCTGTTCGTTCTGGGGTCATTCTCACTACATGCCCGGCCCATCTCATTCTACTTAATTTAATAGATTTAATGATATCATCGCCATCAAAGATCCTATATATTTCAAAATTATATCTTTTCCTCCAGTTGTCGTTATCGAGTATAGGGCCAAAGATGGTTCGTAGGACCTTCCTTTCGAAGGTTGCTAATAACTTTTCTTCCCTTTTTGTTAAAGTCCATGTCTCTGAAGCATAAGTCAAAACTGACTTGATTAATACCTTATAAAGTAAGATCTTAGTCTTTCTTTTTATTAAGTGAGATTTCAATAATGATCTTAAACCATAGAAGCAGCGATTGGCTGCGATTATTCTTTTTCTAATTTCAGGATTGATGTCATTTTGATAGTTTATTTCTGATCCTAGATAAGTAAAAATTTTTACAGATTCAAATTTAAAAGAATCTATTTTAAACAATATAGGGATGGTTTCCTTTGTACCACAATACATATATTTTGTTTTCTCTACATTCACTCTTAAGTTAATTTTTCTAGCTGATTTTTCCAGTGCCAAAAAATTTTCACTCAGTGCTGTCCTAGATCTTGCGATGATATCTACATCATCGGCGTATGCCAAAATCTGCACTGATTTATTAAATATAGTACCTGTAGTATTTATGCCAGCATCTCTAATAACTTTTTCTAAGGCTATGTTGAACAGAAGACATGCTAATGCATCTCCCTGTCTAACTCCATTATGAATTTCAAAAGAAGTGGATAGTTCCCCTTGAATTCGTACTGTTGAAATGGTTTCAGTGAGTGTGAGCATTACAAGTCTGATTATTTTTGATGGAATATTAAAATCATATAGGGTCCTTTATACCTTTTATTTAGGTATAAACTAATTGGAAACAGATTATTCGCATTATAAATAAATACGAAATTAAAATTTCAAAAATTTGTTTAATTAACCCTTTTCCTTAAATTCGCTTGATTTCACCAAACAGGTTTGCTGGTATTGGCAAGTGACATTAGAAAAAGCAACATTTACTTTTAAAATTGGAATGCAGCGTGATTTCGAACATCATTCAATTTTAACACCGGCATCGAAAGGTTGATCCAGTGTGTCACTTTAATGCTCAACGTACTAATCAATCTGAATCAATTTAAAAAACAAAGTAGATTTCTCAATAAAATTGCATTTAGGGATAACTTTTTAAAATAGAACTATCTTGCAACTTGCGTGACATGAACTGGAAATTATGAAAACCTAACCCATCGTACGTTTATAACTAGATATTTTAAGCCAGCATATGGATGGTTTTAGCCAGTATTCGAGCCTATCCTTCGTCACCAAGGCAGTACGCCATTAACTCGCCGTGACCGTGATCCCTATATATGATCGACGTACGGTATCATATATAAAATCAGCCTATCTGATTCCAATTGCTTAAAATCACAAGTGATGTTTGCTAGCTTACTTCTCTATTTATTCACAAAAAGAATTTATTTCGCTTTTTTCAATGTTTAATTATTTTTTACAATCTCAGAGAAAATAAGTATTTTACTTAAAAGTTAAGTTAAGGAATAAAAAGATACTTATTTGTTTAGAGGAACCATAAAAAAATCGCCTTTTTATTTCTACTGGCAATGATGCTTAACTAATTTTGGTAATAGGTCAGTATTGTAATTGAGCATATGATAGAGGTATATATAATTGGTGCTGTTTTTAATAGGCATCAAGAATATTAACACTACTGAAGAAGCTATGGTAATAGGTTTTTTACGATTCAGCAAAAGAGATAATTACCGAAAAAACTTATTTAATTTTGAGTTAACCATTAGCATCATACCAATTGGCGCGAAATACAGTTAATCTTTATTTCAATGGGATGAACTTCTAAAAATATGTCTTACTTAATCTAATAACGTAAAATCACCGGAATGGAGTGATATTTTAGCTTCATTAATTGTATCGTTACAGCTTTGTGCATGATTTCAGAGTACTGATCAAAGCTGAGGATTTGGTTTGTGAAATTAAAATTCGAACTTTCCTGAAAGCTCAATTCCGACTCTAACTTTTACTCAATTAAAATATTAATTTTTATGATTATCATCTGTTTTGTATAGTAACTTAATATTTGGACTGATAATCTAATTGTAATTCTAATACAAAAAAAATCTCTATTTTTAGTTTTTGTCTACTTTAAGTATCTAGTCTATTCAGAGAAAATAAACAGATTTTTATAAGATTTTGAGATTGTGTAATAGAAAAAAGATATAAAGATTTTCTTGTTAGTTTTGCGCAATACAAAAATATCTAATCCTGGTTTACTGCCAGTACCAAATCTACGAAGATGAGAAAATATTGGGAATAAAATATAATGCAATTTTTTTTACAAAGATTTATGGAGTCCTAAGACAAAAAAATAATAAATAAAATAAAATAAAATAAATAAATAAAATTATCAAAAAGAAAAACACAATTTTTTCTCACGAAAAAGTAAGTATGTAACTTATATGTAGCGATTTGATATAATCTGTGTTAATTTAAGGACATTATGTTTATTTCATGTTAAGTTTATTTTAAAATGTGTTGTGATAATTTCTTATAAAATATTTAAAGAAAGCTGATGGCTATGATTTTTCATCTGTTTTCTTTAAAAGAAATATCAGAAATACTTGAAATACACTTTAATATTAACTTTATATAAATTGATACACTTTCTGAAAATTTAAATAAGATTTATCAAGTCATTAATCAATATTTATTTATTACTTTTTCTTGAAGAACAAAAAAATTTTTTAATATTTTTTTAATTATTTTACGTTATTGTTTGTTTTTGATTAAGTTCCAAAAATAGACAAAATTTTGACTGGGGATAAATTTTACAACAACTATAAACAACAACTATATATTTTAAAAACAACTATAATTTATATTGGTATTAATCACAGTGCTCTGTCTATATTTGAACACTTCAGGGGATTTCAGTTTTAATAGATCCCAATTATCAATAACTATAGATGAATGCCCGTTCTTCGTACGAGGTGAAAAAAAATTTATAAGTAAATCAGAAATCAGTACTTAATAACACTACTAAAACCTGCTCAAAACTGAAAGACATATACCAACATAATTAATAAATCTAAAATAACTCCAATTTATTCTATTTTTTGCCCTTGCCGGTAGCTTTACGTTATTAGATAAAGTAAAGCATGTTTTTAGAAGTTCGCATTCATATCATCAAAATAAAGATAGACTGCATCCAGCTTTACTTGGCAGGATGCTTCTGCTTGGGTGCAACTCATGATAATCAAAATTTACCACTATCACTCGATTTTTATTGGTACTTATCCCCTTCGAGGGCTCGAAAAAAATTCAATTTCTCAAACGACCGTCCCGAACGATCTAATTAAGTGATTCTTAGGTATTGGAGGTTGTTCCTTTCATCCGATTTCAAGATAAATAATTCTGGACTTATAAAAGGGACACACTCAAACAAACTTTTATTATTATCGATGTCAGGAAGTGATTGACTCTTCATTTTAACCTTTACTCATGGAGTTGAGTACTCTAATTGAACGGGAAGTGGTTAAGTTTTGCTTGCAAGACTCCGTCCTCACAGGCAGGAAAGCTAGTTAATTTCGTGAGATAATAAAATAACTAGTGCATCAGTGAATTAGGTTACTATTTCAATGTTGACATCTAAGAAAAAAGCGTCGGAACATATTTTTCAAATCATAAAATAAATTTATTTAAGTCAAAGACAGAGGTCAGGCAATATGCCATCTTCCCAATTACAGTCTTTGCTTGGCTGCTACGAGCTAAATCATATCTCCAATCAGCTCGCCAACAAGTCTTCTCTTTTTCGAATTCTTCTCTTAAAAAATAAAAATGTGTGAGAATATTATGATCAAGAAAAAAGAAGAAGGGGGGAGTGATAAAAAGCAAAATAATCTTTCATTTGTAACCAAGGTTATTTATGGATTGTCAGCTGCTGTCGGTGTGCGGGTGGTTATGAAGTAACTGGACGAAATCCAGTAAAACTTTGGCGCTCACCTTTTATTTTACCAAACGTCCTTATTATGCCTTTCTACCAAGTTATTTAGGTCGAAGTTTTATCCTATGACACATGTTTCACACCGCTGAGAACAAGTGACAAGAAGCATGGACTGAGATAATCATACAAGGGTTTTTGTATACTTTTGGCATTGTATTGTCGAGTTGGGTAGCTTTATAACCTATCATTTTATTATATCTCCTGTTTCTTTCTGCATGCACAGCTGGGGCGGGGAAAAAACATATTAATTACCATTTATCTAGTAAATCGGATTTCCATAGACTAAAAATGCATTTTCAAAGTGTTTAGGGGAGCATTGGGAGGATTTCATGTAGTCTAAATTATTATAGATATACTAGTGGGCTGCGCCCCCTGCTCGCTAACTCTCTCCAACCCCCGAAAATTGCTACGCAATCTTATATGGTTTGCTTCGCAAACCAAGATCGCTTCGCTCGCTACTAACTTAGGTACATTGCAAATGCACAAAATTCTAAGAATTCAAAACAATCATTCAAATCCATATAAAAACTTTTTTTTTTTTTTAAAAAAATTACATCTTTTTAGTAAATACTAAGTCATTAAAATAAATTTGAATTCAAATAAATGACATGTAATTCGTTAAACCTATTAGAAATGTGCTATAGTATAAAATCTTAAAGCGTAACAGCCTGACTGAGACTCATTTTTCAATGAATAACTAATAACAATAATAAAACAAATAAATTCGTGAAAAAAAGCGCTTTCGACAAAATTCTAAAATAGAGATATATCGACAAAGACTACTCACTTCTGCCTAGCTTAAGGTTATTTCAGTTTCCGTTTTTAAAAGCGCTATATGTTGAGCCACCTCAGCTAGATTTGGCATGTGAAATTTTTAGCGGCAATCATTGGTCGATTTTCTAGCGTTGCCGTTCGGGGAGTTGTAATGAGGCTTTTTTTTTGTCGCCGTGTAAGAGAAATATATATATAGATTTTATTTTAAAAAAAACACATAAATCTCATTTACCCCACTTTATTGCACGATAATTTCGCAGACATCTCATGATACTCTAAAGCAGTGATTCCCAAATAGTGTTCTGCGGAACCCTAGAGTTCCGTTGAAGGGTCCACAGGGGTTCCGAGTGTTCGGAAATTTTTTAACCAGTTATAATTTTCGAAACTTGTTATTGAATTTCTATTCGATTAATAATCTATTTGTTATTTAAATATTGTCTCGATTTTTATGAAAATCTTTTAAAGTATTTCGCTTCAAATAAAAATGACCAAAATTTAATTATGAAGGTTCTCTGATGACCATTCTCAGCATTTATTTTCTTCCTATTTTAATGGAAACCATATTTCAGCTCATTCATTTATAGTTCATGCATACACTAAAATCAAATTAAAAACTAGACTAGATATCGTTCCACGCCTGTTAATTCATCAGTCTGACATAAAAACCCAATTTTAAGACTAATATTAAGGAAACGATATGATGAAAAAATTTCATTCTTCCTTCATTCACCAAAGAATTTCAAATTAATCAATAAAATTTAGATAGTTACTTATTTTCAAAATAGTTAATTGTCTTTGGTTAATTTATATGATCACAATTGCTAATGAAATGTTTTCATTAATTCTCGGGATTCCTCCAAAAGAAGGTCGATCATTTAGGGTTCCACAGCCGGAAAAAAATTGGGAACAGCTGCTCTAAAGAATAGTTCTGTAAACCAACTTTTCAGTGCCCAATTTTTAATAATGACCAAATTTTTAAAAACATTATTTGTATTTGGTACCCCATTCGGGGCAACGTAAGACAAATACAGTGCCCGCCGTTTAGTGTGATCCAATAAGCCGCTGATACCACAAACCAAATTATAAATAATATTGTTTTTTTTTTTTTTTTTTTTTTTTTTTTTTTTTTTTTTTTTTTTTTTTAAAGCAAGTCTTGCTCCCGTGAAAATGACGGGGTGAGGTTTCGCCCTCTATTTCTCGCTCTCGTGATATTGACAGACTGGAGTGTTCAGTAGTAACGCGCCAATAAGACTAAAACTATTCTTTTCTTTTGCCCGGAAAACATTTTATTTCTCATTTTACACACCAGATGGCAGTACCAGGATATTTTTAAGGTAATTGTAGATAGTTACTTTTTTTTAAGCTAGATGTCAGCACTAATCTAATACAAATACAAAAGCCAAAAAAATAAGCACTTTTATGACCGTTTTCTTGAAAATTAACAGATCGTTAAGGGGTTAATAAAATTTAATTGTCAATTTGAAATTTTAACTTACTGTAACTATTTTAATTAAAATTTAATGCTAATAAGGTTAGATCTATTCTCTTCGTTAATTCCTCATTGCTGGTAAAAGTGAAAAAAAAAATATTTTTTCTGTTTACCAGAGAACTAAATTATTAAGCAATTCTTATTTTTGGTCCTCCCACGCAGCTGACCTTTTAACAAATCATATTAATTCTCCTTATGAGAGTGGTGAAGAGCTTGTTAGCTTTTACAGCTATCGTATGAAAACCATTTCCTTCTATTTCCACTGACACACAAACAGATGATATACAAAAACATTAATAACAAGAAAAATAAGGAATAGTCGTTTGATTGCCTAACAACCAGCCAGAGTTGTTACACTTCCGTGTTAATACAATTATTTAGATTAACTTTCCATTCTCGTGATTAATGTCCGCATCATTAGCCCAATCCTGAATAGGAAGTTTTTGGGACTCTGATAAACTCAAAATCCGTAATCTACCACTAATACGTATTAATTTATTTTCAAAAAGTGGGTTGAATTTTGTAATGTATGAATTTTTTGGCAGTGGCTTGGATGTTGATAAAGCTTCACATTCTATAACGGAAATGACTACTTATGAATTGCTTGTATCCAGTAATTTCTAGCATCATATGTTGTCAGAACTAATCGCTATAAACGTGTCTCTGGAACACATGATTTCCATTGAGAGTACAGAGAATATCTGGATTTTTACGGATAGTAAGAGCCCAATACAATATCTGAGCAATTGGCGAAACATTGGTCACAGAATTGGCCTGAATATCGTTAACAATTCGAAGACTTACTCTTCTCACAATAGCATACATCTACAGTGGATCCCCTCTCATGTAAACCTTTACTTTAATGAACTGGCCAAAGAGGGCGCTAATGATCCTATAGATAGTAGAGTGTCCTTCTAACATGCAATGAAATCTACGCAAAAGTAAAGGCCGACAATAACAGGACTTGGAGGATTCCACCTAGTCATGGTTGGTATCAACAAAACAGTCCTGGGGCTGCCCTGGAGCTAAAAGGTGATAGGAAACTGTAGACAGCTATCACAAAAGTAATCAGTGGTCATACTCGCGGACTAACATTTGTTCAGGGTCAAAAGACTTACCCTGTATGCCTAAAATGTAATGTGCATCAGGCTACACCTGATCATTTGCTGCCCTGTATGGGGCTAGAGAAGAATCTTATCTTGGAGGGTCCCGCGATTGTATATGATTTTCTGTCTGTGAACGGTCTTCTGGACCTGGTCTAGCCTTGTTCTGAGCAAGTGGAATAAGTAACAACAACAATTTCTAGCATCATATACTTCTACAGTGTCAAGTTCTCCGACTTTCTCGTCTTGAGATCTGCAGTTCGAGATAAAGCGCAGAATCCATGCAGTAGCACGTAGCAGTCTGAAGTAGGAGCTGTAGTTCTTTGCTTCTATGATGGGTTGAGAAGTAGTAACATGAAACGTTCGAATTTCTTTATTCTTCTTTACCTCCTAATTATGTGAGCAATCGTTTTTAGAATCTGGCCAGCTTTCTGTGTTCAGTCAGCCAAGTGGGTCCGTTCCACCAGATATTGAGATCTTTCATTGTAGATGGTGGAACGCCTCTTGATAGTTTGTCCACTGGATTGTCTTGTTCCGGGTTTCAGCACCATAATGTTAGCTTTTACAGCTATCGAATAAAAACCATTTCCTTTTGTTTTCACTGACACACAGAAAGACGATATAATATACAAAAACATTAATAACAAGAATAATAAGAAAAAGTCGTTTAGTTGCCTAGCAACCAGCCAGAGTTGTTACACTTCCGTGTTAATACAAATATCTAGACTAACTCTCCATTCTCGTGATTGATGTTGCAACAGAGCTAACTAAGAGTTCTCATTCTCCATAAGAGAACGTGACAAAAAAAAAGAAGTCTTGTTATTCGAGAAAGAACGATTTATACAGTTCTAAAATTTTATCCTGGACATTTCTGACCCTTTCAATCAAATGCTATATCACTGTTTTAGTAAATTTTCAGTAGTTTTGTTGTTTCACTATAATAAAAAAATTTGAAATGTTTTGGCTTATAACAGCTTTTTATATTTTTAATTACCAAAAACAGAAGAAGAAAAACTTATTTTCTATTTTTTTTTTATGTTGAAAAAAACAATATTCTATAAAAAAGAAAGAAAAAGAAAACAATTAAGGTCGAAGACCTTTGGTATTGTACTATAAAAAACGTGAAATATTTTGGCCAAAAACCAGTTATTTTTTAAGACAAAAAGCACCCTCTAAGTATCTTTTCTTTTTTTTAAAATTATAAATTAAAAAGTATGATGCTGAACATCATGCGAAAAAAAAAACTCTTTTTTTTATCAAATAGAGCCATAAGCGAGTAAACATCATTGATTTTATCTTTAAAATATTTTTAAAAAAATAGAATCGTCTTTAGTTAAATTTAAAACAATGTCTAACTCTTAACCAATAAGAAAATTCCATTTATTATTCCGCCCCATATATATATATATATATATATATATATATATATATATATATATATATATATATATATATATATATATATATATATATATATATATATATATATATACATACCCTGAGTGGCCAAATTATTATGACCACCTCAGAGTTTTATGCAAATGAGTTATTGCGTCACAGCGCTGCCGTTAGAGGGCAAGATAACTATAACACGGGAATGCTGGACAAGTGAGTCATCAGTTATACTGTGTTGCTTGCTCAGATATGGGAAAGAAAAGTGATTTAACTGAATTTCAACTTGGAATGATTGTGGGTGCGAGATGTGTCGGAACGAGTATCAGCAAAATGGCTGCACTTGTGAAGTGTTCTAGAGCAGCAGTTGTTAATGTGTACAAAGAATGGACAATCAAGCAAAAAAACCGGGTCTCAACGTCAGACTTGTGGTTGTCACAGGGTACTGAATGCTCGATCAGAGAGAAGGCTGGCCAGGGTTGTGCAGCGCAACAGGGGAGCAACTGTGCGATAAATTGCAAGTGATCTTAATCAAGGAGCAACTGTGAACGTCTCTGAACGGAGTGTTCCACGCACATTGCGCCGTATAGGGTATGGAAGCAGACGACCTGTTCTACTATCTGCTTTAAATAAGCGCAGACGTCTCCAATTTGCAAAGGAGCACAAACATTGGACAATAGATGATTGGAAGAGGGTCATGTGGTTCGATGAATCACGATTTCAAATGCATCGCGCAGGTGGCAGGATGAGACCATGGAGAAAACAGCACGAAAGCATGGACCCCAACTGCATTGCCACGATACTTCAAGCTGGTGGTGGCAACGTTATGGTATGGGGAATGTTCTCTTGGTATTGTATGGGTCCTTTAATTCCTGTACCACAACGCCTTAATGCCCAAGGGTATTTAAGTATCATCGCAGATCAAGTACATCCGTTTATGTCAATGGTGTACTCTGGCGGGGATGGATACTTCCAGCAGGACAACGCTCCTTGTCATGAAGCTGGCATTGAAGAGCATGACGGAGAATTTAACTTGCTTCGTTGGCAATCCCCAGATCTCAATCCAATTGAGAATTTGTGGGATGAAACAGAACTGGCGCTCAGACAGATGGATCCAGTACCATCAAATTTGCAGGAATTGGCAAGTGCAGTTCAGCTAGCATGGTCTGGCATACCTTCTACCACCTACCAACATCTCATAGAATCCATGCCCAGACGAATTAAGGCAGTAATACGTGCAAAAGGTAGCCCAACAGCGTACTGAAGGGGTGGTCATAATAATTTGGCCACTCAGTGTATATATATATATATATATATATATATATATATATATATATATATATATAAGAAAAGAAATTTAATGGTATAATTATATAGTTGTTTCTTTTTTTACTTTCTAATGAAGGAAATTGTCTCATAAATAAAGACGCTTTAGACTTTATGAAAGTATGAGCCACCTTCTTTAGCTGCGCTGTTTTTTTTAAATTGAGTCTAACTTCGAATGGCCTCTTAATAGTATTGATTCAAATAATTTGTAAATATTGTTTTATTTCTTTTTTATCATGTACTATTCCATAAACAATTTTCATAAAATGAACACAAAAAATCACAATTCATTTCATAAAAATATGACGGCAATAGCAATCAGTCCGTTTGACTTGTAATGATTTCGCAGGGATCTTTGTACTTACATAAAACTGACTTGTCAAATAAATTAGCCAATTTTTTTTGCAATCACATTTTTTTAGAAGAAGATGAAAAGTTAAAAAAGATACGAGCTTTCATCTGAATTTTTATAGTAAAATTATCGCCACACGGAGAAAAAAAGTTTGGTTAAATTATCTTATTGTATGGTAATGATATTTATAGTAAAAGAAAAAAAAACCTAATTCGGAATAATAAAACCAAAATGTACGGTAAAAAATGCAAACCTGAAAAGTAAATTTAACCAAAGAAATAGTTTTTAGCTATATATTCTAAGATGTCATGATAAAATTACCAAACTTCCGCATTTACCAAATTTTTTCGCCTATACTATTTTTTGTTGCTAATTTTACCAAAATCATTGCCAAAGTGCTTCGGTAAATTTTACCAAGATTTTTGGTGCTTCCATAACTCCTGAAACATAGTAAATTTAACATATTCTGATAGTTTTGAAGAACATATTTTTTTTTCTCTAAGCAGACGAGATTAAAACAATTGATGTATTGATACATGTATATTTAGTTTAAACTTACATAATTTTTCGAAAGTTATTTTCTAAAATAAAACAGAATTTTTTTTTTCTCCGAAAAATAATTCAGTTTTATCGTAAAGTTGTAGACTTCCTTTAAAAAACAGTTTAAGCAATTTTGCTTTAAGATATATGAATAATCATTTTACTCATATTATTTTCCACTAAAAGCAACATAATTAACATCTAATGTTTAACTTGAGACTTTTAATTCATAGAGTTATTAACGAAAAAGCTGTTCTTAATTAAAGACTCAAATTTAATTTTATAAACATTACCTACACAAATGATTAATGATATTATAGCTCGAAAAACATTTTTGATTGATACTTAGTTAAAGTGTTCAAAGAATGGAAATAAAATTTTTTTTCTTAATTTATTGTTCGTTTATCACTAGAATTTCTTTTATCAGTAACTTATCTCAAAATTCTTAGAGATTATTTACCTTTATTATCTATCATGAAATTGAAACTTTGAGTAGATGTTGCTTTCGTCTCACGTTTTATTAAACAATTACCTCTTTCCTTGTAAGTTGTTTTGCAAAAACAATGGCTGACCAAATACAGGAAGTTGATTTTTACACTGAAGAAGAATGCACTGGTTCTGTGACAGTGTTGAACTTCAGCACTTATGATGTGGGACAATGTGACATTTTTTCAATGAATTACACTTTTCTCGATCAAACTTTATTCAGCTTTAGGATATATCCGAACGGAAATTGTGCTATGAATGATGGTTACGTGTCGGTGGATCTTTTAGTTCGTCCATTGGATCCTTACAAGCTTAGCCTTCAGTGTGTTTTATCTTTACTTGATGTGGATGGAAATCAAAGGTATTTCCAATCATTTTCAAATGAAACTGTAGATGGTACATTAGGCCTGCACAGATTTGTGAATCGTGAAAGGATTATGACAGATAGTGAGTTTGTGCGGAAAGACAGCTTGACAATCTGTTACAACCTCAAATACGTAATATTTAAGAATGAAATTCAATTTCCGCGCCCGTCTAAAAAAGCTACCAAAATCAAAATCCACGTTAAAGAAGCCTCAAAAGAAGAACAAGTGGAACTAATTACGCAAGATGACAAAACTTTGACTTTGATGATGCGGATTGATGATATAGATGCAATTTTAAGCAACAAACTCTGCAAGCGATCTCAGGTATTCGCTCGAATGTTTACGACTGAAATGTTCGAAAAGAGAAACAAGCGAGTTTTTATTCCAGATATGGATTATACCACTTTGAATCGTCTGATTTCGTATACTAACGGTGAAAGCATGGTTCTTCATACCGTTCAAGAAATTGCAGACCTTTACAGAGCAGCCGATAAATATGCAATCCTGGATCTGAAACTGGAATGTGGCGTGGATTTAATTAAAAACACGTGTGTTGAAAATGTCCCTAGAATTCTATCCTTAGCTCACTTGTATCAAGATAAACGTTTAAAAATGTGGTCTATGGCGTTTGTTCAGAACTGTTACGATGAAATAATAGTAACAGATGAGTGGAAATCGTTACAACTTACTCAGCCTGAGTTAGCAGAAGAAGCAAAAACGTTTGATGTAAGCGAAATTGTTGAAAAGATTCAAAATTTCCATAAAGGACAGTTTGTTTTTCCAACAGATCGAAAAGAAATAGCAGACATGTATTTATAAGCCTGTTGTTTTGTTTTCTGCAGAATAATTTGCATTTGCCTTCAAATTGTTTGCGAATTATATTTTCTACTATTACTGGTATGAAGGTTTTTGGGTAAACAATCTGTTGTTTATCCAAATAATTTTGGAAGAACAATCTGTTGTTTACCCAATTAATTCTATACAATAGAACTAATTGAAAGAAACCATTTCAGTTGAACTTGTTTTCCCCGGAACATTTTGAGTATGCACCTATTGATGCTTAGTTCGTATTTTTTCAGTAATATTTTGTACAATGTGTGAAGATACGAGAAAAATTACTAAAAATATTTCAACTTAAATTTTCCATTTTATTTAAAAAATAAAACAAACGGTCACATTTAATTTGAAACAAATCGTTATGCAAAATGTTAAAAAAAAAAACTATCAATATCTAAGTCTATGTTAAGCTCAAAGAAAAAATAGTATTTTTATGATTGTTTTAAAAACTGTTTTCATTAAACACATTAATTGACAAAAAATCTTAATACAATCTTAACTCTTTTAGACAAGATTTAAGAAAACATATTAATGAAAAAAATAAAATTGTCTAAAAGAATACTTTTTTTTAGCCATGGTTTCGAAAAACATATTAATTGATAAAAAAAATCTTAATACTTTTCTTTTAGACAAGGTTTCAGAAAACACATTAATTGATTAAAAAAAAAAATCTTAATACTTTTCTTTTAGACAAGGTGAAAACACTGCTTTAGAGACGGACAATAAAATAAAAATAAAATAAAATAAATAAAGCATACTCTACCGAAATCTTGATCTGTGACTACATAGATATAATTAAAAAAAAGTACCTAAAAGTAATTGATGACAAAAAAAATAATTTATATGAGTTTAAGATATGATTTTAGAACCAAATCCCCAGAACGGAACTCTTACGATGGTAGGTAAAAAGTTTGTTTTGTGTTTTAAGAGTGTTAATTTTCTTATACTTGTATTTGATTATTTTTTTACGTAAGAACCAGATTTTATAAATAAATATTTTTGTCCAAATATGATACCTGTGTACAAGTTGACTCCCCTAACTTTCATTGCAATTTAAGGATTCCAAACTTCTAACACCCTTGAAAATACGGTAGAATGTTTAAATATTATAATTACGTAAAATTAGAGTTATACACTTATTTAATACTCTGGTTTTTAATCTTATTTTAAACACTTTTTTTTCTAATATTAAGTGCATTGTATGTTATCATAAATATTTAATAGGTAAAATGAGAGAGGATTCAAAACAACTGCCGTCAAAATGTTGAAACTGCTTTAAACAATCTTTGTCGGTAATAATAAAAGATAAAAAAATTCTTTGAAACAATCTAATTTTTTTCAGTCATCAACTTCTGAAGATCAAGATGTTTTGAAATTTCAATTTGTAGTTTTAGTTTCACTACAACTTAAAGTTTTAATATTTTAAATTACTTATCTTAAAAAAAAACTTAGTTCATTATGCGTCGACTTTATTTAGAAATAACAAGGGTTCAGTTCGATTGTTTTTTGTTGCACAAATTTATTACAAATACCTCCCATCACAACGGCATGAACTCATTTCTCGAAATGGCTATATTATTCACTGCCAAACATGCAGTAAATATTTATTGAAAATTTGGATTCAATGTGTTTAGAATACTTAGTACCCCAATAACTATTAAAATACACTAAAAGAAATGCTTTCATTTATCAAAAAGTTTTAAAAATGAAAAATATTTTTCTTTTAATAAAAAATAAATAAATAAATAAAAAATATACTTTCTTAACTACTTCTTTATTCATTTCATACTAGCAGAACCAGTTTGGCGTTATTCACTGCTAAATAATTTTACGATTCTGAACTTTTTAAAATCATGTTCTTATAAAATGATTTTATTGCTTAAATGTAGTAAAAATGTTGTTGCGGCAAACTTATCTTATTCATTCAAGGAAAAATAATTTTTAAAATACTTTTCTTATAGAAGCACAAAAAAGCAAGCTTTATTAATCATTTGTTCATCGATTGCATATTTGGAAAGCTAGTAAGATTGTTTGTTAGGAGAACATCGTTTAAAAAGAGGGTGAATAATATTGTTAGAACATCGAACGAGACTACATCGTTTGTTAGGAGAAAAAAAAGCCAATATTATGATTTTGAATTTTTTTTAAACAAAGTTGCAAATATTTTATTTATGTAAAGCAAAAGCAATTATATGTTATTATAGTCGAAGTTACTCAAAGCGAGTTTTTGATTTAAAGGCAATAAAAATAATGTTACAATATGCAATTTAGTCACTTTAGGGAATATAATTTTTGAAATATCATTCTTTTTGAAGCACTGAAACGCAAACGTTTTTGACCATTTCTTTATTGATTTCATACAGTGCGTAACAAAATTATAAGACCACTGTGATTCTTGTGGCTTTTAAATGTTCCAAAATTAAATTAAGTTAATGCAAATACAAAATATATTATATGTTAAGAGATAAATTAAGGTCAAGTGCCATTGCCCGGTATACATTTACCCGAAACTCCAAACACTGATGTTTCTTCTAATCTATCGGCAGTAAGTATTAAAATATCGAATAAATGTAATTATATCCACGAATAAATTAATATCAAATCGGATGTAATAAATATTTCGGACATTCACCAAAGCGACTATTTGATTGTCAACATTCACCGGTGAAAGTCAACAACCACCGATTTCGATCATTCGCAGTAGCATGCTTATCATTTACATAATAACCTCATCAGGACGTTTATTTCATACTTTGCCTAAATAGCATCCGGTCCTAGATATGCCTAGACAAAGTATGTAATACTTCTCATATTTCATACTTTGCCAAAAAAAAGTCAATATAATGCCTAGGCATTATGTATAATGCCGGCATTTCATATTTTGCCGGTAACATATATAACCCATAATATTCACAATTTTAAAATTATTCATTTTTGCAGTGTACCATAAAAATGAGTGATATTTGTGGTAGTCTTATAATTTTTTTTATATATTATATCTACAAACCTTGTTTGATATTATGCATTACTAGTAGATGAGACAGTTTTTTTAATTTTGAACTTTTTTAAACAATGTTGCAAAAGTAATTTTATTTTGTGTAAAAATAATGTTGAATTTAATAATCATTCCTTTATTTATTTCCTTTTTACCAAAGCTCGTTTAGCGTTTCTTTACTAGGAGAATGGCTTAATGATTTATAAATATTTAAAACGATGTCCATAAAGTTATTTTGTTAAAGTAAAAGTTAAGTTATTGTAACATAATGTTACAATAAACACATTTTATTCATTTCAGAAAAATATTTTTTAGAATATTTTTTCTTTTCGCAGTACTAAAAATCCAACATTACCAACCATTTCTTTATTCATCGCATACTTTCAAAAATTCGTGTGCTTTACTAAATAAATACGTCACTATGAATCATTTCGAAATTGTTTAAAGCAAAAATTGATGACCAATTTTTGAAAAAATAATGAATTTATTCCAAAGAATAATAGAGATGCAGTTCATTGTTAAAAGCAATAAGATCTGGACTGACGGTTGAAAGGTTTTGAAAGAAGAACACCTCCCATACCCACACTTATGACCTATGACGTTAGCGCCAGCTAATGTTTATCAGCAAAATGGCGAATAAAAGTTGAGCTAAGTTTCTTTACTTAAGTTAGAATGCTAATTAACGATAAGTTAATTATATATAGAGCCGTATCGCATATAGAATTAGTTGAAATATAATTCTTTCGCGTTTATTTCTTTCACTTAGCTTAGATTTATTATTTGTTTATGTATTTTTTGTAACCATGGTATATTTTTGTTTTGTGTACCTGGCAACTTTGATGTATAATTATTTTGTTTATGTTCCATATGGCTTCGTACTTTGTCTTTGTGAAAATATGTAGTGAAATAATTGAAATATTTTTGAAAGAGCCTTTGTGAAAGAATTTAGAATGTGTCACTTAAGAGAATAGATATTTGACTGTCTTGGCTTACTCGAAATAGAACGGAAAGAACAATTGCTAACGTAAACAATTACCACGTTTCCACAACCAATCAGGATCGAGATATACACACTATGTCACTTGCAGGTATCCAATTACCAGAGGGCTGAAATTCCTGTTCGTGTTCTGACTTTATCGGAATCAAAATTTGCATCGCCTGTTATCAAAAGTATTGATTTGTGATAAAACTTTTGAAAAATTTATAGTAGATAAGTGTGATATTTAATGAGGAATTCGATAGTATAATCATACACCATTAATGTAATAATACTTCTCTGAAATATCATATATAAGCATTCTTTATTTTATTTTCTGCTGAATATGTAATGATATGTTTGCCGCTATCAAGCTCCATATTTAATCCTCTTCTGAAAAAGCAATTGCTGGTGCTTTTTTGTTATTTAATTGTTTGTAGCAATACGTTTTTATTTTACTTATACTTTTTTTTTAATAATAAAGTAATTTGTTTCTAATATTAGTTCTAAAGAGTTAATTTGCAGGTAGTAGTTTGTTGAGATGTTTCGATTATTTTTTAGTCAGAACTTTGAATTATCAGATTTCATCGATAAAATATGTTAGATACTAATATTTTAACCATTAAAATTACATTTCTTTTTAATGTTACTTATTTAATTTATTGGTTTTGCTTGTTTCAATTATGCAGACCTTTTTCAACAAAGGAGTTGTATTTCAAATCTGCTACTTATCCGAAAAAAAGATAAAATCTAGTAGTAAATATTTTCTTTCGGAAAAGTTAACTATTCCAAACTTTCTAAATTTGTTTACGGTTTTAACACAAACTCAATAGTAAAAAATTTCATTTATAAATACAGGGATCTCCGAAGTTGAGTTTCAAATTCAGATGGATAATAAGAAGCATTTCAGAGGGGGAAAACATGCCGTAGAACAGTCTTTCCCAAAGTGTGGTACGCGTACCCCCAGTGTTACGGGAACAGTTTAGCGGTGTACGCTTTCTTATACGAAATATCTTGCAACAGACGAAAATGTCAAACAATTTTATTTAAAAGCCATGCCATGAAAAGCTAGCCATGAAAATTTACGATTACGTATTTTTCTATTGGCTATTTTTTGCAG
This sequence comes from Parasteatoda tepidariorum, assembly GCF_982258835.1. Lineage (NCBI taxonomy): Eukaryota > Metazoa > Arthropoda > Arachnida > Araneae > Theridiidae > Parasteatoda > Parasteatoda tepidariorum. Next base: position 18,052,519 of record NC_141761.1, on the reverse strand, counting down.
AGTTAACAGTTAATTAGTGGTGTCAACAACCAGTTGTGATTTTTAACTCTTGTGCAATTTTTTATACTAAATGTTTGTAATAAATGCTACTTATTTTTATTATTCTTATAAAATATTATTTTTGTCTCTATAACTGTTATCACAGCAAAAATAATATCATCCTTCTCACTGATGCAAATAAGACTTTGTACCAAAAAAGAAAACTAAACACATTTTTAAAAAAATGCTTTCATTTTTTTATTAGTGGTACACAGCGTTAAGAAAAATATAGAAAGGGTACACGAAAGTCATAAGTTTGGGAAACACTGCCATAGAACATGGGGATGCAAGCAATGTTTACCAGGTGAATATCGTGAAGAACCCATGCTTGTTTCGATGTCACGCTGGATAATTAAAAAGTATACTACAACTGGCGAAGTACAGAAAAATTAGTTGATTTACACTCCAAGCGTTGAGCCCCTGGGTAAAATTGTGCAAAAATTTTCCAGCAACGTACAATTTTCCTATTCAATAAACATAGATAAATCGATTTTTGTTGCAGGAAAACCTGCAACTAAAAGCTCGGAAAAGACCGCAACTAACGCTTAATCATTACAAAATTTGTTTGATTTGACGCCCGTTGATTTCATTGTAATTAATAACAAAAACATAATAACGACTCTGGGGTGCATTTGAAAAAGTCAGGTGTGTTTTTGATATCTGCAGTATCCGCGTTATGACCTTTCATCTTTTCTAGATTTAGAGCTTGCATACGTTTTTCGCGATTTCCACCTTCTCAGTATAGTTTTCATCTTCTTGATGACTTTTATCACTCCTCTAAATTTGTTGGCCAAATTTTAGAGCATCATGTAATACGTTCCTATTACCACAACATCAGTGATGATGATGATGATTGTTGGCGTTCTGTTTTGGAGCTTTATGCAGTTTTCAGCTTATAGCTCGCTTATGTCCAGGGTGGCGGAGATAAGTGGATGATTATAGTATGCGGATAGATTTTAGGTAATGCATAAAGTAGTGTAGCTTGCATTTGTCTGTTGTATCCATAAGGTATGAAAACGACAAGGCCCCAAGTCCTAGCTGTGTTTTTAAGGTGGTGCGCTGTTGATCGAAGAGCGGGCATTCTAGAATAGTGTGATCAATATCAGAGATAGAGCCGCAGTTGCATTTGTTGTCTGAAGCGAGTCCAAATCGGAATAGTTTTGCTTTGGTTGGATAGGATCTAGTGCGGATTCTAGAGAACGTAACGTCTTGGAGCCTTCTGGAGAAGGGTAGAAGTTCGTTTTTATTTTGGCCCAGATGACGAAAATCGGTATAGTATTTACTATTCATGAAGACAACATCAGTGATACCTATTACTATAGATAGTTAAGCCTCACCGATTTCAATGATCGCCTAGCAATATTTTTACGGTTCCCAAAAACTTAATAGTACTTCTTTTCTCTTTTAAATACATAAAAAGAAAAAAGAAGTTAGAAAATTAAAAAAAGAAACATTAAAACAAAAATTATGATTTAAATCTTCTTTAAATTTCAATAACTGAGCTATGTCATTCGGAAATAGCAAAAAAGTGAGATTCTTGTGGGGGTAATTACGTGTTACTCTTTATCTTAGTTGTTTTGAAAATTAGTCAAATTAAAATTGTTTGTAAAACATAAATTCAGCTCTGCATTAGCAATTCGATTACTTTATGTCCAGCCTTTTAAAAGCGACAGGTACACATAATTACTTCTGTCTACTTTATATATAAGTATAGATAATAGTGATATTGTATTTTGTAATACAATATAGTAAAATATAACATGAATTACCCAAATACGATAAAATTACAATAGTTTTATTTCCTTTATCAATTATTACGGAAATCAAATACGGAAAGTTAGCCTTTTTAAACTAATTGTGTGCTTTCTAATTGGTTAATAAATTAGTTAATAATTGTTGCCAACTTAGATTTTGAACTACAGTTCAATTAGCTTTACACGTATATGTATGTCTTCAGCAGATAATGATCGGTTTAAAAAATTTCGAATTTTCGAATGGTATTTTCTAATCTTAATATGGTTGTTAATGTAAAATTTGTTTTTGCTTATGTTTCAGTTTTAAATGAAAATGTCAACATTTAAATGCATTCATAAAGTGCTATGTTTCCAACAACATTAATACGTTTAATTATTCTTATACTATATAAAAAGGTTTAAAGTTTTTCAAGTTCACATAAACGTTTTAAACATAGAAATTTTGAATAAAAATTAAAAGAAAACAATTTAAAAAGGACAAAATGTATGTGCATTTTTAATTTTTGTTTCATCGATATTTTGCTGTTTTATTTAACCTCTACTTTCAAACTTTAAACCTTTCTACACAGCATAAGCTCTTTATTTATTTATATATTTTAAAAAGAAATTAAAATTTCAGTGTAAAAATATTATGCAAATCAGCCCCTTTTATTTATTCCCTTTTACACACCTTACTTATCGGTAAATTATTTTTCAAACTTTAGATCAGAATAATTTGGTTTTAGAAAATTTATTTAGATATTTTTAGGAATAGTTTGAGTAAAAAAAATAAATAATTGCACTTTACTAGCGAATAATTTAATCGAAAATATTAACGATTTTTTCATAAATGCAATGCAGGTTATGCTTTTGAGATACAATAAAGCGCAACAGATTACAACAAATCATTTAAACTTCCAAAACATTTTTATAATATTCTTACCCTTTCTTGATCTTTAAGAAATTCTCTTGGGAGCAGGGGGGAGAACCAAATATTAAAATTATCCTCTCCCCTTACTCGGGTGTAGTTAGGAGAATTGTCAATATCCACTGGTGGTCGAAACTCTCTCTTCGCTAGATGACGTCGGTTCTACCGCCCCCGCCGAGCAATGTGAGTAAAAGGATGAACATATCTAAAATTAAATTTTTTCGAGTTTCAAATTTCAAGAGGAGAATCTTCACCGGTGACCCCCTTGCTTTATTTTCTCCTTTCACCATCACACAAGAAGAGTGGTTTTTCACTTGTTCCTTCTCCCTTTTCGTCTATTATTAATCTTCGAATGTTCTTTTTTTTTCTCTCTGTCATCTGTGAATCATCAGAATGTTTTTAGAAATATTCTTTAAAAAAAATATCTTGTTTAGAAAATTTTTGAAGAAAATGTTTTTTTTTTTTTTTTTTTTTTTTTTTTTTGTGATTGAGTAAATTTTAATATTTAATCTGCATATTTAGTATTCTATTATTAAAGTGACTTGTTTTCATCAATAAGTAGAATAATCGATGCACTCAGCGTAAAAAAAACTTGACGTTTATGAAATTAAGTATGAATTCTATTTCCAACTAGCCGTGGAATTTGGCGTTATATATATATATAAAAATAAAAATAAATAAATAAAAGATATAAGTTCAAAAGGAAGATAAAACAAAGAAAAATTACAGACATATGGAAAAAAGGGGGGGGGGAGAAAAATAATAATAATAAAAATAATAACAAACAACTGGAAAAAAAAGGGATAAAATTTTTTAAAAAAAATCCGGAAAATAAGAGATGTAATCTTTTTATCAGCCTACACGATTATATCCACAAATTTATCTAATGAGTTCTGTTTTATTTGCAGCTTATGCGCAATAAATGAAACTTATTGTTTTCCTTACTTTTCTTCGTGTTTTTTTGTATTTATTTATTTTGTTGTTATATATATATATATATATATATATATATTCAGTATATATTGTTATATCTACTGTTCGGCAAAAAAGATGGACCACCCTAAATAACTTTTAATCTAATGACCAGAATTTCACATTCTTCAATCTTAATGGCTCGAGGGGGTGTTCTGAAATATTCTAATCAATAAGTACAGGCGATATTTTAAGTTACGAAATCAGATACAAAAGGTACTTTCTCTGAATAAACGTACCTTTTTTTTTCGCGAATTTGTATTTTTGACCCCTAAAATATAGGACGTATTCATTATTTTTTATTATTTTATTTTATAAGGTCGATAAATTGTGAATTTTAAGGTATTTAATTTTTTTTTTTTTTTGCATCATTTTAAAGAATATAATTTTGCATGGCAAAATACAAATTTTAGATAATCGGTTGAATACTTCCTGAGAAAGTGAATTTTAAAAAAAAAGACAGATAGTTAAAATGAAATTTTTTTTATAACTGTTTGACCAATTTTTCCCAAATTTTGTATTTTTGCAGTGTAAAATTATATTCTTAAAAAAGTTTCAAAAAATTGTATAACTTATAATTCAAAAATTTTTCGATCATTATAAAATAAAATAATAAAAAATAATGAATATTTGCTACAATTTTTACATGGGAGTTCATTCGCTTAGAAAAGTTCTCGAGATACAGCGAAATACACAAAAGTAAAATTAACATTAAAAGGTTCAAACTTTGGAACACTCTCCTGACCAAACTATTGAGACTATATTTCCCAAATTGCTGCTACCCCCTATATTTTGGGGGTCAGAAAAACAGTCCTTCAAAAAAAAAAGGTATGTTTATTCCGAAAAAATATGTTTTTGCATCTGATCTCTTGTTTTAAAATATCGTTTGCATTTATTAATTAGCGTATTTGAGTTCACCCCTTCTAAACATTAAGATTGAGTCCTAGGACATAAAGATCCAGTCATTAGTTTAAAAGTTAAACAGGGTAGTCCGTTGTTTTTTTCCGGAGCATTGCGCGTACTTGTAGCAAGAGAGGCATTATCTGATTCCTTGTAACCATTGCAGGCATATGTTAGAGAACTTTTTCAGATTTTTTTTTAGCTTCTGTGAGATTTTTGTAAATAGTTTTATTGGAAAACAAAGCCCTGTAATACTCATGTTTGAAAATAGAACTAAGCTAGATACGCAACAAAATGTAATTCTCCTCAAAGTAAAGTACTACTTTTTTAAGAAAAATAATTTATTTTTGCTCGCCAAATAAAATTTAACAATTGTATGCTTGTTGTACAACAGATGTATGTTTAGCCAATTCAGACTACTTGAAAAATAAAAATTGATTTTTTAAACATCTAAATTCAATCAATTTACAAGTTTAGAAACTAAGAATTCGAAATAAGTGTTATTCTCTAAAGAGTAAAAGCAGTAATATCTTGTACCTCGGACTAATATTTTTTTTTCAAAAAAAAAAAAAAAAATTCTGAAGTGTATAACAGAATTTATTCACAAAATATGTACTTATAAATCGACAAACTATTTAAATATTTGCCGCAAAATGTTAAGCTAATTCAAATTCTCTACTATCTGAATTTTAAAAAGGGTTATTAATTCGAAATTGGTTCAATTACATTAGACTCTTAAAGCAGAAAAACTAATTTTTATGGCAATCTTTTTTTCTGCATTGTATGATGTTGTTTTCAAAGAAATTCGATCTGTAACTTATATTCTATTTTGCATTTAAAGCCTCGAAAAATTTTTTCTCGTTCTGTGAAACGAAAACAGTACACAACTAGCTCTTACAATGCGCAAGTTCATTTAAACTTTGGGGCATATCCAATTCTCAGTTTACTTTCATGTAGCAATGTTTATTCTAAGGAAGAATCTTTAGTGTCAGTCATCGCTCGTCGGCTCTCATCAATTCCAGGTCTGTCAGAAGCTGGAAGATCTCTCTCTCTCTCTCTGGAAGCTGCTCTTGATTCATTATGAGAGCCCTTTTAGTTTGTATCCTTTCAACAAATATATCGAACATTTTTGTTGTAGAGATTCTTTTCATCTAATTACATAACGCTAAACTCTACGCCAGAAACCAATATAGCATACAATGATATAAACACAACTTAAAACATTTCAATTTTGGAATCACAAATAGTAAAAGTTTTATTAAAACCAATACGCTTTTCGCTGTCACAATGATTCCATTCATGGCACAAAGTTTGTACCAATGTGACATCGAATGGTGACACTTGTGATTTAAATGTTGCTTTCAATGAAATTTAATATTGTTCCAAAGAATTACTCTCGTAATTATATAATTCCAATTTAGAGTTATAAATTTCATATTTGTGCTGCTGAATCAATATTAGCCGCTAAATAATCTCTGATATAATCTGATTGAAGCTTGTGTGTGTTAAAAGTTGGTGAAAAGGCCGGGATAGCCTGGTCGGTAGGGCACTGGGCCCATGTCCGAGAGTTCGTGGGTTCGATCCCCGCCGGCCGAAGACTCCCCGTGTAGTAAAGTGACTGATGCAAGTTAAATCTGTCAAGTCGCAAAAGTCCTCCATGTTCCCATAACAAATCATTACCTCTGAGGGTACTGGATTGGAGATTGATCGTTCTCTGATTCAGGTCAAAATTACGATCTGTGGATGAATGAATGGATGTATGAATGGGTCCGCCCTATAAGCGGGTGCGACGTATGGTGTGGCATAAGTCGAATTCTTGGCCATAGATGGCGCCACTGAAAAACAAGAAACGCACACTCTGCCTTAAATTTGCTCGGTTTCACCAAGCAGGCTTGCCCGTGTGGCAAGTGGCATTAGAACCAACCAACCAAAAGTTGGTCAGATCACATTGGTTCGTTGTTCATGGTCGCGCTTAATCAATGATATTGGAGAGAACTAATAGCGAAAATTGTTTTTTAGTACTACTAGTACAAAAATTGCAATCAGATATTGGTCGAAGATTTGATCTGACTAGTTTTTGTGAATTACGAAAGTTATGTAGATTGATCAGGCTTGATTGCTGGTAACTGCAGATACCCATTACCTACAACGAATGAAAATATTTTAGTGCTGCTAACACAAAAGCCTAAATTAGTAGTAGCAGGTAAATGTTGAAAGATTAAGAAAGATAAGTAGAGTTTGTGTGCCATGAAAGTTATGGGGCGTTGTCGTCAGGCTTAGTTCTTGTCTTTAAAGAAAACTAAGGGACAGAAATTTTAACTCGTTCTTTTAGTACTGTAAGAGTACTACTAAGTAGGTGATAAAGCTATATCCACCATCCCCTGCAGCTTGTTACTGGGTTTAATAAAACTCCCTAAACTGCAGGCATTAATTTACAGACTAAATGAGATAAAAATACACGTTAGTTTTATCAAATGTTATTAAGAAAAATAATTTATAAAATTATAATAAAAATTTTAAAAAAAATTGCATGCATTTTTTAAAAAACTTCTATGGAATAATAAATAAAGCAGTTTAAAAATAGTTTAATAGTTTCTTTTTTGATTGTTCATTTATATTATTTATTTATTTACTAAAATATAGAGAGATAAAAGCTTAAATAAAATATATTAATAAAAGTGTTTCCGTTTTTAGATTTGAATAGCATTTCTTCCAAAATACCATAAATAAACATTAAAAAAATATTAAATAAAAAATATAAATAATAATTATTCTTTTTTTTTCTTTTCTAACACAATTAGTTTCTTTCTTTGAAAGCTTTCTTTTAAAAAAAGAGATTAAAAAAATGCAAATTTAATTCTAAAAATAAATGTTTTTTTCAATAAATCAAGAATGACAAAAAAATAGAAATAATAAATAGAAATAATTAATTAGAATATAATAAATTCATATTTTCAAAACCGTCTTCACAATTGATGAATTGAAATTATAGATGGTTTATTATTGGACGATGGCGCTTGTGATGTCATATCTGACGATAAACCAAAATTTGTTTCTTTTTACCACGTAATCACTCATTGCGGCTGCCCTAAATGTTGATGATGATCCCTTTAACATGTTTCTTCTATGCTAATGCTAACCGGAATTTAAAAAAATTTTTTTATAGCATATGAAAATGTTATATTGTGTTTTAATTCCAGATTTTGAAAATCTTTCATTTTAAATATTTTTTTATGGCTACAAAATTATTGTATATGAAACAAAATGTTGATAGTTAGCAACTGGATTCATTATTTTGAGAATCTAAATTCAACAGACAAATGAAATAAAAATGTTCATATGAATAGTAAAGAGGTAAATAAAATATAATTATATTTGTCCGATAAATAAATAATGTTTGTTCATAAGAATCACTTTAGATCTATTAGACATAAATAAAGTTAAATTTCCTATTAGAATGCTAGAAAACGTAGTTCTTAAAATTTTTACTTTATATTTTACTATATCTTAATTTTTGCTACATCTTAGGAAACATTTAAAACTAGTAGAATGTCATTGTATTGATTGTCTTGAATTATTCTTCGTTTTTTAATATTATATAAATTTAAACAAAAAACTCGTTTCTTACTTAGCTTTCCGTTTTCAAGAAAGTGTGGTGTTTATATGCAATCGTAATCATATTGTTATGTTACTGTGAGTATTTTCAAACTTTTACAGTTTTAATTTGATTGAATGGTTATAGTTTACAAACGGGAGCCCTTCTTATATTTGAGAATTCGAAAATAAACTTATATGCATGAAAATAAACCAATAATATAATTTCACGCTGGGAGTTTAACATTCGTTTGGCGTGCACTTATAGCTGCTTAACTTCCAACACTTTTTTTAAACTTGCATAGAATTTATTTTATTTATTTTATTTCATGTTAAAAAACTAAAAATGATTATCTGAATTGAATATGCAATACGCTTATCTAATATAACTAAAATTTTGTTCGAGTGGGTGACCTCAAATTTGCTAATTAATTAATGCAGACGATAATTTAAGTTACAAAATTAGGCACAAAAACGTGATTTCTCTGAATAAACATACCTTTTATTGAAAGAATTCAGATTTCTGACTCCCAATGTATAAAGGGTGCAATAATCCGGAAAATATGGTCCCCATAGTTAGGTCAGGAGAATGATCCAAAGTTTGGAACCCTCAGTATTAAATTTACTTTTTGCGTAATTCGCCATATCTCGATAACTTTTTAAGCTAGTTGGAAAAATGTTTGCATACTAGGATAAAATTCGTTTGTGCAAAGATAATGCCATGCAAAAAATGAATTTTAGCAAACATTTATTATTTTATTTAATAATAATTGAAAAATAGATATCATTTTATTTATGCCTCTGTTTTCATATTTCGTAATCTAGCAATTTTATTACGAAAATATTTTAAATCATTCTTGAATGATTCCGGTACGCGTAAATTCATTTTAATTCACTCCTCACAATAAAGATTTCCTTTCGTGTACTGTTCTGTAATTTCTTTATATTTTATTTTCTGTTTTTTGCTTGATGTGTTTTATTTCGTATGTATTTTTCACGTAATATGTGTTTTTTCGTTTCAATTTTTTTAAGTGCTCTTCACACTATTATATTGATGTATTTTGCTTTGGCTATATTGATGCAATATTAGAAAGCACTCCTTTTTGCGGATATAATCGTGTAAGCTGATGAAGAGATTATATCTTTACTTTATTTTGTTTTCTAGATTTTTAATATTTTTTTAGATAATTAATAAATAGTTTATTTAAATACTTTTGAAAAATATTTTTAATGATTTTCTTATCTTGTCATTATTTTATATTATTAGCTGCAATTTTATTCGATATGCAACATTTCTGCGGGAAAAAATCTGCCTTTCAGTAAAAAAATACATTAATGCTATTAAAGCTGTTGAAACAAAAAGAATTAAAATTGAATGAATTTTCGAGTTGCCATTTCTAGAATGGAAGTGGCACTTAAATTCGCACAACTTACTTAATTATGTAGTTTAAAATTAGATCAAAATGTGTAGAATAAGACAAGAAAAAATGTATGCCATTGTGTATACGTTGTGACTTATAAATTCACTTGCTTAATTCTTACGATCCAACTTGAGATCTCAATACTTTTTGCTCTCTAATTTAAAGTCTTGTTCGTTAGAAATCCTATATTATAATATTCTCGGTTTTGAAGACAGCATTTTTAATGCCATTTGCTTTTTTTCCATTTTTGAATGCAAGATAATGTATCTTATGTCATTTTAATAATAAATTTTGCATTCAAGTGTTTTCTTTCTTAGAGATCACAAAGTATAACCCAAGCCCAAGGCCTATGATTCATCAAACGTTAGCCCAAGAATTTATCAAACATTATTGCATATATGTCTGTAGCCAAAATGAATTTTTAACAAAAACTATGAATGTCTAAAACGAATGAATCAATATTTAAAAGGTTCTTCTGTAAAAGTTATTTTTGTATAAAATTTTAACATGTACGCTCATCATTAAAATTTTACCATTATCTTAAATTTTTTTTAGCTCAACCTACAGAAGAAGGTTGCCTACAATCTAAACTTCCAAAGAATGTTAGAATTGGCAAAATTTGTGATATCCAGGTAGGAGAAACTTGTGAAGTTATGTGCATTATAAATGGTCAAGAAATATGGAAATATCGTATGCGTTGTTTAGAAAGCGGGCAGTGGGAAAAGCTTCCAAATTGTCATCTGCAATCAAAGAGTTCTTCTAAACTGCAACTGATGAGATGCAATCGCCTGTTTACAAATATTGGACCTAATTTTAACTGTATAAGAGTCAAGATGGCGGTATTGGACTCAAATTCACATTGTTCAGACGCTTTGAATTTATTTATTAAATTTGGCAACTGTTTCATAACTACAGATTATTGCACAGTTATTTGTGGTGCTGACGCATTTACAGTCTTCTGTTTAGAAGACAGTAATGCACAACCTCAATGTTCACAAATTTCAACTTCTTCAGTGTCTACTAATATGTATGAATCACAAACTTCTAAATCTATGACAAAATCTAAGAAATGTCAACCTTTAGAATTTGCTAAACTCATAGATTGTTCAAGAGACGAAGGTACTTCTTGTAAGGTTTGTAAGTAAAAAGTTTTAAAAAAACTTGTTAAACTTTTATGCTTATTCCTATAGTTACTTTTTACTGCTTTGTTTGAATTTATTACTTTAGTCTACAAGAGTTGTTATTCTAGCAAAAGCAGTTGTACGCTTGCCATTAAAAGTTTGCAAGGCAAGACTAAAATAAAAAGAAATTTCAGAAACATTAGGTGTAATTAATTCAAACGCACACTATTTATAAATAAAAAAACACAACAATTAAATCCAAATGCCAGTAGACTATTAAAAAATTTGATTTTGTATACAGTTCTTCTGCTTCTTCCTTCTATAGATAACAAATCACTTAAATATTATCTGCTATTTAGTTCATGAAAACTTCAAGACGATTTTTAAACAATGTGTTGAAGGAAGTTGTAGTTGTTATAGGACGGAAAAAAGTAAATGGAGAATGAGTAAGAAAGCTCCTTACAAGTGCCCTTTGATGCGTTAAGCATAAGAAGTAATTAATTCAGATGTTGACAATGCCCACGGTTTCATGTTGGCCATAGTGAAAACAAATCTGTGATGTGCAGAGTATTAGATTATTAAATCATTTAAATTTTTATACAAACAGTACAGTTTACTTAGTTGACAGTTTAAAGCGTTATGACTGAAGTAATAGTATTTTTATTAAAAATTTCGATGTAGATATTTCAATTCTAAAGCTGATTAATTATTGGTGCGTTTGAAAAAAAACTGAATTTGAATTTGTTCGAAAATTCGCTAAATATTTTATGCTCCGAAAGTAGTAAAATAAATATTAATCTGTGACAATTGTTCTATCTTTGCAGATTCGGTGTCCTAATGGAAAAGTTTTGTCCCAAAAAGCAACATGTCTAACTTTACCCAAACATTTGACATTTGTTTCTGACTGCAAGATGACAACTGGATCTGTTTGTAAAGTTCAATGCAGAAGTGGAATATTACAAGGAAATAGCAAAGTATATTGTTCTGATTCATCAAAGTGGTTAAATCTTCCGAGCTGTTCACCTCAAAAGCATAACAAAACAAACTGCTTATTGAAACAATTACCTCCAAGAATACAATTTGTAGATAAATGCACTTTTAAAGATGGAGAGAGGTGCCAAATAAAATGCATCCAGCCATTTGTTCTGGTTGGATTGAATTTTATTACTTGTCAAAATAGCCAATGGTTGCACATTCCTCGATGCACTACACAAAGACACTCACCGTACGAATTGGTAAATATAATCTGCCAATATCCACCTCCAATTCCAGGAAACTTAAAAATAATTGGTTTATGTACTCTTAAAGGAGGAAGGAGTTGTGACATCGAATGTCGCGATTCCTCGGCTAAATTATCAGGTCCTAATGCAACTACTTGTCTTCCACCAGGATTGTGGAGTAAGGTTATGCCCTGTGAAGGAGGTAAAAGTTATTGCTCGCAACCTAAATTGCCTGGGCATTTAGAATTCGTTAAGGATTGCCATGGTTCAGAAATCGGGCAAGAGTGCCAAATACATTGCAAACACCGCAAGCAAGTCAAATTTACGCTTACATGTCAGACTTCAGAAAGTTGGACTAAATATCCAAAATGTACTTGCCCTCCTCCATTCATTAAAGACCCCATCATACTCAAAGAAAACTGCAGTTTCAAATATCCTGGTGGAAAATGCAGCTTAAAATGCAAACCAGGATATCATATGCAGAAGTTATCAACTGTAACTTGTCTAAAACATTTAAAATGGACTACTTTTCCTGTCTGTGAGAAAATGTTATGTCCCAAGCCAAAATTAGACAATTCTCTTGTCTTTAATGAAGACTGCAACTCAAAAAGTTCAGGCGAATACTGTCAGCTACAATGCAAAGAAGGGGGCTCATTTGTTACAGATGGTAAAATAAAATGTATTGATGGACTTTATTGGTCAAACTTACCAAATTGCACCTGTCCAGTTCCTAGTATTACAAAAGAATTAGAATTTAAAAATAAATGTTACCAAGTAGCTCCAAGGGGCAATTGTATTTTAGCTTGCAAAGGTTTCGCTCACTTAGTTGGCCACGCTAAACTTACGTGTCAAAGTAATTTGAAATGGAGCCCTTTACCAAAATGTAAAAGAATTATCTGTCGTAAACCAGCTATTCCACATACACTTTTATTGAGTGAAGATTGTACATCAAAAACAATAGGTGAACACTGTGAGTTAGAATGTCGATCTGGAGGGATTATACTTGACTCTAATAAAATTACTTGCTTAAAAACCTTACAATGGTCTCAACCTCCAATTTGTGCTTGTCCTCCTCCTGATGTTCCTGATTATTTGTCATTGAAAGAAAATTGCTTTCAAACTTTGCCTGGGGAGCCTTGTTCCTTAACTTGTAAAAATGATTTCGTATCACAAGGAAATCCTTTCATATTATGCCAAAATGACACAAGATGGAGTCCTTTTCCTATTTGCAAACTCAAAACTTGTCAGAAGCGAAAACTTCCGAAAGTATTATCCTACATTGGCGACTGCACAAGTATTACTCCTGGCAAAAATTGCCAAGTTGAATGTAGAGAAGGGGGTAAAATTCATGGCTCAAAATACATCACATGTATAAATTACACTAGCTGGAGTGATTATCCAAACTGTTCTTGCCCTCCTCCAGACTTAATTGATAATTTTGAAGAAAACACTCACTGTAATGATATCCAAATTGGTGGAACTTGTCAATTGAAATGTAGAAAGCCATTTTACTTAATAGGTAAAAGTTACATCACATGTCAAAGTGATACTCGATGGTCATCTATTCCAAAATGTAAAAGGACACCTTGTCCGATTCTAAAACTTCCTAATCATTTGAATTTTCTTGAAGATTGCTCATCAAAATATGTAGGAGAAAAGTGTAATTTAGAATGTCGTGAAGGTGGTACTTTAATAGAACCAAGCTTGTTAGTTTGTACAGGATCAAAAGAGGCAGTTTCGTGGACATCTTTGCCAAAATGTTCTTGTCCACCTCCGTCTTTAGAAAGTAGTTTGAAAACACTTGGAAACTGTAACTTCAAAACTCCGGGTGAAACTTGCTCCTTGGCTTGTACTGGTAATTCAATTCTTGAAGGGAAAAAGTATATTTCATGCCAGAATGATACAAAATGGAGCAGACTGCCGAGATGCCAAAAAATATTTTGTTCCAGGCCAATACTTCCAAATGAGTTGATCTTTCAAGAAGATTGTTCATCCAAATCTATAGGAGATAAGTGTTTACTTGAATGCCGCAAAAGAGGTAAAACGATACCGAGCAACAAGATTACTTGCCTCACTATCAATAAATGGTCACGTCTTCCAATATGTTCGTGTCCAATTCCTGCTTATCCGAATTATTTGCAACCTTTAGAAGACTGTTCCATAAAGCGACCAGGAGAAACTTGTACAGTTGCTTGTAAAAGTAAATTTCAGGTACAGTCCTTCAAGTCTATAAAATGTGATAAAAAATTATTTTGGACAGCTTTTCCTTCCTGCAAACCGAAACATTGTCCTAAGCCAATACTTCCAAATTATATATTATTTGATGAAGATTGCAAGGGAAAAAAATCTGGAGATATTTGTAAATTATTATGCAAAATGGGTGGCAGGTTTGTTGGTGCAAACACAGTTACTTGCTTAAAAAATTTTAAATGGACGTTATTTCCAAAATGTACTTGTTCTAGACCTAATTTGAGAGCGAATTTAATTACCTCTGAAAATTGCACGCTTAAAACTGCTGGTGAAAATTGTTTCTTAAAATGCCAAAAAAATCTGATGCTTGAAGGAAAAACTTTTATAACATGCCTGCAGAATACAGAGTGGACAAGTCAGCCAAAATGTAAAGAAAGAGTTTGCCCAAAACCAAATTTACCAAATCATTTACTGTTTAAAGAGGACTGTTCTTCTAAAGGGGAAAATGAAAGATGTGAACTACTGTGCAAGCATGGTGGCGGAATGAGGAGCAAAAGTTTTATTGAATGTAACTCTACAATGAACTGGTCGAAGTTTCCTACATGTTCTTGCCCTTTACCTAAATTAAATAACGAACTGAAATTTCGTGAATTTTGTTTTAATAAAACTGCAGGTGAAAAATGCTTTTTGGAATGCAAAATCAAGCAGAAAAATCCAGAGAAAGTTTTTATTCAGTGTTTAAAAGAAGGAACGTGGACAAATTTACCAAAGTGTTCTGAAGGAGTCTGTCAGAAACCAAAACTAACAAATTCGTTGCTTTCTAGAGAAAATTGTTCCATAAAGTTGAAGAATGAAATTTGTCGGCTTAAGTGCAAAAAATCGTTTGAGATTTCGGGCAAGAGCTTCATTGTATGCCAAAGTGATTTCAAATGGAGTGCGTTGCCTCGATGCGTTGAGAAACTATGCCCAAGGATAATTCTCAAAGAAGGTGTTTTAGTTTTTAAAGATAACTGTACAAGAAAAATTGGCACGACATGTAAACTAAGCTGTATTAGTGACTTTATATTTAAAGGTAAAAATAATGTAACATGTCTAATGAATGCCACTTGGTCACCTCTTCCTAAATGCGAACCTGTTCCTTTATGCCCTGAACCAAATATTGAAACTCATGTATTAAAATTAAACGAAGATTGTAGCTATAAAAGATATGGTGAATCCTGCAGGGTGTCATGCAGAGAAGGAGGCATGCTTCAAGGTCTTGACAGAATTACATGCCTGAAAAATGAAACATGGAGTGCTTTTCCAAATTGTACTTGTCCAAAGCCCGATTTGCCATCAAACTTTATGATGTTGGAGAACTGTACAGATAGAAAGATAGGAGACATGTGTAGGATACGATGCAAACCAAATTTTAAATTTAAAGGTAACCCTTTAATCAAATGTAAAAATAATACCAGATGGAGTTTTGCAGCAATTTGCCTTACAATATGCAAGAAACCTATACTTCCGGAGTATTTGATATTTAAAGAAAACTGCTCCTTTAAAGGCATCGGTGATTCTTGTTACTTAAGCTGCAGACAAAACGGTAAAATTGTAGGAAACTCGCACATTAAATGCTTGAAATATCGCAAGTGGACCTCATTCGCTGATTGCATGTGTCCACCACCAATTTTAACAGATGAATTGAAAACAGAAGAAAGTTGTTCTGAAAAAAGGAGAGGGGAAACTTGCAAAGTGATTTGTAAAAATAAGAACAAATTAATAGATAAAGGAACGTTATTTTGTTCAAATAACGCTACGTGGTCAGAATTGCCTAAGTGCACCTCGATTCTGTGTGTAAAACCTACTCTGCCTGATTACTTGACATCCAAGTTTAATTGCTCATCTAAAACTATTGGAGAAGCTTGTGAATTACTATGCAAGGAGAACAGTATGATTATTGGAAATGATACTATTATATGTTTAACGGAATATAAATGGAGTGCATTGCCTGATTGCACTTGCCCATCACTACTCTCAACTGAAGATGTCGAAATAAAAGAGGACTGTAAATTTAAGAAACGAGGAGAAACCTGTCAAATAGGCTGCAAAGGAGAAAGAAAAATAATTGGACAAGATAAAGTATCGTGCATGGATAACATCAAGTGGTCCGTTTTGCCCACATGTATTTCGATATGTTTCGAACCCGTACTTCCTATCTATTTAATTTTAAAGGAGAACTGTTCTTCAAAAGCCATTGGCGAAACTTGTGAGGTTACTTGCAAAGAGAATAGTAAATTAGTAGGCAGTGCTGAAATTAGATGTTTAGATCAACTCAAATGGAGTACATTCCCTGATTGTATGTGTCCACCACCAGTTTTGAATGCTGATTTAGAACCTAAAGAAAACTGCACTTTTAGCAAGCGTGGAGAATATTGTAGAATTAAGTGCAAAGAAAATACTACATTGATAGGGGATGAAAAAATTGTCTGCCTCCAAAATTCCACGTGGTCCATACCACCACAATGTTCTCCTATTTGCCCTGAGCCTAGTCTTCCAGCCCATTTAATGATCAAAGTTAACTGTTCATCAAAACTCCCCGAAGAATCATGTGAAGTTAGCTGCGTGAACGAAGAGAACGCTGTAGGAAACACTACGATTACATGTTTGAGTAACAGAGAATGGACTCCATTCCCGGATTGCGCATGCCCTTCACCCATTCTTACTGAAAATTTAAGAACTGACAAGAATTGCACTTTTATAAAGCGAGGAGAAAGCTGTAGTGTTAGTTGTAAAGGTGAAAGCAGATTAGTAGGAGAGGGATTAATTACGTGCCTTGAAAACTCTACATGGTCAGCACTGCCCAATTGTTCTCTTACTTGCACTGAGCCGACACTTCCAGTCTATTTGATTGTCAAAGATAATTGTTCTTCGAAAATCCCTAAGGAATCATGTGAGATAACTTGCATAGAAAATGGAACTATTTTAGGAAATAATGTCATCAGATGCTTAGGTGGAGATGAATGGGATTCATTTCCTGATTGCGCTTGCCCACCCCTAACTTTACCTAGAGGCATGAAATCGGAAGGAAACTGCAGTATGACAAAAAGAGGACATAATTGCAATGTTTCTTGTGAGGGAGGGAGGAGACTGGTTGGGAAAAGAGAAATAACATGTCTGGAAAACATCAGATGGTCATCGTTACCAGCCTGCGTTCAAGAATGACCACTGAAAAGCAAACACCCTTTTTCTTAAATATTACCGAGATCTGTTATAAAATAAACATACATGACGATTGTGAGTTGACTTGCAAGGTTTATTAAAATCGCTCTTTGAAATGTTCCCTTTATACCGAGTGGACTATTTGAGTTGAGTCATGGGCAAGTAGATTACCAGACTGCTCATGCCAAACCATAGACAGTAAAAAACGTTTCAGACATATATGTCAGGTTGAGAGCAAAAGACAGTTTTGCGAAATTAGGTGTAAAAGAAACAATAGACAAGTCATAAATGTGCATAATACAGAAATACTTTTCTTAATTTTGTAGAAAACCTAAACTTGATTTGAGTTTGGTTCTCGATTCAAATTGTGTAGATAAAACAATCGGTGACACCTGTCCGGTTGTATGTCGAATAAATGGTATAACTGCGAAAGATACAACGATAAGATGTTTAAGTAAAGAAGAATGAACAGGAACTACAGAATGTTTTTTCGGAAGAAGATACCTTCCAATAGATATAAATCAGACATGAAGACAATTATTCTATAAATTTCGAAGCAATACATTCTTAGAAAATTACCTAATCTTTTAAAAAAAAACTTTCGAAATAATTGTGAACAAATCTTCAGACTGCTCTTAAAATACATTATAAATGAAACTCAGGAAAACGAAAGGAAGAAACCTGATAAATTTCACAAAAGGTTAAAGGTTATGAAACATCGAACAGTTCTAACTTCAAGCAAAAACTTCAAAACTTTAAGAATTTGCCCCGTTTGTTTCTTCCTCCTTCAGTCTAGATTTTTTAACAGTATGAAAATAAAAAAAATATAAAAATTTAAAAATTATTTATGAATTTTTTTTATCTCTTATTTAAATAACTGCAAAATGTAACTTTTAGATCTTTCAATATTTTATGAATAGAATACATAATTCATAAAAAAATATCGATAATTTTTAAGCACCTCTAACCATTGACTGATTTGATTAAATTAAACGAAAATTAATTATGCTGATTGGATGCATGTAAAAGCCATCTTACTATAATTTACTTTTTCGATTTACTTGACTACTAAGTGAGGTATACTAGTGTGGTCATTTTACTGACATAGCCCTACTGCTAGTTGCCATCAAATATTTTATCTTTTGAGAAGTACAAGTAATACATTAATTAATTTTGATGAACAAGCGTTAAATAAGAATAGCTATCATTTATTTAATAGATGTGGTAAAAACAATTTAGAATGTCAATTTAATCAATTCATTCAAATCATAAGTGTTTTTAGATAAAAAGTATGCAAAATTACCCTTCGCAAGGATGAATCAAAATTATATTTTAACCTTAAAGATAAGCTGCATGCTATAAAGAGTAGATGAAATTAAAATAATTTACCGCATGAATAAAACACGTGCTAGAATTAAATCACGCGAAGGAAGTATAGTGGTTAGTTAATTTTCATGATTTTCTAAGGTAAAAGATTGATTTGAAAAGTAAAATATGGCTGAAGAAAAACATTCCATTTTATTATAGTTCTTGAACAATCAACTCAAACGTAGCACATGGGGAAAATCATTTTCGAAGCGCAAATTGATATCAAATAATTAAACGAATGTTCTACAGTATTGAATTGCTATAACAATTAAAATATTTTTTGAATTAAAATTGTTCCAAGACAGCCAAAGTTATAAGTTTTGTTAAAATAACTTTTGCTAAAAACTATTCCAATACAGTCCAAGATATAGTTTTTTTTAAATAATTTTTGTATTCATTGTATTCCAATTCGTAGAGATAAGTTTTTTTTCTTCAAAACATTGAAAACATTTACGGAAATTCCCAGGTGAGAGTTCATTCTTCTTTCATTACATAAAAGATAAATTTACCTTTTTTTCACAAACTTAACTATTTTTTAAATCTATTTTTCCTTCCGAAATAAAGTTATAATTGAATAACTTATTATTATATTTAAGTTCAAGTTTCAAAAGTGTGGAAGGAAACTATGGTACTTATTTGACGTATTACAACATATTAAACTATCAGCTAATTTAACGTAGAATTTATTTTCATGTGATTTATTTGGGTTTTCTTTTCTTTCTTTTTTATTTTTTTTAAAGGAAAAAGAGTTGAAAGAGGACTACAACACCTACTTTTTCTTTCACTCAAACGTGCTCCTTACAGTAAAAATACTTCAAATTGAGTACTGTGACGATAATTTTAGCGGGAATAGTAGAGACACTGGACAGGAATGAAAAGAACAGGATGGCTGTATGCAAATCATTATGTTCTCTTATTCTTTTCTATCATCATAGAACAAAATAGCTTACACGTCAATAACTTTTAAATGTTCTTTTCTCCACCTCTGTCTGGCCCTCTTCTCTCATGCAAAAAAAACTTGCTTTAAATGTTTTCTTTTCCAAATTAAAATTCTGTCCCTGTTACCGTAACAGTGAGAGTTTTTTTCACTATACTCAGACAATCTATAAGAAAATTGTAATAATAATATACGAGATGCTTATAATATTTTAGACATGTGTAAGGTAAATAATACCCTTTGAAAAATGAAATTTTAATGCAAAATTTTATTCCTTTAATTCGTAGCCGTATGCTATCTAAAGGGTCTTATGTTTAATAAGTTATTTTATAATCACCTTGTAGATCTATTAAACAAGAGAAAATTAGCGAAATGCATAACAATAATATTGATTTTTTGGGGGTAACATATAGAACAAATTTCAAAGCGTCCTTTTTCAGTGGCTATGCACAGCTTCAACCTCTATTTTTTTTACGTATATAACCGTCTTTGAACAGCCGCCCAAAATTTGGGCTTACGACTACTAATGCTCAATTCCATAGCCTTGTAATTTTGAACCCACTCCAGAAGACAAGGGAACTCCTGGATCAAGTATTGGGAGAAATTTACTTTCGTGGAGGACTTTTTTTGATGGAACTAACCCCTTCAATCTCTAACCCCTAATAATAACCCCTAATCCCCTTAATCCCCTCTTTTGATGGATTCCTCTTCTGAAATTTTCGAACATAGTCTGTATTTTCACGGCTTAGATTTGTTCTTATTCGTGCCACAAGAATCACCTTAACCATGTTGTAGCCCACTTTTCCAAAACTGTTTAAGATACTGTGAATAGGAGGTGAGGATTTAGCCGATGTGATAAGGACACAAGGCTTGTCTTAGCCTTGTGTGCCATTCTGGTGCATTACCGAAGCAATAAATTTCGTACCAACATTAAAACAAGAAGGAGAAGAACTTAAATTTAAAGACAAATATCTGGTTCAAAATATCTTAAACTTTTTGAAAGTTATTTTGGAGCATCTTGTACAGACAATAACTTTAGATACAAAAAATTTCGTTTTTCCAACAAAAATATGACTTTTATTTTATCGTTAATATTTTAGTTACCAAAAGATAAACAGAAAAACTAATAACATGACAGCAATGAATCTACGGATAAACAAAGTGTATGTAATGAACACTTTTAATAATTTCGAAATTAATCATCAGTTATTCTCATCCCAATAAACTTTATATAACTCTGGCAAATATTTAATTGGGTATAATATGGAAAAAACACAACTACTTCGATTTAGTAGGAACAACATATGACGCAATGCTAAACGAATGGAATTTAGTTGTTGTTTATTTAGTTATTGTTATTAGTAGTTGTTGTTATTTGTTTTAGTTGTTGTTGTTTATTTAGTTGTATTTAGTTTCAATAACTTTTCTTTATAATGCAATAAAATCTGGCGAGCAGCTATTTAAACGATCGAACACTTCGTTTGTTTATTTGTGGCTTGAAGTTAGGCTCGCAGAAAATGCCGTTCATGGGTTAAATTTAGTAGGAACAACACAACCTGTGACGTAGGCTATATTATACCCAATTGATTAATATTTTTTTAATCTTTTACTATTTCTTTGCGAGCTTAAATTTGATTAACATAAGCATAGCATCAAAATGTGTGCAAAAAATGTTTCGTATCATTGTTTAATAACTGGAGTATAAATAGCTTTGTGATCCAGTATGGCCTTAAAATTATACGAACATAAAGTTATAGAAATTTCTTTGGCATCAAAGGTGTTATAAATAAATCCAAACTCAAACAACAATAGTCCTCAGTGCCCGAACTGTTATTTACATTAACATCGGAGCTTAAAAAAACAATGAAAAAGTAAATATGTTAAAGCTACATCAAGTGACAAAAGTGAGTTTTATTTAACACTTATAAATCAACATTAAATACATTGAAATGATATTGATAATATTAGTAAAACTTTTACTAACAATTAAAGCCTACTGCTAATGTAAAGCAAATCGTAGACACTATTGATTTTAAATATTCTTAACTAATAATTCCGATTAGAATCAAATTTTGTTGCATATTAACTTGTTGCATTTTTAAGTGCATAAGATAATTTATTTTTCTAAAAACCCGGTTTCTCTCCTAGTTTGTAGTTTCCAGCATTGAAAAGGAGGCAATGTATTTTTGTGATCACTACAGTATTTTATTGCATGTTGACTTGTTGCATTTTTAAGTGCATAAGATAATTTATTTCTCTAAAAGCCCGGTTTCTCTCCTAGTTTGTAGTTTCCAGCATTGAAAAGGAGGCAATGTATTTTTGTGATCACTACAGTATTTTATTGCATGTTAACTTGTTGCATTTTTAAGTGCATAAGATAATTTATTTCTCTAAAAGCCCGGTTTCTCTCCTAGTTTGTAGTTTCCAGCATTGAAAGGGAGGCAATGTATTTTTGTGATTACTACAGTATTTTATTGCATGTTAACTTGTTGCATTTTTAAGTGCATAAGATAATTTATTTCTCTAAAAGCCCGGTTTCTCTCCTAGTTTGTAGTTTCCAGCATTGAAAGGGAGGCAATGTATTTTTGTGATTACTACAGTATTTTATTGCATGTTAACTTGTTGCATTTTTAAGTGCATAAGATAATTTATTTCTCTAAAAGCCCGGTTTCTCTCCTAGTTTGTAGTTTCCAGCATTGAAAGGGAGGCAATGTATTTTTGTGATTACTACAGTATTTTATTGCATGTTAACTTGTTGCATTTTTAAGTGCATAAGATAATTTATTTCTCTAAAAACCCAGTTTCTCTCCTAGTTTGTAGTTTCCAGCACTGAAAAGGAGGCAATGTATTTTTGTGATTACTACAGTATTTTATTGCATGTTAACTTGTTGCATTTTTAAGTGCATAAGATAATTTATTTCTCTAAAAACCCGGTTTCTCTCCTAGTTTGTAGTTTCCAGCATTGAAAAGGAGGCAATGTATTTTTGTGATCACTACAGTATTTTAAGCATAAAGTAAGAATGGTAAAACCCAAAATCTTTGAGCCTAGAATTTTTTGGTTGTAAGCAAAAAAATAATATTAGAAAATTCCGGTTTTTTCCTTTTTTATTTATTTTTAATCAGAATTGAAATTCTTTCAGTTTTCTTTCGAGGTGGTCATGATCATTTACTGAGAGGGGTCTGCTGAACAATGCGAAATGGGATTAGAGAATCCCAAAAGAAAATTAATTGCTGAACCTTTATTTGAGCCAACTTTTGTTCTAGATTTTCACACATTATAGCCTATTCTAGGAAACAACCTTGATTTAACACAGATTTAAATTCACTTTGGGAGGTTAGTCAAGAAGAGTCTGGGAATGAGTTTATTTTGTAAATTAACAAAATAAAGTTGAATAGCCCTTTGTTTGTATCTTTTTTTTTCCTCGCGATATTGAGAAAAATAGAAACAAATAAAGTCTTTGCGTAGTACTTCACATGGAAACTTTTACATTTTTACTAACATATAAGAGTAACAAATTGGCGACACCTGAAATCGTTTTTATTGAATAGTGAACCTATAAAAGCAATGACCAGAATCATCTTAATTTCTGTAACTTACATAGCAGTTGGAATACAATTTTTTTTCTTCATTACTATCTGCTAAAACTGCTGAGAAATATCGAATATTTCAAATAACTTGACATGCTATGTATGGTGAGCATTTTAATAAGCTAATTTCAATTACGTAATATTCTATTTTAGATTGTCGTTTTTAAAAAAGCTTGGTGCACTGAGATTTTAATTCTGATGGTGTCGAGTAAGTATGTGAAACAATAACAATTTTTTTGAATACCTTTCTTACATCCTTTATGCTTTGATTTTCTTAAACATGTAATTTATCTTTCTTTTTATGTGTTTTGTCAGAGTTTGCGTCTGTTGATCCGATTCTTAGATATTAAATCATTAAATGGCTCATTAAATACAAATTTTAGTTAGTATTAAAAGAAACAAAGTGTACTTAGATCTATAACCTATAATTACTTAAAAAAATATATTTTCATAACTATTATTTTACAGAATTTAGTGTTTTTTGTGAAAGAAGAAATCATTTAATGAAAAAAAGATCAAAGTTTCAAAAACTCAAAACTTAACATCAATTTTAGTTTAAGCACATTTCACTAAGTCTCTAAAAAATTTAAGAGTATCAAAAATAAATTTTTTCCATTTATACAATGCGTTTTTCCAACTATGATTCCGAACAAAAATATCATTTATTTATAATTTTTAAACTTACTTTTTATTTATTATTTTGTACGCTACATTAAATACATTATTTAAATGATTGGCAAAGTTTGAATTGTACTATAATAGTTTTTTACATCAAGTGTATAATTAAGGATCTCTGAGAAAAAAGAGAAACTTTCCAAATTTTTTTTCTTTTCTTTTTATTCATCATTGCATGCGTAGCAAAACTCAAGGAAATAATCTTACAGCAAATCGACAAGGATCATATACACGTATGGGATTTGAATCATCAAATTTTCAGATTTTGAATTCAACTCAGAGGACTAACGAATGTCAAAACAAGTTCTAAGTCATGATTTACGTGGAAATATTTAATGTCCAACATTGTGATTTTGGACTGTCATGCTATACATTTTACATACCAACCAAGCGTAGCCAGTGTTCGACGTCTGTTTAACTCCTTAACGGTCGGGTAATTTTCAAGAAAACGGTCATAAAAGTGTCTATTTTGCCAAATACAAGTATTTGATTAGTGCTGACATCTAGTTTAAAATAAAATAACTATCCACAATTATCTTAAAAATATCCCGGTACTGCCATCTGGTGTGTAAAATGAGTAATAAAATGTTTTCCGGTCAAATGAAATGAATTAGTTTTATTCCTATTGGCATGTTACTACTGAACACTCCAGTCCGGAAATTTCACGAGAGCGAGAAATCGAGGGCGAATCCTCACCCCGTCATTATCACGGGAGCGAGAAGGAGCGTTAAGAGTTTAAAAAAAAAAATTTAAAAAGTCAATAACTGCATTTTTTTAAAAAAAATTGGCTAAAAAGGTGAAATAATTTGGTTTTTATCACGCAAACCCAGAAGACATAAGAAGAACTATTACAAAAGTGATACGCCGTACATTTCTCATTTTGAATCTGAGAAAAATAAGATTTCCTTTTTTTTCCACTTAGAAAACGTGTTTTATAATTACATATTTTTTTTATTTTATTACTCACTTCTTTTGAGTTTGACGGTTAGTTGTGGAAAGTTGTGGCAGTTATAATAATAATAAATTTTAATAGAATAGTAATAAATAAAATAGTAATAAATTTTACTTGTACAATTTAGAAAACGATTGAAACACAAAATTTTGGTTTAAATTTAAACATTACAGCCAGTCGCGAAGTGGTTGAAATTTTCATAAATGAGAAATTCTGTTTGGCTGCAAAAGAACGAATTTTTTTTTAATGGTCAGGAAACGATTGATGTTTACATTGGCATCAAACACAAAACTCCAGGAAAGATTTGAGTATCCTAGCTACTCAAAAAGTAGTCGTAATTTCGATAACAAGAGGCGGCTTTCAAAAACGTGTAGATTCAAAAATATCAAATTAATAAAACGAATAAATAAGTAAAATTAGATAAAACTAACTCTTTTAGCAATTTTACAAAATTATTTTCGACAAACGAGTTTGAAAATAAGTTCTACAGTCACCAGTAAGGTTTTACTTTCTCAGATCGCTACATTGCTAAGAGTTAGTTTTTATTGCTTTGTTGGGAATTGGGATGCTTTTAAATAAATCTGACGATAATTTATAAATACATAAAGCTTATAATTCTGTGTTTTACTGCTATATTGAAGAGACCTTTCTTTAATTTCCATTATAACTTTGTTCATTGCGATGAATTCATACGAAAATATGAATCCATTTTTGTTTTGTCTACCACTACAAAATTACAATTCACTAGTATGTAAGACATGATAATTCGATTTTATGATGGGGTACCTTTTCATAGATGACGGCTGACATTGTTGTTAAGAACTCACCCCCACATTGGTGACCCGGACGTGATGTGAACACGCCTACCTTGACGGAAACGCCCACTACGATGTGAACACGCCTACTTCGATGGATGGTCCACATGGAACAGCTGACTTGCTACTTGTGACTGCGACATTATCCACCTCCTCGCACTGTTGCTACTCAGTCTCGTCTCGATCATACACAACGTCAGCCTGCATGCACTCGACTGCTAAAGGCAACACAGGAGCGACTGCGACCGTGAAGTTAACACACCTCTCACATTCAGCACTCAAAAAGTACGGTGATCTTAATACAGCTCTCCCGGCCTCTCACAAAACAGCAATGAATCAACTAGTGGTATCCGTTCATTGAATTCTATCACAGATATAATTCTGGTGGGGGAGTACTGTAGGGTGTCCACCACTACAAAATTACAATTCCACTTCCCTAGTATATAAGACATGTTAACTCGATTCTATGATGGGGTACCTTTTCGTAGATGACGGTTGACATGGTAGAACAGCGCCCCACAGTGTAATAAATATTAATGAATCACATAACTATTTAAACAGCTTGGTGTTTCGATATTAATTAAAAACTACAAATTTTCCTTTTTAGCACACGTCACAAGCTCCTTTTGTCCACGGCTGAATTTACCAACGAATTTAAAAATTGGTGAACTGTGTAGCAATCAATTCGGAGACATTTGTGAAGTTGTTTGTGAAATGAATGGTATTGAGATTTGGAAACACTACATTCAATGCCTCGAAATTGGCGAATGGGAAGTTCTCCCCGACTGCCCATCGCCATTGAAAAAATCTTCCAGTTTGGATCTGATTAGATGCAACAACCTTCCAGTTGATCTCCAAGATCTCTCGACATGCTTTAGAATCAAATTGACTGCAACAAGTTCAGGAGTCTACCGCCAGAAGTCGCACTGTACCGACATTTTGGCTTTATTCGTTAAGTTCGGAAGTTGTTCCGAAATCTCAAATGATTGTACAGTAAATTGTGGCAACAGTAAATTTGCCCTACTTTGTATAGAAGATGGAAAAATGTTTCCCAAATGCGCCCCATCACTAAGTCTAAAATGCCCGCCTTTGAAGTTTGCTGAGCTCGTAGACTGCTCTAGAAATCAAGATACTTCTTGTAAGGTTTGTAAGAAATAGAGCTACATTGATCCAATGAATTTTATCACACTTTAAGACTTGACTTGTAACTTTCTTAATTTTATGAACTAGCCCTTCACTCTCTGCTATTATGGTGCACTCTTAAAAACTTAATTCATAAACCTAATAGCATTAAAATGTTTTACGAATTCTATGATCCTACACTAAAAGTGAAGAATTTATTCTCTTTATATAAAAGTGGGACCTTAATTTTTTTTAAAATTGAAATTTGTAGTTTTAAGAGAGTTAATATTTGCGAATGTTGTTTTTGCTTGCAAAGTGTGAATATAGAATTCTTATAAATTATTAAATAAATGTCCTTTTACAGAAATCCCTGAATTCTGCAGTAATTATGTTCAAAAATTCAATCTAGTGATTTTAAAAATTAATCCATGTAATGAAGGAAATTATTGTAAATTAGTAAAAAGTTCTAAACCTTTCATTTAACTTTAAAGGGACGGAAGTGCAATAAAACATCAAGAAAAATTATTAAAATAAAATGTTTATTTGATAACACTATATCTGTTTTTTCCTGGTATTTTTTAACTTTTTTTCCACAAAAAAGCTTTAGCTTGCTTAAATTTTTCAAAAAGGACTCTTTTCATTTTAGATTCGATGCCCCAATCAAAAGGTCATGCCTCTCGCATCAACATGTCTGCCTTCAGGTGAATGGTCACCTCTGCCTACGTGTAATGCCCGATTGCAATGTGCAGAAGAATCCCTTCCTATGGAAGTAAGTTTCATCGATCCCACTTGCAAAGCATCCCAAAATAAATTTTGTGAAGTTGGTTGTCGAGTTTACACTTATGTACCGAACGTCAAAATATATCCTCAAATAATTGTTTCCATTAAAAAAGCTTACTGTGGATCATCTGGAAGCTGGAAAAATTTACCACATTGCCGAAATGCAAAAATTCATTTTTGGGATGACAGAATAAAGAATTCCCAATGTCCTAAGCCAAAGCTTGATGAGAACAGTTTGATAGAAAGCAATTGCTTCAGAAATGAAGGTTCGGTGTGTCTGATAAAGTGTAAAAAGGGTTACGGACCAGAAGGTTGGCACGAACTACGATGCGTGAAAAAGAAGTGGGTTACTAAACTTCATTGTGTTCTCATAGAGAAGTGTCCGCCTTTGCCAAAATACTTGGTCCTTACTTGTGACTGCAAACAGAGTGCAGGATCTGCCTGTCAAGTAGAATGTAGAGAAGGAATATTGCAAGGAAATAGCACAGTGTATTGTTCTCAGTTACCTAAATGGATGGGACTTCCTCGCTGCTTACCTGAAAACTTTTACAGAACGTCTAATTGTAACAGAAATCACTTGCATCCTTACATACAATTTGTAGATAAATGTGCTTTCAAAGAAAGGGAAAGATGTCAAGTAAGATGCATTAATCAGTTTGTACTTATAGGACAGAACTTTATCATTTGTTATAAAAGTCGATGGATTAATGTTCCCGAATGTTTTCCGAATGAGCTCTCTCCTTATAAATTGTTCAGCATGCGGTGCGCGTTTCCTCCCCCGATTCCTGGAAATGTAAGGATAACAGGGATTTGTAGTCCTAATGTTGGTATAAGCTGCAACCTCACTTGTCGTGATAATCCGACAGCTAAAATTTCGGGACCGAACGCAACTACCTGTCTTTTTCCCGGGCTTTGGAGCAAAGTAAAACCTTGCGAAGGAGGTAAAACTTACTGCCCCGCTCCTATCTTACCGAAGCATTTAGAGGTTATTAGTGATTGCTCTGGCGTTGAAACAAATTCAGAATGTAACATTCGCTGCAAGCAACGCAAAGAACTTAATTTCACTTTGATCTGTCGAAGTATTGCGGGATGGAATAGATATCCAAATTGCCCATGCCCTCCTCCGTCCATTCAAGATCCTTTATTACTGAAGGAAAAATGTAATTTGAAATATCCAGGAGAAAGGTGTCATTTAAAATGCAAGCGTGGGTATGCCTTAGAACAAACCACGACTATCAGATGCTTAGATCAATTAGAATGGACTGCCTTCCCTGTGTGTACGAAATTACTTTGTCCGAAACCAAAGTTGACCGCCTCTTTGACTTTTCATGAAAATTGTGCATCAAAAATGTCCGGTGAGTACTGTCAGCTTGAATGCCGAGAAAAGGGTCTATTCGTAAAGGAAGATAAAATTAAATGCATTGATGGATTATTTTGGACAGCCTTACCGAATTGCACTTGTCCACTCCCTAAACTTAGTGATAATTTAGAATTTATAAGCAACTGTACAAGTGTGATGCCGTATAGCACTTGCTCTCTCACTTGTAAGGAATATTTTTATTTAGTTGGACATCATTTTATAACTTGTCAGGAAAACATGAAATGGAGCATTTTACCAAGATGTAAGAAAATAACTTGTCCTGAGCCTCTCATTCCAACAACTATATTTTTCAGCGAAGATTGTACATCAAAGACATTTGGTGAACATTGTTTGTTAAGATGTCGCTACGGAGGAAAACTGCTAGGATCGAATAAAATTACTTGCAAAAAAGAAAAAAAATGGTCATTGTTCCCAAAATGTGCTTGCCCTCCTCCAGTTTTGATTGATTATTTATTATTTGCTGAAAATTGTTCTACTAAGTTCCCGGGTGAACGTTGCTCTTTAAAATGTAAAAAGGAATTCTCCTCTGCGGGAAGTATTTTCATACTTTGTCAAAATGACACAAGATGGAGTCCTTTTCCAATGTGTAAACGAAAACCTTGTATCAAAAACATTCTGCCAAAATCATTAGAATATGTTGGAGACTGCGCAGAATTATTTCCCGGAGAAAAATGTGAAGTTGAATGCAGAGAAGGAGGTAAAATGCATGGTGTCAAGTATATTCAATGTATACAAGGTACTAATTGGACAGTTCTTCCTGATTGCTCATGCCCCATGCCAACTCTGCCAGATGCTCTAGAAGAAGATGAAGATTGTAAAAATGTGAAAGTTGGAGAGCGTTGTTACTTAAAATGCAAAAATACCTTTCGCTTGAAAGGAAAAAATTACATTATTTGCCTAAGTAATACAAGGTGGTCACCTTTACCAAAATGTGAAAAAGTGTTCTGTCCAAAACCTAAACTTCCTAAAAGTTTGATCTTTAATGAAGATTGCTCTTTCAAATCTTTGGGAGAAACATGCCGCCTTAAGTGTCGTGAAGGGGGTGATTTTCTTGAACTGAACATGTTGACTTGTATAGAAAACGAAGACACTGTTAAATGGACATCCTTTCCAAGTTGCACTTGTCCATCTCCAATGATAGATAATGATTTGAAAATGGTTGAAAATTGTAAATTCAAAATACCTGGGGAAATTTGCCTTTTAGAATGTGTAGAGAATTCAATTATTATTGGCAAAAGTTATATTTCTTGCCAAAATAATACAAAATGGAGTAAACTACCGATATGTCGTGAAGTATTTTGCTCCAAGCCAATACTTCCAAATGAATTAATATTTCGAGAAGACTGTTCATCCAAAGTTATCGGTGATGCGTGCTCACTCGAATGCCGTACTGGCGGCAGAACTATTCAGGATAGTAAGATTTATTGCATCACTCTTACAACCTGGTCATCTTTACCAAACTGCTCATGCCCACCACCTTTTTTCCCACTTAACTTAAACTCGTTAGAAGATTGTTCGTCGAAACAACCAGGACAAGTTTGCAAAGTCTTTTGCAAAGAAAAATTTCATTATCCGGCTAACAGTCACATAACTTGTGGAGCAAATTTTCGTTGGAATAATTTTCCTTCCTGCAACCTAAGACATTGCTCAAAGCCAGTACTACCAAGCTACCTACAGTTCGACGAAGATTGTTCTAAAAAGATACCCGGAAATGCTTGCAGACTTTTGTGCAAAATGGAAGGAGAAATCGCTCATGGTAATAAAATTAAATGCTTGAAACAGCTAAAATGGACTTCATTTCCTATATGTACATGCCCGAACCCGAACCTAAGTCCAGGTTTATTCCTAACTGAAACTTGCTCATTCAAAACTCCCGGAGAAATTTGTTTGATTGAATGTCAGAAAAATTTAGAGCTGTACGGAAAAAATTTTGTTATGTGCCGAAACAATTTTAAATGGACAATAGAACCTAAATGCTTAAAAAGAAATTGCTCTAAGCCTAATTTGCCTAGTCACCTAATGTTTAAAGAGAACTGTTCTTCCAAAGGTGTGAAAGAAAGATGCGAATTATTGTGCAAGCATGGTGGTACGATGAAGGGGGAAAATTACATTGAATGCTACTCTTCACTGAAATGGTCTGAATTTCCCATCTGCTTCTGTCCCTTTCCAAAACTAAATGAAAAACTAAAATTTCTAGATAATTGTTTTAATAAAAGTGCAGGTGATAAATGTCTTTTGAAATGTAAATCCAGGTTGAAAACTTCGGAGATCGTTTCAATTTATTGCCAAGAGAAGGGATCTTGGACAAGCTTACCAATATGTTCAAACACAACATGCTCTACTCCTAATCTGACAAACTCGATAGTTTTGAAAGAAAATTGTTCGGCGAAATATGTGAATGAAATATGCAGATTAAAGTGCGAAGATCCATTCATGATTTTAGGAAAAGATTTTATTGAATGCCAAGATGATGCAACGTGGAGCACGTTGCCACGATGCATAGAAAGGATGTGTTCTGAACCCGTATTTAGTAGAAGTGTTTTAACTTTAAAAGGAGCTTGTTTGAAAAAAGTGGGTTCGTTTTGTGTTTTAAGCTGCAAATTGGGAGGCGAAATTATTGGAGACAGTAAGATTGTGTGTTTAAATAACTATACTTGGAGCACTCTGCCAGATTGTACCTGTCCATCACCACTTTTAAAAAATAATTTAAAGGGTAACTGTTCTTATACTAGGCGCGGACAAAAATGCAATCTTTACTGTGAATATGGCTTGCAACTTGAAGGGTCGGATTTTATTACTTGTCAAAATGATACTAATTGGAGTTCTCAACCTTTTTGTATCCGCAAAACATGTCCAAAACCTGAAATACCAGAAGCAATATTGCAACTGGAAGAAAATTGCTCATCCAAATACGTAGGAGATAGCTGTAAAATTTCTTGCAAACAAGGAGGTAAATTGATTGGAAGCAAATTCATAAAATGTCATAATAATTCTGAATGGAGCACATTACCAGACTGCAGCTGTCCTGAGCCGCAACTCACAGATGAAGTAGAAATTAAAGACAATTGCACTTTTAAAAAAAGGGGCGAAATTTGCAAAATTAGTTGCAAGAACAATATGAGATTAATCGGGAAGGAATCAATTACATGCCTTAACGACACACAATGGACACCATTGCCGTTCTGCCAATTGTTAAACTGCTCTGTTCCTCAACTCCATTCTTATCTGACTTTAAAGGAAAAATGTTCTTCTTCAAATGAAGGGGAATCGTGTGAGTTAATATGTGTTAACAAAGGAACATTACTTGGAAATCATACGATAAAATGTACAGATGGAAAAACGTGGAGTCAGTTTCCTGACTGCACATGCCCACCATTGATTTTAAACGAAAGTTTAGTAGCTGAAGATGGTTGCGGGCATAAAAAAAGGGGTGAAAACTGCACCATTTCCTGTAAAGAAAACAGTAAGATGTTGGGGCAGAATTTAATAACGTGTCTTGAAAATGCTGAATGGTCGCAATTACCAAAATGTGTTTCAATTTGTCTTAATCCTGAATTCCCCGAATATTTGGAAACAAATGACAATTGCTCTTCGAAACATGTTGGTGAAAGATGTGAGACAACATGTAAGCAAGGAGGTAAAACGATTGGTAACAATACAATTGAGTGCTTAGTGAACCAGTTATGGAGTCCATTTCCAGAATGTTTGTGTCCCGCTCCGTTTTTAGGTGACGATTTAGAAATAGAAGATAATTGCGATGAGAAGAAAATTGGAGATATTTGCAAAGTTAAATGCATTGGCTACAGAAAATTGAAAGATGGTGAGTTTTTGACGTGCCTAAACAATACTAAGTGGTCAATACTACCTAAATGTGTTTCGATCTGCTCCGAGTTAGTACTTCCTGCACACTTAGTTTTTAACGGAACTTGTGATTCAAAGACAATAAATGAAACCTGTAGTGTGAAATGCATGCATGAGGGAAAACTTCTCGAAAATGCTACGGTAAAATGCCTAACGGAAAATGAATGGAGCGCCTTACCTAATTGCACCTGTCCACCACCGCTATTAACGGGAGGCGTTCTAAATAAAACTGATTGTAACGAAAAGAAGAAAGGTGAAATTTGCGAACTTATGTGCAGAAAAAATAAAAAAATTATAGGAAAAAATTTTATCACGTGTTTAGAAAATATAACGTGGTCAATCTCACCGAAGTGTGATATGATAATATGTGCAGAACCCAAACTTCCAACATATCTAAGTTTCAAAGGAGACTGCTTTTCGAAAGAAATCGGAGAACCGTGCGAAGTAGAATGCAATCAAAATGGTTTACTTCTCGGTGACACCAAAATCAGGTGCATGGCAGAGAATACGTGGAGCGAATACCCCACCTGCGCCTGTTCAAAACCAAACCTAACAGAGTATCTGAAGACTGAAGAAAACTGTGATTCGAAGAAAGTAAATGAACAATGTAAAATGACCTGTATGGAAAGTAAACGAATGCTAGGTCAAGATTTATTAACCTGTCAGGAAAATGCTACTTGGACAATGCTGCCGAAATGTGTAGCTGTATGCTTTGAACCTACACTTCCCAAGTATTTAAGAGTTGAAGGAAATTGTTCTTCTATCATAGTGGGGGGTACATGTGAAGTTGAGTGCGTTCAAAAGGGACAAATTCTAGGAAATTCTTCATTAAGATGCATAGCGGAGAAAGAATGGAGCCCACCTCCGATTTGCACCTGTCCACCACCCCCACTAGCAGGCGGTGTTATAAATATAGAAGATTGTAATAAAAAGAAAATCAGTGATACTTGTAAAGTTAAATGTAGGGAAAATAGTAAACTCTCTGGAAACAATTTCTTAACATGTTTAGAAGATACTACTTGGTCATCTTTGCCTAAATGCGATATGATAACATGTGTGATCCCTGTGCTGCCCGAATATTTGTCATTCAAAGGGGACTGTTTTTCGAAACTCGTAAAGGAATCTTGCGAGGTGCAATGTCATCAAAATGGCAGCATTATTGGAAACAATCTAATAACATGCCTAAGTGATCAAGAGTGGAGTGAGTATCCAGACTGCACATGCCCTTTGCCACATTTATCTGAAGATTTCTCGGCAACAGAAAATTGTAGTTCCAAGAAAAGGGGAGATACCTGTAGGATTAAGTGTAAAGGTACTAAGAAATTAATAGGACAAAACTTTCTGACGTGCTTAGAAAATAGAAAATGGTCATCCTCTCCTATATGTGCTTTCTTGTGTTCAACTCCTAAACTACCCAAATATTTAACTTTTAATAGCAATTGTTCTTCAAAAGTTGTAAACGATTCTTGCGAGGTAAGCTGCTCACAAAATGGTAGTATTTTAGGAGAGCCTGCAATAACATGTTTAAGTGAAAAAAATTGGAGCAAATGGCCAGACTGTACTTGTCCAGCCCCACTTTTACCAGCGGATCTCAAAACTGCTGAAAAATGTAATTTAAAAAAACACGGAGACAGCTGCAAAACTGAATGCAGTGGTAACCAGAGAATAATTGGACAAAGCTCTTTGATGTGTCAAGAAAGTAGGAAATGGTCAATATTGCCAAAATGTGCTCAAATATGTCCTGTACCCGTACTTCCAGATTATTTGGAACTAAATGGAAATTGTTCTTCCAAAGTTGTTAACGAAACTTGCGAAGTGAGTTGTACGCAGAAACGTCACCTTCTCGGTAATAATACAATAAGATGTATCCCAAATAATAAATGGAGTTCTCTACCAAATTGCACATGTCCCCCACCCTCTCTGAAGGGAGGTGTCATAAGCACAGAGGATTGTAATAAAAAGGAAATTGGCGAATCTTGTAAAGTTAGTTGTAGGCGACAAAGCAAAATGACAGGCAACAATTACTTGACTTGTTTACCAAACATGGAATGGTCTTCGTTACCGAAGTGTGATATCATAACTTGCTCCAATCCTACTCTTCCTTCTTATCTAGCTTTCAAGGGAGGTTGCTATTCTAAATTAATTGGAGAATCTTGCGAAGTACAGTGTGAGCAAAAAGGTAGTATCTTGGGGAAAACGGTGATAACATGTGTGAGTGAGCAGGAATGGAGCCAACTTCCTGATTGCACTTGCCCATCCCCAGTATTACAGAAGCATCATTTAGAGATGATAGATGTCTGTGATTTAAAGAAAAAAGGAGACCTTTGTAAAGTTCGTTGTAAAGGAAATAAAAAATTAGTAGGATCTAATATTTTGACGTGCAGAGAAAATAGAAAATGGTCATCCCTACCAGTTTGTACCTCAATATGTTCGGTGCCTCAACTTCCGAAATACTTGGCTTTTTCAGGCAATTGTTCTTCAAAAATTGTTGGTGAATCCTGCAGAGTAAAATGCACACAAAATGGTACTATAATTGGATCAAATCTGATAACTTGCTTAAGTGAAAATAGCTGGAACAAACCTCCAGAATGTACTTGCTCAGCTCCAATTTTAACAGAGAATTTAAGTGCATCAGTTAGTTGCAATACCAAAAGTATAGGTGATATTTGTAAAGTTAGTTGCATGGGAAATACTAGATTGGTAGGAAAAAGTATTTTGACATGTGAAAATAACGCCTCGTGGTCACCAGCACCAATTTGTGCTTCAGTGTGCTCTGTACCTAAACTTCCACTCTATTTAAAGCTGGAAGACAGCTGCTCTTCTCAAATAATCGGTGAAACGTGCAGAGTAAAATGCCTTCAAAATAGACACATTATTGGAAATCCCTCTATAAAGTGCTTAACACAGACTAGTTGGACTTCACTACCAACTTGCACTTGCCCTCCACCATATTTTACGGGAGGTGTAATAAATTTAGGTGATTGCAATAAAAAGAAGGAAGGAGAAGTCTGTCATGTTAAGTGTAGAGAAAACAGCAAACTTAAGGGCAATAATTATTTGATCTGTTTGAAAAATGCAACCTGGTCAGCGCAACCAAAATGCGATTTGATAACATGTTCAAATCCAAAACTTCCTCATTATTTGACGATCAAAGGAAATTGCTTTTCTAAATTCAAAGGGGAATCCTGTGAGGTACGCTGCAATCAAAATGGATATATTGTCGGGAAAGCTGTGATAACATGCTTGAGTGAGCACGAATGGAGCCAACTTCCTGATTGTACTTGCCCACCTCCACATTTATCACGTGATTTAGAAACTCTAACTCTATGCCATTTTAAGAAAAAAGGAGAGTCATGTGAATTGAAATGTAAACAAAATAAGAGATTAATAGGACAGAGTACTTTGATGTGTCAAGAAAACAGAAAATGGTCCTCACTGCCTACTTGTGCTACTTTATGCTCTAGGCCTAAACTTCCAAAATACTTGAGTCTAAAAGAGAGTTGCTCGTCGAAAATTGTAAAGGAATTTTGCGAAGTAAAATGTGCCCAAAATGGTAATATTATTGGTAAAAACTTAATAACATGCGCAAGTGAGAATGATTGGGGTAAATACCCAGAATGCACTTGCCCAACTCCAACAAATTTTATAACAGCAAACTTAAAAGTAATGGCTAATTGTGATAACAAAAAAATCGGAGAAATTTGTAATGTTAGTTGTAAAGGAAATAAAAGATTGTTAGGACAAAGTTCTTTAACCTGCCGAGATGATGCTACATGGTCTCATCCTCCAACTTGTGTTTCAGTTTGTTCCGTACCCAAACTTCCAAATTATTTACAGTTAGAAGGAGATTGTTCCAATCAAATCATCGGAGAAACTTGTAAAGTGAATTGTGTTCAAAGTAGACACATTATCGGAAATCCTTTGATAAAATGTTTAACGCAGACTAATTGGAGCGTACTACCAACCTGTACGTGCCCACCACCATCTTTCAGAGGAGGTATTTTGAATTTAGAAGATTGTAATAAAAAGAAAATAGGGGATGTTTGTAGAGTTAGTTGTAGAAAAAATAGTAAAATGGCGGGGAATAATTTCTTGACGTGTTTGAGTGATGCTACTTGGTCTTTGCAGCCAACGTGTGATTTGATAACATGTCGAAATCCGACACTTCCTGCTTACTTGACTGTAAAGGGAAATTGCTTCTCGAAGATCATTGGCGAGTCTTGTGAGGTACAGTGTTCTCAAAATGGCAGAATAATTGGAAGAGCTGAGATTACATGCTTGAATGAACATGAATGGAGTAAAATTCCAGATTGCACTTGCCCCCAACCACATCTATCAGGAGATTTAAAGGCAAATAGTGTCTGTAATTATAAGAAAAAAGGTGATACATGTGAAATCAGTTGTAAAGAGAATAAAAGAATAATAGGAGAGAATATATTGACTTGCCAAGATAGCAGAAAATGGTCATCACAACCAAAATGTGTCTCCATATGCTCTAAGCCTAAAATTCCAAGCTATTTAGAGCTTGAAGGAAAATGTTCTTCTCAGATCATTGGCGAAACTTGCAAAGTTAATTGTGTTCAAAATAGAAAGATTATCGGAAATCCTTCCATAAAGTGTTTAACACAGACTAGTTGGACTTCACTACCAACGTGCACATGCCCTCCACCTTCTTTAAGAGGAGGAGTTCTTAATTCAGAAAATTGTAATGAAAAGAAAATAGGCGAAATCTGTAGAGTTAGTTGCAAAAAAAATAGTAAAATGACTGGAAACAACTTTTTGACTTGTTTGGACGACGCTACTTGGTCATCACAGCCTAAGTGTGATTTGATATCTTGTTCAAGCCCTAAACTTCCTATTTATTTGTCTATCAAGGGAATTTGCGTTTCTAAATTCATTGGGGAGACGTGTGAAATACGATGTACTCAAAATGGTAATATTATTGGAGCAGCTGTGATAACATGCTTGAGTGAACATGACTGGAGCGAATTCCCAGATTGCACTTGCCCACAACCTCATTTATCAGTGGATTTGGAGACAAAAAAGAGTTGCGATTCCAAGAAAAAGGGTGATGTTTGTGAAATTAGATGCAAAGAGAATAAAAGACTAATAGGACAGAATACTCTAACCTGTCAAGAAAATAGAAAATGGTCACCACAACCAAAATGTGCCTCAATATGCTCGAAGCCTAATCTTCCCAAATACTTGATTCTAAAGGACGCTTGTTCAGCTAAAATTGTTGGGGAATCTTGCCAAGTAAAGTGCGCACAAAAAGGTAATATCGTTGAAACAAATTTAATAACATGCCTGAGTACAAATGACTGGAGTAAATACCCAGAATGCACTTGCCCATCGCCTTCTTTAACGGCAAACTTGAGAGCAACAGTGAATTGTGATCACAAGAAAATAGGAGACGTTTGTAGTGTTAGTTGTGTTGGAAATAAAAGATTGGTTGGCCAAAATGTATTGAAATGTCAGAGTGATGCCTTGTGGTCGAAATCTCCAACTTGTGTTTCAATATGCTCTGCGCCAAAACTTCCGCCTTATTTGAAGTTTGAAGAAAACTGTACTTCTCAAATCATCGGAGAATCCTGCAAAGTGAATTGCGCTCAATATAGGCATGTAATCGGAAACCCTTTGATAAAATGTCTAACACTGACTCATTGGACAGTACTGCCTACCTGTACGTGTCCACCGCCAGAATTAAGAGGAGGTGTTACAAATTTAGAAGATTGTAATAAAAAGAAAATAGGTGAAGTTTGTAGAGTCAGTTGTAGAAAAAATAGCAAAATGACGGGGGAAAATTTCTTGACATGCTTGGAAGGTGCTAACTGGTCTTTACAACCCAAGTGCGATTTAATAACATGTTTGAATCCGAGACTTCCAGTATTTTTGGCTATAAAAGGAAGTTGTTTCTCAAAGCTCATTGGTGAATCTTGTGAAGTGCAGTGTTCTCAAAATGGCAGTATAATTGGAAGAACTGCAATAACATGTTTGAGTGAGCATGCGTGGAGCACATTTCCAGACTGCACTTGCTCTCCACTTCTTCTATCGAATGATTTAAAGACGAAGGATAATTGCAATTTCAAGAAAAAAGGTGAAGTTTGTGAAGTTAGCTGTAAAGGAAATCAGAAAATAATAGGACAAAGCACTTTGACCTGCCAAGAAAGCAGAAAGTGGTCCTCTGCCCTACCAAAATGCTCATCTGTGTGTTCGGAACCTAAACTTCCTGCCTATTTGAATCTTAGAAGTAAATGTTCTTCAAAAGTGGTTGGCGAAACTTGTCACTTAACTTGTTCGCAAGGCGGGAAACTAATTGCAAAATCTCAAATTCAATGTTTACTTGGATCTAATTGGAGTTCCTTTCCTGAATGCACCTGTCCGAATCCCGTACTTCCTAGAAAATTAAATATTGTTGGAAGCTGCGTCGACAAAAAAAGAGGTGAAATCTGCACCATAGGTTGTAAACGACATTATAAATTAAAAGGTAATAATAAATTGACGTGTGGAGTTAATGCAAAATGGAATTTCCGAGCTCTGTGTGTTACAAGATGTCGAAAACCTAAACTTCCTTATTATTTGACTTTGACTGAGAACTGTTCATCCAAAGGTGTGGGTGAGTCATGCAATGTTAACTGTAGGAATA
This sequence comes from Parasteatoda tepidariorum, assembly GCF_982258835.1. Classification (NCBI taxonomy): domain Eukaryota; kingdom Metazoa; phylum Arthropoda; class Arachnida; order Araneae; family Theridiidae; genus Parasteatoda; species Parasteatoda tepidariorum. The sequence continues at coordinate 18,013,075 of NC_141761.1, read as the reverse complement.
AAGGTCAAATGATAGGGAATGCCAAAATAATGTGTCAGAAAATGCACAAATGGACTTCTTTGCCCGATTGCTTGTGTCCACCCCCAACATTCACCAATGATTTGGAAGCCGATGAGAACTGTAACTCCAAAAAAAGGGGGGATGTTTGCAAGATTCGATGTAAAGGAAATAAGAAAATAAGAGGACATAAAACAATAATGTGTTTTAACAGCACCAGGTGGTCATCACTTCGTAGCACTCAATGTATTTCACCAAAATGTCGAATGCTCTTTCCACCCTCCTACATTCAATTTGAATCTCCATGCGTTAATCCGGTTGTAGGTAAATCTTGTTCCCTAGTTTGCACCCAACGCGGTAGAATGATTGGAAATAAAGTCATACGATGTTTAAGCAACGGCACCTGGACTGCTTTACCTGATTGCACCTGTCCACTACCAAGAATGAACCCAGATCTGGAAATAGTCTCAAGACATTGTACAGACCTGCGAATAGGTAAATATTGCCAACTCACTTGTAGGGACAGGAAGAAAAGAATAGAAGGAGATGGTAGAATGAGGTGCCAAAGGAATGCCCGATGGCCAAGGTTTCCGAAGTGTCGCACCGTTTGTCCCGAACCTAAGTGGTTTAAAACATGGTTGAGAAGTGATTCTACCTGCAAAAATATAGCAATCGGAGAACGTTGCGTACTCAGATGTAAGTGGGAGAAGGAAGGATCGAAATTTATTCAAGGAATAAACTACATGATATGTTTACGAAATCTAACATGGTCTAAGATGCCTGAATGCTACTGTCCCCCACCTGTAATGCCTGAAGGCATGGTGTTAGTACAAGATTGCTCGAAACTGGTTGTAGGGAATCGATGCCCCGTGGGGTGCGCAGCTGGATATCACTTAAAAGATCCCAGACTGAATTATTTATATTGCACCAGTTCTACTTCTACTTGGGGACAGTGGCCTGTATGTCTCAAAACTTAACTTTATTTGACGATTTAAAAACTATACTTTTTGTTAATCACTTCATTCTTCTCACTTCATATAAAGCGATTTATCACAGAGTGATAGCAATCTTATTAAACGACATAAAGTGTTGCTGTAGAACAGAACGATGTAAATATTTTTGTGAGAATAAATAACTGAATGGAGGAAACCGAAAAAGGGCTTCACATCACTTGAACTCTTATGTAGTAAAACACAAACCCTTGATACATAAGAAATATGAAAACATAGACTTCAAAGATAAATGAATTGTATTCAGTGTTTATTCTCAATTATACAATTGTTCATTCTCGTATTTTTGAGCCAAATACATAAATCAACATTTCCAATTTTAAAAAACTAAGTTTAAATGTAAATTCCCTCTAAAAATAGAAAAATTAGTTTCACATTTCTTTTAGATGGAAAATAGTGTGCACTTTCTTATTGTATAAAACAAAAAGGTTTTTAATATTTCGCTTGTAAAAATTGCTCATCACAACAGGTTAGTTTAGTTGGTATTAAATTCAAAGTGTAACCTACATTAAAAATACAATAAAATTACATTTTAGTGTTCAGAGATGTGCATATAAATCATTCAACTCTCACACAAATTATTAAACTCGATGTTATGTAACAACATTTTTAAATGTTTCACACTAATACTGACACGTTTTTCACATAAAATTTAATTTCATATAGTTGGGTAAACACTGTCACATGAATACATTTTCTGTTACTCATATAAGTGTAATGCAAGTGTAATCGCCTGAGTATTATGTCGTTTTTTTTTTAAATAAATGATCATAATATTGTAAAAGTTGAGCGTATTTTATAAAAAGTTAATGAAAGATCTCTATTTAAAAATTGCGAGAAATTACTTCATTTGTATTTACCCGGACTTATCTATTGAAACACAAAAATTTACAACTTTAAATCCTATAAAATGTATGAAAACTATAATTCGTTTATTTACATATGTAAATTTTCTGCCAGGAGCCTCTTTTATATAAAAATAAAGTATTGAAGGTATATATATCAAGAATATTAAAAAATATTTAATAAAAGCAATCATGTTACTAAAGATACTAGATTTAATAGAAATCACTATAAAAATTTGTGGCAATCTTCACTGGTGATCTTAAACTGTGGACCATGTAACTAAAAATGTTTTAAATTTAATTTTAGTGTTCAAGTTAAGCTTAAAGTAGTCAGAATTTTTATTGACGATAGATTCCTTTTGAAGATGATAATGATAAGAATTAATATTATCATCCAGTTCAAAACTCTATTTAAAATTTTTAATACGCTAGCCAGTTTTAAACAGATTGTAATTTCGATTGACGATAAAATTGCAAAATTCTACTTGTATCAATCAATAAACGGTTGAAACTTGCACTGTCATCAGACATGGAGCTACAATTGACATTTGAGGGTTCTATTTAATCGGAAATGGGTTAAACTTTTGATTGCAAAATTCCATCACTGCATACGCAAAAGCGAGCTAATAAAAACGTAGAAATAAAAAAATAACTTAACCCCAAAATATAGGGAATAGCCTCAATCTGGAAATTATGGCCCCCATATTTTGGTCAGAAGGGCGATCCAAAGTTTAGACCGCATAATGTTAATTTGACTTTTTACGTATTTCGTCATAGCTCAGTAACTTTCTAAGCGAATCAAAAAAGAATTTGCACACAATTTTAAAATTCGTTTATTCAAAGGTAATTCTATGCAGAAAATAGATTTCAGTAAATATTTATTATTTTATTTAATAATAGTCGAAAAAATTTAGAATTCTATGGTATATAATTTTTTTACATAATTTAAAAGCATGCAATTTTTCATGGCGAAATACAAAATTAAAGCAAAATCGTTCGAATAATTCCTGATAAATGGAATTTTAAAATTCAATTTCTCAGGAACTATTCGACCGATTTCGCTCAAACCTTGTATTTTGCCATGTAAAATAACATACTTTAAAATTATGAAAGAAATTGTATGCATTATAATGGAAATCGATAAATGTGTCGCCTATTATTAAGCTAAATGTCAAAAAAATAATCAATATAGACTAAAAGTTATTTTTTGCATGGAATTATCTTTGACTAAGAGAATTTTATAATTGTGCGCAAAATTTTTTCAATTCGCTTAAAAACTTCTAGAGATATGGCGAAATGCGCAAAAAAATAAAATTTACATTACTGGGTTCAAATTTTGGTTCGCTATCCTGACGAAAGTACGGTAACCGTATTTTCTAAATTGCGACTACCCCTATATTTTGAGGATTGAAAATCCAAATCTGTTGAGAAAAAGGTATGCGTACTCAGAGAAAGTGCGTTTTTGAGCCTCATTCTAATACATAATTGCACCGTTTTCCCAGTTTTTTAACAAAATAACATTATATTTTTTTTAAAAAAAATGCGTAACTTAAAGGAATATCAAATTTTAAAATGTCACATGCGACAAAAATTATTCTGAATAAATACTAAATAGAAAAATAAAAAATTTTTCTATCTTCTGACTACAATTTTATGATAATCATTTGTCAAATACTCATTGATTTAAACATGCCAAACAATAAAAAGAAGACATTACACATATAATATTGTCAAGTATTTATTTGTATTAAGGATCAAAAAAGGAGATTAGTTTGACAGATATTCAGCTAACTTCGGAGGATCAATAGAAAAGTAAAGCATGGTTTGATTTTCATATAGACATATCTATCAGTTGGATAATAAAGTATCACAAATGTAGATAAAAAAAACGTAAAAATGGTCATAAGAGCTCTTTTTTTTTCAAAAATAGCATCCACACAAAGCTTGAAATCTCTGTTGAAGTTATGGTTAATTGTAAACCTCATGCAGAAACTATGTCTTAAATCTTCAGCCATAAATTCAAAATAATAAGCTGTTTTTTTTTTATCACTTATTTCCTGAAAATCTCTAATCTACTATTTTTTCTGCTCAAATAACCGTAGTGTTACGTTTGAACAACGTTTTTTGAATCGTACGTTTTTACGTTTCTTGAATCGTATGTCACAGCTTTGAAAAGATCGTCTACGTCCATTGTAAATGTCTTTTTTAATATTTTGTATTTATAGTTAAAATAATATTAAAATATGTCAGCGGGGTATTTTTAACTTTTTTTCAACGTATTTTTGCAAAACCTCTTATTTTTACTGATGTAATATTTTTTTGAGCGGGAGCATTTCACCAAAATTGACTTAAAATCTTTATACGGAAGCTGACGCAAATTTGCGAATTCCCTAATATCAGGAATCAAAAATTTTAACGAAGAGGAAAATACTATACTGCACCCATTATAATCGAATTTTCACTTTTTATCAATAATTAAAATCATAAAACTTTAGGTTTATGTAAGTATGCTTAAAAAATGCAAAATTTAAAGAACTTTGATTTAAAAAATAAACTAATCAAGGTATTTGCGCATGTTGGCAACAATAAAAATTTTATTGTATTTATTTTGAACTGACATTAGTTATTACTATTTAGCTTATTTTAGAGATCTGCCGTATGAAACATTAAATATGTCTACACAATGCCGATTCAAAGGGTAATTTGTAAATATTTTTCAATTTCAATTCTAAACTATGGCAGGTTTATTATAACTGAAATGCTGAATTCAGTTCATGAATATAATATATAACTGTTAATACTAACTGTTCACAAAATATGTAAACTTCTTTAATTTGAATTTAAAAAAAAACAATGTTTAAATATTTATCCTGTATAGTAATTTTGAATTTATTACTTTTCGAGAGATTCATTTTAACAACTCAGATGCAAAATCCAATTTTAAAACGAAACGTGAAAAAGGGATGATATATAATTCCAGAGGGCATTATGAATTATGTTTTTTATTTATTTAATTTTGATCATTTTTTGAAGGGAGAGAGATAGACATTTTTGTTTAAAAAAAAAAAAAAAAAAAACAATTATAACAGCTGAGCTTGCGAAGGAATTTTACTCTTGGAGTTTGTCACCTTCTGAGATGAGTGTAAAACTGTGCTCTACCAATCCTGAAGCTTCCAAATATCACCACCATTCGTGAAAACTAATTTTGTTAATCACGTTTGTTCTATTTTTGTATGTTTTTAACTGTTCTATCAATAAAGAAACATGCCGTCACTACTCAACTGAACCACACCACTGAGAAGTACAAAGCTTTTAAGAAAAAATTGCAGCTTTAATATTTCAAAAAAAGGTTTGAAAATTTTCTAATAAATTTTGTGGCAAAGTTAAAAATTTAATAGCAGCATAAATTCCTTTTTTGAAACTGCACAATTTGAACACCTTTTAACGAAACAAAGCTTAAGAAAACAATCTATAACATTTGTTTTAATGACTAAAGAATAACAATAATATTTTTTTTTTATTATATAGTTGGATGTTCGTGAAAATGTAAGGGACATCGTGATTTTCATTTTGCTGAACATGCGTAAGTATTGGATCTTTTCGTACGTTTAGCCAAAAATGTTAAATTTAATTTTTCCAGTTTTCTTTCTCAGTACAGTATTTTGATTAGCTTTGTTAAACATTCAAACAGTTTGTGCGATTTCTTTTGATGTCCATAAAATAAGTAAGTTTAAACAATCCGGTAAAACTTTCAAGAACAACTGGGAATCACAATTGCACATTTGGAAATAAAATTACCTGATATCCCAGCTCACTGCTCAAAAGTATTTAAAACTCTTGAAAATATTTTATTTTTGATGATGCACTGTGTATAGAAAAAGTTTTTTAACAAACTCCTGACTATACCGGAATCAGATTATAACGACATCACTTAAAAATAGCCGATTCTGTGATGAAACTTCTTTATTTACGATTATAATATCCGTATAATAAAACATTTACGAAAATGGTGATTTATTTTCAGGTGTTTCAATATACCAAGGATAGTTCCTGGTATAGCGAAATACCAAGATTACATTACTTAGTGTGAAGTAGCTTTTTATTTAGTAACACTAAAATTTATAATACAATTAAGAGTTACTTTTATGATAAAGCAAGAATCATACACTTAAGATGCATATATACCTACCATATGTCTTAAATAAAATTAATTTGCTAATCTAATATGCGCTCAGACTGAATATTAATATGAATTTCATCAAAACCGTATTGAATGGAAGTTAAACTTTATAAAATTTATTTATACAATTGTCAGATTTATCTAAATTTCATGAGGACATAAATATATTTATTATACAACTATAAAAATACATGTATTTTATAACAGTTATTAGTAGTTTGTCAATTCAATCGGATAAGAAGATTTAAATTACTTCACGAATAAGCGACTACAATCAATATTTTTTATCGATCAGTAACGAGGATTAAAGCTTGCTTAGTATTCAATAAGCTGTGACTAGTTTGTCAATTCAATATGACAAGAAGAACTCGCCAGTACACTTCATGAAAACAAACCGCCATCTTGGCCGCCATATTCTCAGTATCTTAAAATTGCTCATCTTGATATTGATATCTTGATCTTTAACTTTCTACTAATGGCCAAAAAGTATTTTTACGTGATTTCACACAAGAATTCAGTTAAATACGAAATATACAAAAACTGTTCGCCAAATTTATGGAACTCTGAAAAATACTACCACCTCCACCAACGAGCTACTGATTGGTGTAGGTATTTAGATTTAACCTAATCCTATGAAGTGTGTTCGATTTGGTAGTAACGTTCAATAAAGAAATCATTCACACAAGAGTTTTTTTAAGATGAAATTTGGATGAGTATTACACCAGCACAGTTTTTACAAAGCAGCAATCTAAAGACAATACAGGATGCAAAATCAATAAGGTTGACCTATCACGGTCAGATCTTATAGCACTACCAAACTTATTTTTGTCTCTTAAAAAAATATTACTGATAAATATTAATATATATAAAAAAATGCTAAATTTATCTTTCCAAAGCAGTTTTTTTTTCTTTTTAAAATTATCTACTATCTCGTTACCTAAATTTATCTAATTGCAAATGTTTTCTTTTTTAGCTCCTATCCTACATTCAATATGTCTTCCATCACATTTGCCAAGAAATATAAGTATAGGTAAAGTATGTGGTATTCAGTCTGGAGATATTTGTGAAGTTATATGCGACATAAATGGTGTGGAAATTTGGAAACAGGACATTCAATGTTTAGAGAACGGGCAGTGGGAAACTTGCCTAAGTTGTCCAGCGAACAAAATATCTACTGATTTGGAACTGGTGAGATGCAACAAGCATCCAGAAACTGTTGCAGACTTTGCATCTTGCATCAAAATCAAACTAACTGTTTCATCTTATGCTCCGCATACCAAATCGTTTTGTCCTAAGCTTTTCGCTTTATTTTTAAAGTTCGGCAACTGCACGAATTACTCAGAAGACTGTACCGTGGCACTTTGTGGTCCTTTTGTCATTTTATGCTTAGAAGGCGACAGTTTGTTTCCTTCGTGCATCCTCAGAAAACCGAAGAAATGCCCTTTCTTGAAACTTGCTGTGAATTGCTCGAGAGAACAAGGAGCATCTTGCAAGGTGTGTGTTGACCAAAATTTTAATAATACTCGTATGATACCAATATAGAATTTATCAATAGCCTAATATTAAGTTCGTGGAGGCCATTGCAGAATGATATAGTAAAACAAAATGTTCGTGACATTATGATGATAAATTATTCTCTTTCTAAAGGATTTTTACATCATAATGTTATTTAGCTCTGTTTCCAGATAGTTACTAGCAAATTCTAGGATATCCACCAGTAAAAGCTGATTACCTACACACAAATCGTGAGGTTTCCTTTCGCAATAAACGCTCTCCTGAATAATTTTAAAATGTGACTTATCATTATATTATCCAAATTTTTTGAAATGAATTAATTTTAAAAAATATAGCACTCGATTTATAAAAAACAAATATGTATAAACTTTAATTACCCAATCACATCTCGACAGAAATAAATGTGATTGGAAAGAACAGAGGAAAATAAGAAATATTTAAATCCAATTCGAGCGTTATCAAAATATTGACAAATAAACTAGCACCAAACTTTTATGTGCATAATTATGGTACAAATTATAGTACGAAGGCAATGCAATAATTAATTATTGGAATAATTTTGTGAGATACAAAAGTATGTCTATTAGCTGCTTTTTTGAGAAAGTAACTTGCACAAAAAAGATTTGTTAAAACTGTTTGAAATTGTATTCATTAATTTAAATTTATTTAAGAGTAAACTGCTTCATCTTCAAAGTAGACCAAATTTTTAATCAATGCACAAACATTTTAAGAACATTTTTTAACTTGATAGTTAAATCGCTAAACTTAAAATTTAACATGATTTTTTTCGACTATTTTTCAAATGATAGTGGCATGGTCCGAAAATATGATATATTTCCGGTTTAGGTTATACTTACATGCAGGATGTCTTAAAATTCGTGCATAAAGTAATTTTGATATCAAGCCTAGATTTTTTATTTAATGATTATTAATTTCTTATTGATTCATGAAGTCTACCTGTTCTCTACGCACTAGCTAGCAGATAAGTCTCTTCCCCCAAGCATCCCATCTATTTGCAAAGATCTCTGCCAAATTAGTATATTCCCAAGGAAGTGCGATATTAGAAGTATATGTCCCATCTATCTCCATCTTTACTTCATGAATTGATGATAATTTTGCCTTTTTTTAATGATCTTTATTAGGCCAGAAGATTTTTGAAGGAATTCTAAAATGTTTTGTTTAGTTTTTCAGTTTCGAGAATATTTAGCTCAATACAAAAGTGAGGAGTGAATAACAACTTTAATAATATTTATTTTTGTGTTGATTTTTATATTTGAAGCTCTCCAAAATTTTTGAAGGCTTCTGAAACAGGCTCTGTATTTTAGGATTCTTTAGTTTATACCATCACTACTGTATCTTTGCTTATTTTCTATTGCTCCAAGGTATGTGAAAGAATCAACTTCTTCAGAATTAATTTTTATCTTAGTATTAAATTGTGTATTCCTTCCCATGGTTTTTGTTTTATTCTTGTTAGTTTGTAGACTGATTTTATTTGCATTTTTAATTCTGCTTTCTTTTCAAAATCGATGTGAAAGGAAGGCAACTGCATAATCAAAATCTTCTACTTAGAATTTCAACTGATCACTCTTTCTTTTTTTTTCTATTTTGGTTGTATTTTTCCCTATCCAGTCAGTGGAAATGTGCTTGTGCACAAGTCAGTGTATACCCGTCTTACTCCTGTTTCAACGTTAACGAAGTCTGTAAGTGCACTTTATACCTCAATGTGTGCTTTACTTCATCATAAAAGCTTTTGATGATATTAACAAATGTTTCAGGAATTTTGTAGTCTTTTCAAAAGTTTCCACAGTTAGTCCCTATCAATTGAATCAAAAGCCTTTCTGAAGTCTATAAAATTTAGATTTAGAGAGGAATTCTTCTCCAAGTTTTGGTCAGTTATTTTTCCATGCATAAAAATTTGTTGTATTGCTTTGTTTTGAGAACGAAAACCAGCCTGTTCCACTCGTAAATGTTTTCCCGTTTCGTATTTTGACCTATTACCCCTATTCGGATAATAAACTCTACAAAATACTTTTTTAAGTATAGAGAAGAGATTTATGCTTCTCCAATTTTCCACCTTTATCAGTGATTGCCATAGATATGGTGCTTTTTCATACTTTCAAATGATATTAAAAAGCTGATGTATATGGAGCTGATTGCTATGTCAATTTTCAGTAGTTTAAGAGCAATGCAATAATTAAGAGTAATGCAATAAAAATGGAGTGCTACCTCCTACACCTAAGAAAAACGCGTTTTCATTATTGATTTATGCCTTCGTCACATAGTTTCCCGCATTGGTGATCAGCAACGGTCACTTCGATCATGTGATTCAACGCCATTAAGATATCCTTTTTTTTATATATAAGTCGAAAGTTAATGCTAATATGCATGTGATCACAGACATTTTTAATTAAGGAAAAAATTGAGCTCTATATCAACGAAATGTAACCATATTTATAAAAATTAGTCTTTGAAAATTTTGGCTTTGAATGAGTTTATGTTAGCAAAACTACGGAAATCATTCACTCAATATGCTATTTCATACATAACGTTATACACTGTGTATTTAATGAATCAAAAAGAATTCCTAACTTTTCATTAAATTCGAGTGTTTTCTATTAAAATTAATTTTAAGAATTCCGATTCGCTCTGCATTAATGAGTAATTTACGCTACTGTACAATAATATCCAAAGATTACTGCTTGATTTTCTGACATAGGAAGGAGCATGTTCAAAAATACTTGCTTTCTTGCGTAATTTATTGTCTTTTCTTGGAATCTCTGAAAGTTTTAAATCTTTTTCCTAAGTCTGAAAAAGTTGCAAGAACTAAACATCTTTAAAGTTACAAAATAATCCTTTAATTATTTCTTATGACATTTAAAAAAATTTCAAAAACTGAAAGAATCTCTTTCTTTATTCTAGGGTAGTGCATAAGATATTAATTGGATCAATGATAAGTTTTTTTCCTATGACATAGCAATGAAATGCGGTTTTTCATGCACTTTCAGATTAGATGTCCCAACGGTAATATATTGCGAACCGAAGTCACGTGCCTTTCATCAGGAGGATGGTCGGCTCTACCAAAGTGTGGTGCGCAATGTGCAATGGAATCACTCTCAGCTGAAATATACTTCCTCAATCCCGTGTGCAAAACTTCGCCGAATGCAACGTGTAAAGTCGGTTGCCTAGTATATGTATACATGCCATTTTTAGACTCCCACCCGAGGAAAATTGTCTTTATTAAGAAGGCGTATTGTGGATCATCCGGGCATTGGGAAGGTCTTCCAAATTGTACAGAAGCAAGAATTCACTTTTGGGATTACAGGATCAAAACACTGCGTTGTCCTGAACCCTATTTTGATAAAAATGCTATTCTTCAAAATAAATGTTTAAGAACAGAAGGTTCAATATGCCTATTAAAATGTAAGAAAGGTTATGAGCCAGAGAATTTGCATGTATTTCGATGCGTTGAAAAGAAATGGGTTGGCAAACTTCAGTGTACTCATGTTAAAAAGTGTCCATCCTTACCCAATCATCTAATATTTACATGTGACTGCAGTCGTACTCCTGGAACTACTTGTGAAATTCAATGCAAAAGTGGTGTTCTACGTGGAAATAACACAATATATTGCTCTTATATCCTAAAATGGATGTATTTTCCAGACTGTATTCCTCAAAATTATTCGAAACTAACCGATTGTAGATCCAGTAACTTGCAACCAAATATATCTTTTGTGGATGAATGTACTTTCTCAGAAGGAGAAAAGTGCCAAATAAAATGCGCCAATGAGTTGGTTTTAGTTGGATCTAACTTTATGACGTGCAAAGAAGGCCAGTGGTATGATTTACCACAATGTATTTCTCTAAAATACTCGCCTTACACTATACAAAGAATAAAATGCGAATTTCCACCACCATTGCCGGGAAATTTGAAAATTGCCGGATTGTGCCGATCCGAAGGAGGAATGAGTTGCGACATAGAGTGTCGTGATTCAACAGCAAACCTACAAGGACCAAATGCAACTACTTGCCTTCCTCCTGGACTATGGAGCAGAGTCGAACCTTGTACTGGAGGTAAAGTTTACTGCTCTCAGCCCGTATTACCTAAACATTTAGAGCTTGTTAGACATTGCAACGGTCTTCAAATAGGTTCTGAATGCGAAATACGCTGCAAGCAGAATAAAAATTTAAAATTCACTTTAGTTTGCCTTAATGCAATGGGGTGGGACGAATTTCCTAACTGCACATGTCCTTCACCATCAATTAAAGGTCCTCTTGCATTGAAAACATCATGTGAACTCAAAACTCCTGGTGATATCTGCAACTTAAAATGTGAAACAGGATATTATTTGGAAGGAATATCATCTATTAAATGTCTCAATGACTTAAAATGGACTACTTTTCCGACGTGCAAGAAGCACATTTGCCCCAAACCTAAGCTAAACGAGTATCTTATTTTTAAAGAAAATTGCATCGCAAAATCAATGGGAGAATATTGCCAATTAGAATGTCGAGGAGGTGGAATATTTCTAAGAGAGAACAAAATAAAATGTGTGGATGGAAAACGATGGACATATTTGCCAATGTGCATGTGTCCTGCTCCAAAACAAACTGAAGAATTAGAATTTTTTAACAACTGCTCCAATATTCTACCAGGAAGAAGTTGTTCTTTAAAGTGCAGAAAACAAGCTTTAATCATTGGTGAACCCTTCATAACCTGTAAAAAAAATTTAGAGTGGAGCATTTTGCCAAAGTGTAAGAAAATAAGTTGTTCAAAACCTACACTACCCCTTACTTTACTCTTCGCTGAGGATTGCTCATCAAAATCTGTGGGTGAGCATTGTCTATTAGAATGCCGTCGGGGTGGGCAAATGGTGGGAACTAATAAAATATCTTGTTCTAAATCTTTAACATGGTCTTCAATGCCAATTTGCACATGCCCTCCTCCAGTTTTGCCTGACTTTTTATCGTTTACAGAAAGCTGCAATAAAAAGTCTCCAAATGAGCTTTGTACCTTAAAATGCAAGCACAATTTCATCCCAGAGAAAGATTCTTTCATAATTTGTAAAAATGACACCAAATGGAGTATTTTTCCAAAATGTAAGAAAAACTATTGCAAAATTCAAAAACTTTCCAAAAGTTTGAAATACAGTGAGGATTGCTCTGAAATTATCCCGGGTGGAAAATGCAAGGTTGAATGCGTAGAAGGAGGCAAAATGCATGGTAATAAATATCTAAAATGCTTAAATGTATCTCTCTGGTCACATATTCCCAATTGTTCATGCCCTGTTCCAAATTTACCAAATTATATGGAACCAGAAACAGACTGTACCGATGTGAAAATAGGCGCGAGATGTATTCTGAAATGTAAAATGCCATTCTATATGAAAAATGAAAATTTCATCACCTGTAAAAGTAATACTCGCTGGACTTCAATTCCAAAATGTATTAAAATGGTCTGTCCTAAACCAAAGTTAACAAAATTTTTAAAGTTTCATGAGGATTGTTCTTCAAAAGTCATTGGGGAAAAATGTCTTCTGGAATGTCGCGAAAGGGGTACAATTATTGGATCCAATTTTCTAACTTGTCTAAGCGTAAATGAATGGACTCCTTTACCAATCTGCACATGCCCAGAGCCTCAACTAGAGACTGAAATGAAATCTGTGGAAGATTGCAATTCAAAAATGCCAGATGAAACTTGCTCTTTAGTTTGCACACAGAACTCATATCTCTTTGGGAAAAATCTGATCACTTGTCAAAATGATACGAAATGGAGCAAACTTCCAAAATGTCGCAAAATAATTTGCTCTAAACCAATACTTCCAAAAGAATTAATGTTTGAAGAAAATTGCTTATCCAAAATTATTGGAGAAACATGCTCTCTAGAATGCCGAACTGGTGGAAAGACAATCCAAAGTAACAAGATCACCTGTTTAAATTTTAACCACTGGTCAGCGTTACCGAACTGTTCGTGTCCGTTGCCTGCATTCCCGAACAATTTAGTCTCACTGGAAGATTGTTCTTTGAAACAACCAGGAGAGTCGTGTAAAGTTTCTTGCAAAGGAACTTATGATATTCCTGATTACGATTACGTAACTTGTAAAAAAAATTTCGTATGGAACGCTTTTCCTACCTGTAGACAAAAATTTTGTCTAAAACCAAAACTCACAACGTACTTGACTTTTAATGAAGATTGTACGTCCAAGAGACCAGGAGATATGTGTAATCTTTCATGCAAAATGGGAGGAACTACTATTGGGAACAGTGCAATAAGATGCTTGACTTTAAGGAGATGGTCTCCTTTGCCTACTTGTACTTGTCCTAATCCAAGTTTCCCTCTTGGTCTATTAGCTATAAACAGTTGCAAACTTAAAATACCAGGTGAAACTTGTTTCTTAAAGTGTCGAAATAACATGAATCTTATAGGAAAAAATTACATTATATGTCGAACTGATAGTCAATGGTCAAAAGCTCCGAAATGTGAAATAAATATTTGCCCGAAGCCGGAATTGCCAAGTCATTTAATTTTAAATCAAAACTGTTCTTTTAAAACAGAAAGAGCACGGTGTGAGTTATTATGCAGACATGGTGGAAAAGTAATAGGTCAAAGTTACATTGAATGTCGTTCATCTCTAACATGGTCGAGGTTTCCCATGTGCACATGTCCCTTACCTATACTAGGCAAAGAACTTAAATTCCAAGAAGATTGTTTTAACAAAACTGCTGGCGACAAGTGTGTTTTAAGTTGCAATACCAAGCGAGAAACTTTAACAAAAAATTTCATAGTGTGTCTTAACGAAGGAAAATGGTCGAATTTACCAAAATGTTTCAAGAAAATATGTCCTAAATTACTGCTTGAAGGAAGTGTTCTGGATCTGAAAGGAAGCTGTTCTGGAGAAGTCGGTAAAAGTTGCAAAATAACTTGTAGACATGGGGGTAAAGTTCTTGGAAGTGATAGAATAGTTTGCTTAGATACACTTCTTTGGAGCCCATTACCTGATTGTACTTGTCCTGTTCCTTCTTTAAGAAATAATTTACATGGTGAATGTTCTAATATAAAACGGAATCAAAAATGCACACTGAAATGTCTTGAAGGTTTTAAGATTATTGGAAGGAACTTTATAATTTGTCAAAACAGTACAGTCTGGAGCTCTCAACCAATATGTAGTCGTATTAATTGCCAAAAGCCTAAATTACCAACACCAGTACTAGAATTAGGGGAAGATTGTTCGTTAAAGCATGTAGGTGATAGTTGCAATGTTGCTTGCAAGCAAGGTGGAAATTTAATTGGAAACCATGTCATCAAATGTTTGAGTAAAAACATTTGGTCTCCTTTTCCAGATTGCACTTGCAAAACTCCTAATTTAGGAAAACTTCTAACGGGAAATTGTTCTTCAATAATAAGAGGAGATAAATGCTTCCTATCTTGCAAAAATAACTCGAAACTCATTGGTCGGAACTTCCTTAAGTGTGAAAACGATACAAAATGGAGTCTAAAACCTAAATGCGTACCCATGTTCTGTCCAGTTCCGAAACTAAACATTTTTTTGAAAATGCAGGAAAATTGTTCTCTCAAAATGATAGGAGACCAATGCAATGTAGCGTGTAATCAAGGAGGGAAAATTATCGGCAAAAACTTTATAAAATGCTTAAAAGGTGAAAAATGGAGTAGTTCTCCAGATTGTACTTGCAGAACACCTATTCTTAATCTTAATTTGAAAATGCATGAAAATTGTTCACTCAAAAAAAGGATGGAAAAATGTCGGCTTACTTGTGAAAAACATTTTTTATTGAAGGGACGAAATTATATAATTTGTCTTGGTATCGGTAAATGGAGCGAATTACCACATTGCATGAAATTACCTTGTCTCAATCCTTCAATACAAGGTAAGTTACTTCAAATAATAGGTGATTGTTCTTCGACATTTTCAGGAGAGATTTGCAAATTAGAATGCGCTCCTGGTCGAAAAATCGTGGGGAAAAACTACATAACATGTTTACCAAATAGGCATTGGACCCCTCCTCCTGATTGTAGCTGCAAAATATTAAATCTCCCTCCACATTTAAAGCTGCGAGAGAATTGCACTTACGAAAGAAGAACAAAATGTCATTTACAATGCGAAAAGGAGTTTAAAATAGTTGGAAACACTTTTGTTACTTGCCAAAGAAATCACGAATGGAGTTCTTTTCCAAAATGCATTCCACAGCATTGTAGTACTCCAACTCTTCAGAACGCTGCCCTGGGGTTTAAAGAAAATTGTTCCGCCAAATTTATTGGGCAAATCTGTAAACTGTATTGTAGCCAATCAGGAAAGTTTGTTGAAAATGACTATATTAGATGTTTAGACATTAATCATTGGAGTCCTGAACCTGTTTGCACTTGTCCTTTACCAATGATAACTACTAATATGATTATGAGAGAGGATTGCTCAAATAAAAAACCCGGTGAAACATGTTTATTGGAATGCAATAAAAATAAGCATTCACTAGAACGATATACTATTAATTGCACTAGAAACTCTACATGGTCGCCATTATCTCCATGCGAAACAAAGTTGTTGACAGAATTTTATCCTTTTTGCCAAAATCATAATTCTAAAGGGAACTATCGACAGTTACACCGGATCTGTGCAACAAAATTAGATCAGAAGATGTGTAGTATTTCTTCTATGATATGTCCTAATCCCACTTTCCAAGGTGGAGTATTAATGCATGAAAAAAGCTGTACACTCTCTTGTCAACTAGGTTATGAAATGCTAAGTAATGAAAAAATGGAATGTTTAAAAGAAATAAAATGGATTGCCTCACCTGATTGCTCATGTCAAAAGCACGCGTTAATTTCAGAATTAATTCTCCAGAACCAATTGCCCATAAAAATAGAGCTGACAGAAAACAAAATAAAATGTAAGCTACTTTGTGATGAGAAATTTAAAATAGTTGAAAGGCATAATGAAGCTTGCTATCATTTACCAAGAAACTGCCCTGAACCAATAATTCCCCTTGAGATATTCGAGTTAAAAGAAAACTGCTCTTTTAAAAGTGTTGGTCAACTATGCCTCCTGAGATGTAAGCAGGGAGGATCAATGATTGGAAATAACAGCATAGAATGTCTGAAAACTTTGAAGTGGAGTTCACTACCTGATTGCACTTGTTCCTCACCACATTTACATTCTAATATTGTAAGCAAGAGTGATTGTTCACTGAAAAAGAGAGGAGAAACGTGTGAATTGAGCTGTGAAAAATATTTTAATTTGATAGGAAAAAGTACTATTACATGCCTTAATGATACAAGGTGGACACAGTTACCACAATGCAAAAGTGTTCCGGTTTGTCCAAAACCAACTATTCAAAGTGAAGTTTTAAAACTTGAAAACAATTGCACCTATAAGCATTCTGGAGAAACGTGTGAAGTTTCGTGTGCTCAAGGAGGAAATCTTGTGGGTCGAAGCGAAATCACATGCTTAAGCAATGGTAGGTGGAGCTCTTTTCCAGATTGTACCTGTCCCGAGCCCGCTTTTTCACAAAACTCTATGATAGCCGTTGAATGTACTGATAAAAAGGTAGGTGAGATTTGCAAGTTGAGCTGCAAATCAAATTTTAAACTCAAAGGTAACCCTGACATAAAATGTCGAAATAACACAAAATGGGATTTTGAAGCAAAGTGCATTGCAGTGTGTGAAGAACTAAAACTTCCTGCTTATTTAGAATTTCATGGAAACTGTTCCTCCACAAGCCAGGGAGAGTTTTGCTTTGTTGGCTGCAAGCAAAACGGTAAGATTGTTGGAAATTCAAATATTGAATGTTTGAAAGATCATAAATGGAGTCCAATTCCGGAATGCGCATGCCCACCTCCGTCTTTAAATGAAGATTTGAAATTCGAAGAAAATTGTTCTTTCAAAAGAAAAGGCGAAGTTTGCAAAATTAGTTGCAAAAACAAAAAGCAGTTAGTAGGGGAAAGTTTCATAACTTGTCAAAACAGCATTTTTTGGACAAATTTGCCACATTGTGTATCAACAACATGTCTTAAACCAGAACTTCCTTCTTATTTGGTTCTTAACGAAAACTGTTATTCTAAAAGCATTGGTGATTCCTGCGAATTAGGTTGTCAGCAAAAAGGAAACATTCTGGGAAATTCCACGATTATCTGCTTACTAGGCCGCAAATGGAGTCCATTTCCGGACTGTATGTGTCCATCCCCTGTATTAACAAATGGCTTACATACAAAAGAGAACTGTGCACTTAAAAAAAGAGGAGAATTTTGCAACGTTGATTGCGGAAATGATGCAAACATATTAGGTGAAAAGTACATACTCTGTCAGAACGACACGAAATGGCCAACGCTGCCCCAATGCATCTTAAAGAACTGCTCAAGTCCTGAACTTCCTGATTACTTAGATTTTGAATCAAATTGTACTTCAACGCATATTAATGAATCATGTGAGTTAACTTGTAGGGAAAAAGGTATGCTAATCGGAAATTCAACAATTAGCTGTTTGAATGGTAATAAATGGAGCCATTTTCCAGATTGCACATGTCCTCTGCCATTGTTATCCGATAATTTAGAAATTGAAGGTAATTGTTCTTTTGCAAGAAGAGGAGACACTTGTAAAATTAGATGCAAAGACGAAAAAGTATTAAAAGGAGATGAGTTTTTAAAATGTTTAAATGACGCTACATGGACAGCACAACCCAAATGCATCGATGCCAAATGCTCAGAGCCTAATCTGCCCGAGTATTTGATTCTTAAGGAAAAATGTGCATCTAAAAATATTAATGAAACTTGTGGAGTAGTATGCAAGGAGAAAGGCAAAATTCTAGGAAATAGCTCTATTAAATGTTTAAAAGGACAAAAATGGACTTCTTTCCCGGACTGCACGTGCGCAGCACCAAATTTAACTGAAGATTTAAAATACGAAGGCAATTGTTCATTCAAAAAAAGAGGAGAAAGTTGTAATATCACTTGCAAGAATAAGAAAAAGTTGTTGGGAAAAGATTCCTTACTGTGCCTTAATTCAACAAAATGGTCATCATTACCTGTGTGTACTTCTCTAAAATGTTCTACACCTCAACTTCCTCCTTACCTAGCTTACAAGGGACCTTGCTCTTCTGAAAATGATGGTGATTCGTGCGAGTTAACTTGCAACAACAATGGCACAATTCTTGGAAATCCTAGAATAAAATGCATCAGTGAACATGAATGGAGTCAATATCCGAACTGTACGTGCCCACCACCATTTTTAACAACTGGCTTAGCAACAGAAAATAATTGTATTTCTAAAACAATCGGTGAAGAGTGTAAATTTTCTTGTGAGAAAAATAGTAAAGTGATTGGACAAGAAATATTAACTTGCTCAAATAACGCGACATGGCCATCCATACCAACGTGCTCCTTACTATGCGTGGAACCTGCACTTCCCGACTATCTGGTGTTTCAAGAAAACTGTACTTCAAAGACTATTCAAGAATCATGCAAAGTGAGCTGTAAAGGGAAAGAAAACTCTTCTCTTGTAGGAAACTCTTCTCTTTTATGCATCAACGAAAATGAATGGAGTCCATTTCCTGAATGCACATGCCAACCGTTACTTTTAACTGAAGATATGAAAGCAAGCGATGACTGCAATTCAAAGAAAACGGGGCAAACGTGTAAAATCAGTTGCAGAGAAAACAGAAGATTAATAGGACCTGAGACGATTTTATGTTTAAGCAATAGTACCTGGACTTCACTTCCTAATTGCGTTTCAATATGCTCCCCTCTGAAGCTCCCTAACTATTTGCAATTCGAAGAAAATTGCTCTTTTAAAATGGTCAATGAAACCTGCAACGTAAAATGCAAGCAAAATGGCACACTACTTGGAGCTGAAATTATAACATGTTTAAAAGGAGATAAATGGACTCCTTTTCCTAATTGTTCATGTCCTGTGCCTACAGTAACGAAAGATATAAAAATTGAGGGAAAGTGTGATTTAAAAATGTGGGGACAAACATGTAAGATTGGTTGTAAAGCAGACAGTAGACTGGTTGGAGAAAATGTATTAACATGTCAAGCAAACAATGAATGGTCAACACTGCCGAAATGTGTTTCAATTTGTCCTGATCCAAAACTACCAGAGTATTTGGAAATGAATGATAATTGCTCTTCGAAAATTATTGGTGAATTATGTAATGTATCTTGTAAAACTGGAGGTAAAGTAGTTGGAAATGTTACAATAGAGTGCCTAACGAACCAAGTGTGGAGCTCGTTTCCAAACTGTATGTGCCGTTCTCCCCTTTTAGGTGATGATTTAGAAACAATGGAAAATTGCGATGAAAAAAATATTGGAGATATTTGTAATTTGAAATGTAAAGGAAACAAAACAATGAAGGGGCGAGGATGGCTTATTTGTTTAAGCAACACCAGATGGTCTAAATTTCCAATTTGCTCTCCAATCTGCTCCAATTTAACTCTTCCTACACATTTATCTTTTAACGAAACTTGTGATTCAAAGACAATAAATGAAACATGTAATGTGAAATGTACGCATGGAGGAAAACTCCTTGAAAATACTACCGTGAAATGCTTATCAGAAAATGAATGGAGTCCATTACCAAATTGCACTTGTCCCCCACCGCGGTTAATGGGAGGCGTTGTAAATAAAACTGACTGTAACGAAAAGAAGAAAGGTGAAATTTGCGAACTTATGTGCAGAAAAAACAAGAGAATGTTGGGGGGAAATTTCATTACATGTTTAGAAAATACAGCATGGTCTCATTTGCCAAAGTGTGATATGATAGCATGCTCTGAACCTCAACTTCCAACATACTTAAGTTTTAAGGGAAATTGTTTTTCGAAAGTAATTGGTGAATCTTGTGAAGTCCAATGTAATCAAAAAGGCCTTCCTCTCGGAAATACCAAAATAACGTGCGTTACTGAGCATGCGTGGAGTGATTACCCGAAATGTACCTGTTCATTACCCCACTTAAAAGAGTCTCTTAAAACAGAAGAAAACTGTGGTTTTAGGAAAGTTAAAGAACATTGTAAAATAACTTGTTTGGGAAATAGACGAATGATAGGAGAAGGTTTACTGACATGTCAAGAAAATGCTACATGGACTATTTTGCCCAAATGTGTAGCTATTTGTTCCATCCCAACACTTCCTGCCTTCTTGAAGTTGAAAAACAATTGTTCCTCTCAAATCATAGGTGAAACTTGTGAAGTAAGTTGCATTCAAAAAGGTCATATACTCGGAAATGCCACGATAAAGTGTATAGCACAAAGCAAGTGGAGTCAACCACCACAATGCTCCTGTCCCCCACCGACTTTATCGGGAGGTGTTGTCAACTCAGAAGACTGCAATAAAAAAGAAGTTGGTGAGAGTTGTAATGTTACCTGCAGAGAAAATAGCAAAATAGTTGGGAACAATTCTTTGACTTGCCTAGAAAATACCACTTGGTCCCCTCTACCAAAGTGCGAAATGATAACATGTTCAAATCCTATACTTCCCGTTCATTTGAAAATCATAGGAAATTGCTTCTCAAAACTCATCGGAGAATCTTGCGAAGTAAGTTGTAAGCAAAACGGTACTATTATAGGGAATGCTGTGATAACGTGCTTAAGTGAGCATGAATGGAGTAAATTTCCAAACTGCACTTGCCCAACTCCACATTTGAATGAAGATTTACAAACAATAGGTGTGTGTGTTAATATGAAAACAGGAAATGTTTGTAATCTTACATGCAAAGGTAATAGGAGATTGATAGGAAATGATTCCCTTACTTGTCTTAAAAATGCTACATGGACCTCGCTACCAGGATGTGTTTCATTTTGTTCAGTACCAAATCCACCAAGTTACTTGACTTTCAACGAAAGCTGTACTTCAAAAATAATTAATGAAACATGCAAATTACGGTGCATACAAAACGGAAAACTTTTAGGAAACGATTTCATAAAATGTTTAATTACGGACACCTGGAGTGAATTTCCCGAGTGCTCATGTCCAGCTCCGAAATTATCTGCTGATACGAAAACAAACGAAAACTGTAATTTGAAAAAAGCGGGTGAAGTTTGTAAAATTACATGCAGAGGGGCTAAAAAACTAGTCGGACAAAGTACCTTGGAATGTTTAGAAAGTCGACTGTGGTCGATGGAACCAAAATGTCTTACAGTTTGCGCAGTACCTTCCCTTCCCAGCAATTTAAAACTGGTTGGAAATTGCTCCTCAAAAGTGATTGGAGAAACTTGTGAAGTAAGTTGCGTTGAAAATCGAAAAACACTTGGAAATACTACAATAAAATGTTTAACAGATAATCAGTGGACTGGTCTACCAAACTGCACGTGTCCCCCACCACCTTTAACTGGAGGTGTTGTAAATTTAAATAACTGCAATGAAAGGAAAACGGGGGA
Organism: Parasteatoda tepidariorum; assembly: GCF_982258835.1. NCBI lineage: Eukaryota > Metazoa > Arthropoda > Arachnida > Araneae > Theridiidae > Parasteatoda > Parasteatoda tepidariorum. The sequence goes on along the minus strand of NC_141761.1, from coordinate 17,991,151 downwards.
AGTCTGTAAGCTGGGTTGTAGAAAAAATAGCAAACTGATAGGTAACGATACACTGGTTTGTTTAGATAATACAACCTGGTCAAAAATACCTAAGTGCAATATGGTAGCTTGTTCAAACCCTATCCTACCCAAATACTTGGGGTTCAAAGGAGATTGCTTCTCTAAGCTCATAGGCGAATCTTGTGAATTACAGTGCATGCAAAATGGAAGTATTGTTGGAAAAAATGCAGTAACGTGCTTGAGTGAGCATGCATGGACTGATCTTCCTGACTGCACTTGCCCATTGCCATCCTTGCCAGGAGATGTAGAGGTGGCTGATAACTGTGTTTTTAAGAAAAAGGGAGATAACTGCAGAATCAAATGTAAAGGCAACAAACGGTTAGTTGGAAGAAACGTTTTGACATGTCTGGAAGATAGGAAATGGTCGTCTCTACCTACTTGTGCTTCAGTGTGTTCTGTTCCTGAACTGCCCAAGTACTTAGTGACGAAGAGCGCGTGTTTTCTCAAAATCATTGGTGAATTTTGCGAGATAAGATGTGCACAAAACGGTACCGTAATAGGAAAACCAATAATAACGTGTCTAAATGAGAAAGAATGGAGCAAGTGGCCAGATTGTACTTGTCCAAGTCCAATTTTGCCAAAGGATTTAGAAGCTGTAAAAAGTTGCGAGTTGAAAAAGGAAGGAGATATTTGTGAAGTTAGATGCAGGGAAAATCAGAGACTTATAGGACAAAACAGCTTAAAATGTTTAGAAAATAGAAAATGGTCGCCACTGCCAATTTGCTCAGAAATATGCTCTGTACCTACTCTACCTGAATATTTAATATTAAAAGGGAATTGTTCTTCGAAAGTAATAGGAGAAGTCTGTGAAGTTATTTGCGCACAAAACCGACAAACACTAGGAAATTCTACCATACAATGCCAAAGAGGCAACACGTGGAGTTCTCTTCCTAGTTGCACGTGTCCCCCACCACCTCTAGCGGGAGGTGTTATAAATTTAAGCGATTGTAATAAAAAGAAAATAGGTGAAATCTGTAAATTGAGTTGTAGAAAAAATAGTAAAATGACTGGTAACAATACCTTAGTTTGTTTAGGGAATACTACTTGGTCACCACTACCAAAATGTGATATGATAACCTGTTCAAATCCTATACTTCCATCTTATTTAGCATTCAGAAGAAATTGTTTTTCAAAGCTGGTTGGAGAATCTTGTGAGCTACAGTGTGCGCAAAATGGCAGCATCATTGGGAAAAATATTATAACATGCTTGAGTGAACATCAGTGGAGTGAACTTCCAGATTGCACTTGCCCATCTCCAATTTTCTCTGGAGATATAATAGTTATGGTAGGCAACTGTATTTCTAAGAAGAAAAGTGATGTTTGTAATATTAAATGTACAGGAAACAGTAGATTAATAGGAAATAACACTTTGGTGTGTCTAGAAACTAGAAAATGGTCATCTCTACCAACTTGCGCTTCAATATGCTCTGTACCTAAACTGCCAGCATACTTGGTAAAAGATGAACTTTGTTCCGCAAAAATCATTAACGAATCTTGCAAGGTAAGTTGCGCACAAAAAGGTAAAATTATTGGAAAACCTACTATAAGGTGCTTGAATGAGAAAGAGTGGAACAAATGGCCAGATTGTACCTGTCCACCACCTCTTTTGCCATCAGAGTTAAAAGCTACACAGAATTGTGACTTGAAAAGAGAAGGCGACATTTGTGGCATAAGGTGCCAGAAGAATCACAGATTAATAGGACAAAGCCTTTTGAAATGTTTAGAAAATAGAACGTGGTCTTTACTACCGAAATGCGCCAAAATATGCTCTACACCAGTTCTTTCCGACAATTTAAAGTTGAAGGAAAATTGTTCCTTGAAAATAATAGGTGAATTCTGTGAAGTAAATTGCGTGCAAAATCGACAACTGCTCGGAAACTCTACGATAAAATGTCTAACAGATAATAAGTGGAGTGCTTTACCAAACTGCACATGCCCCCCTCCGCCTCTAACGGGAGGTGTCATAAATTTAAGTGACTGTAACAAAAAGAAAGTCGGTGAAATGTGTAACTTGGGGTGTAGAGAAAACAGTAAACTGATTGGCAATAATACCATAGTTTGTTTAGAAAATACAACCTGGTCAGCACCGCCGAAATGTGATATGATCATTTGTTCAAACCCTATTCTACCTTCTCACTTAGCATTCAAAGGAAATTGTTTTTCAAAACTAATTGGAGAATCTTGTGAGCTACAATGTGCGCAAAATGGCAGCATCATTGGGAAAAATATTATAACATGCTTGAGTGAGCATCAGTGGAGTATGCTTCCTGACTGTACTTGCCCATTGCCCATTTTATCAAAAGATATGGTTCTGGTCGATAACTGTATTTCTAAGAAGAAAGGTGATCTCTGTAAAATTAAATGCAAAGAAGCAAGTAGATTAATTGGAAGAAACACTTTAATATGTCTAGAAAACAGGAAATGGTCATCTCCCCCTTCCTGTGTTGCAGTGTGCTCTGTACCTAAACTTCCGGAATACTTGACACTAAACAATAATTGTTCATCAAAAATCATTAATGAATCTTGCAGAGTAAGTTGTGCCCAAAACGGTACAATTATTGGAAAACCTTTTATAAAGTGCCTGAATGGGGGTGATTGGAGCAAATGGCCGGATTGTACGTGTCCATCACCACATTTGACAACGAATTTAAAAACAGTACAAAACTGTGAGATGAAAAAAGAAGGCGATGTTTGTGAACTTAAATGTAGTGAGAATCAAAGATTAATAGGACAAAGCATTGTGAAATGCCTAAAAAATAAAAAATGGTCTTTACTGCCAAAATGTGCTGATATATGCTCTTTGCCAGATCTACCCGATTATTTAAAATTGGAAGAAGGTTGTTTCTCAAAAATTTTAGGTGAGATTTGTGAAGTAAATTGCTTGCAAGATCGGAAGATCCTGGGAAATTCCACGATAAAATGTCTTGCGAAAAATAAGTGGAGTGCTCTTCCAAACTGCACATGTCCCCCTCCTCCTCTGTCGGGGGGAGTTATAAGTGTAGGGGATTGTAATGAAATGAGAGTAGGGGAAATTTGTAAATTAAGCTGTAGAAAAAATAGTAAAATGACAGGAAACAATTTCCTGGTTTGTTTAGAAAATACTACTTGGTCTGCACTACCAACGTGTGACATGGTAACTTGCTCAAACCCTACACTCCCAGGCTATTTAGCTTTTAAAGGAGATTGTTTTTCAAAACTTATTGGGGAATTTTGTCAGTTACGGTGTGAACAAAACGGCAGTATTATCGGACCAAATTCAATAACATGCTTGAGTGAACATCAATGGAGTAGGCTTCCTGACTGCACCTGCCCAATGCCGATTTTATCAAACGATGTTGAAATAATAAATAACTGTACTTCTAACACTAAGGGAGGTATTTGTAGAGTTAAATGCAAAGGAAATAGGAGATTGGTCGGGCAGAATACTCTGACATGTCTAGATAATAGGAAATGGTCTTCTTCACCTGCTTGTATTCCAATATGCTCTGTACCAAAACTTCCTGAATATCTGACCCTCAGTGAATTGTGTTCTTCAAAAATTATAAATGAATCATGCAGGGTAAGTTGCGCCCAAAATGGAACAATTATTGGACAAGAATTGATTATATGCTTGAGTAAGTATAAATGGAGCAAACACCCAGACTGCACTTGTCCAATACCTATTTTAACAAAGGAAATACAGACTGCAGACAATTGTACTTCGAAAAGAAAGGGAGACACTTGCAATCTTCTATGCAAGGAAAAGAAAAGATTAATAGGTGAAAATAGTTTAAAATGTCTGGAAAGTAGGAAATGGTCGTCTCCTCCGACGTGTGTTTCAGTATGCCTGTTGCCTGCTCTTCCAGATTACTTGGCATTAAAACAAAATTGCTCAAACAAAATTCCAGGTGACGTTTGTGAGGTACGGTGCTCACAAAATGGTAGTATTATTGGCAAATCTGTTATAAAGTGCTTGGATGAAAATAATTGGGGTGATTGGCCGGATTGTACTTGTCCTTTGCCACTCCTACTAACGGATATGAAAACTGTAGGAAAGTGCGATTTTAAGAAAAAAGGTGATATTTGTAAAGTGGATTGTGAGGCGAATAAAACACTTATAGGTGAAAACACAATGACATGTCTTGAAAACAGAAAATGGACAGTGCCTCCAAAATGTGCTCCCATGTGCCCCATGCCTAAACTACCAGAATACTTGACTTTAAAAGGTACCTGTTCTTTAAAAACATCAGGAGAATCTTGCGAAGTTAACTGCGCTCAAGACGGTAGTATTATTGGGAAGCCTATCATTACTTGCCAGAATGAAAGTGAGTGGAGTAAATGGCCAGATTGTACTTGTCCAATACCGAAATTGACAGAGCATGTAAAAATGTTAGAGGACTGTAAAAATAAGAAAGCAAATGAAAATTGTTCTGTTAGTTGTCAAGAAAATCAAAGATTAATTGGACAAAGTGTTTTGACGTGTCTAGGAAACAGGAAATGGCCAATGTCACCGGACTGCGCTCCTCATTGCTCCTTACCTAAACTGCCCTTTTATTTGAAACTTAAGATCAACTGTTCAGCAAGAATTGTTGGTGAAACGTGTGAGGTAAGTTGTTTGGAGAAGCGTCAAGTTGTTGGAAATTCTACAATAACTTGTTTGACACCGACGAAATGGAGCACACTGCCAAAGTGTACATGCCCTCCACCAACTCTAACAGGGGGTGTTATAAATTTAGCTGATTGTAATACAAAGAATATAGGTGATGTCTGTAAAGTTAGCTGTAGAAAAAATAGCAAAATGATCGGGAACAATTTATTAACTTGTTTCGAGAACACGACATGGTCGACACAACCAAAATGTGACATGATAACATGCTCAAATCCTGTACTTCCAGCTTATTTAGCCTTCAAACAAAATTGCTTCTCGAAGTTAATCGGAGAGTCCTGCGAGTTGCGATGTGAACAAAAGGGCAATATGGTTGGTGAGGCAGTTATTACATGCGTGGGAGAACATTCGTGGAGCAAACTTCCAGATTGCACTTGCCCTTTACCACATTTGTCAGCATATTTACAGGTAACAACTAACTGTGCTTCTAAGAAGAAAGGAGAGTTTTGCAAACTTAAATGCAGCAGTAACAAAAGATTAATAGGAAATAACTCTTTAACATGCTTGGAAAGCAGAAACTGGTCAACTCCACCAACGTGCGCTACAATATGCTCTGTTCCAAAACTTCCTGAATATTTAGCTTTGAAAGATAGTTGTGACGCAAAAATTATTCACGAATCTTGCGAAATAAAGTGTGCTCAAAATGGAACATTAATTGGAAAGTCTGTAATAACTTGCGTGAGTGCTGATAAGTGGGAAGATTTGCCAGATTGCACTTGCCCAAATCCAGATTTATATGTGGATGTAAAAAGTTTAGAAAACTGTAATTTGAAGAAGGCTACAGAAAAATGTGCAGTTAGTTGCCAGAGAAATCAAAGATTAATTGGACAAGGTTTTTTGAAGTGTCTAGGAAATAGAAAATGGTCAGTGTCTCCAAAATGTGCCCCTCTCTGTTCTATACCTACACTTCCCTTTTATTTGAAAATGAACAGTAATTGTTCCTTTAAAATTGTTGGTGAAAGATGTGAATTAAGTTGTGTGGAGAAGCGTCAAGTTGTTGGAAATTCTACAATATCTTGTTTGACACCGACGAAATGGAGCACTCTGCCAAAGTGTACATGCCCTCCACCAACTCTAACAGGGGGTGTCATAAATTTAGCTGATTGTAATACAAAGAAAATAGGTGAAAATTGTAAAGTCAGCTGTAGAAAAAATAGCAAAATGATCGGGAACAATTTATTAACTTGTTTGGAAAACACGACGTGGTCGACACAACCAAAATGTGACATGATTACATGCTCAAATCCTGTACTTCCAGCTTATTTAGCCTTCAAACAAAATTGTTTCTCAAAGCTAATCGGAGAGTCTTGCGAGTTGCGATGTGAACAAAAGGGCAATATGGTTGGTGAGGCAGTTATTACATGCGTGGGAGAACATTCGTGGAGCAAACTTCCAGATTGCACTTGCCCTTTACCACATTTGTCAGCAGATTTACAGGTAACAACTAACTGTGCTTCTAAGAAGAAAGGAGAGTTTTGCAAACTTAAATGCAGCAGTAACAAAAGATTAATAGGAAATAACTCTTTAACATGCTTGGAAAGCAGAAACTGGTCAACTCCACCAACGTGCGCTACAATATGCTCTGTTCCAAAACTTCCTGAATATTTAGCTTTGAAAGATAGTTGTGACGCAAAAATTATTCACGAATCTTGCGAAATAAAGTGTGCTCAAAATGGAACATTAATTGGAAAGTCTGTAATAACTTGCGTGAGTGCTGATAAGTGGGAAGATTTGCCAGATTGCACTTGCCCATATCCAGATTTATATGTGGATGTAAAAAGTTTAGAAAACTGTAATTTGAAGAAGGCTACAGAAAAATGTGCAGTTAGTTGCCAAAGAAATCAAAGATTAATTGGACAAGGTTTTTTGACGTGTCTAGGAAATAGAAAATGGTCAGTGTCTCCAAAATGTGCCCCTCTCTGTTCTATACCTACACTTCCCTTTTATTTGAAAATGAACAGTAATTGTTCCTTTAAAATTGTTGGTGAAAGATGTGAATTAAGTTGTGTGGAGAAGCGTCAAGTTGTTGGAAATTCTACAATATCTTGTTTGACACCGACGAAATGGAGCACTCTGCCAAAGTGTACATGCCCTCCACCAACTCTAACAGGGGGTGTCATAAATTTAGCTGATTGTAATACAAAGAAAATAGGTGAAAATTGTAAAGTCAGCTGTAGAAAAAATAGCAAAATGATCGGGAACAATTTATTAACTTGTTTGGAAAACACGACGTGGTCGACACAACCAAAATGTGACATGATTACATGCTCAAATCCTGTACTTCCAGCTTATTTAGCCTTCAAACAAAATTGTTTCTCAAAGCTAATCGGAGAGTCTTGCGAGTTGCGATGTGAACAAAAGGGCAATATGGTTGGTGAGGCAGTTATTACATGCGTGGGAGAACATTCGTGGAGCAAACTTCCAGATTGCACTTGCCCTTTACCACATTTGTCAGCAGATTTACAGGTAACAACTAACTGTGCTTCTAAGAAGAAAGGAGAGTTTTGCAAACTTAAATGCAGCAGTAACAAAAGATTAATAGGAAATAACTCTTTAACATGCTTGGAAAGCAGAAACTGGTCAACTCCACCAACGTGCGCTACAATATGCTCTGTTCCAAAACTTCCTGAATATTTAGCTTTGAAAGATAGTTGTGACGCAAAAATTATTTACGAATCTTGCGAAATAAAGTGTGCTCAAAATGGAACACTAATTGAAAAGTCTGTAATAACTTGCGTGAGTGCTGATAAGTGGGAAGATTTGCCAGATTGCACTTGCCCACATCCAGATTTATATGTGGATGTAAAAAGTTTAGAAAACTGTAATTTGAAGAAGGCTACAGAAAAATGTGCAGTTAGTTGCCAAAGAAATCAAAGATTAATTGGACAAGGTTTTTTGACGTGTCTAGGAAATAGAAAATGGTCAGTGTCTCCAAAATGTGCCCCTCTCTGTTCTATACCTACACTTCCCTTTTATTTGAAAATGAACAGTAATTGTTCCTTTAAAATTGTTGGTGAAAGATGTGAATTAAGTTGTGTGGAGAAGCGTCAAGTTGTTGGAAATTCTACAATATCTTGTTTGACACCGACGAAATGGAGCACTCTGCCAAAGTGTACATGCCCTCCACCAACTCTAACAGGGGGTGTCATAAATTTAGCTGATTGTAATACAAAGAAAATAGGTGAAAATTGTAAAGTCAGCTGTAGAAAAAATAGCAAAATGATCGGGAACAATTTATTAACTTGTTTGGAAAACACGACCTGGTCGACACAACCAAAATGTGACATGATTACATGCTCAAATCCTGTACTTCCAGCTTATTTAGCCTTCAAACAAAATTGTTTCTCAAAGCTAATCGGAGAGTCTTGCGAGTTGCGATGTGAACAAAAGGGCAATATGGTTGGTGAGGCAGTTATTACATGCGTGGGAGAACATTCGTGGAGCAAACTTCCAGATTGCACTTGCCCTTTACCACATTTGTCAGCAGATTTACAGGTAACAACTAACTGTGCTTCTAAGAAGAAAGGAGAGTTTTGCAAACTTAAATGCAGCAGTAACAAAAGATTAATAGGAAATAACTCTTTAACATGCTTGGAAAGCAGAAACTGGTCAACTCCACCAACGTGCGCTACAATATGCTCTGTTCCAAAACTTCCTGAATATTTAGCTTTGAAAGATAGTTGTGACGCAAAAATTATTTACGAATCTTGCGAAATAAAGTGTGCTCAAAATGGAACACTAATTGGAAAGTCTGTAATAACTTGCGTGAGTGCTGATAAGTGGGAAGATTTGCCAGATTGCACTTGCCCACATCCAGATTTATATGTGGATGTAAAAAGTTTAGAAAACTGTAATTTGAAGAAGGCTACAGAAAAATGTGCAGTTAGTTGCCAAAGAAATCAAAGATTAATTGGACAAGGTTTTTTGACGTGTCTAGGAAATAGAAAATGGTCAGTGTCTCCAAAATGTGCCCCTCTCTGTTCTATACCTACACTTCCCTTTTATTTGAAAATGAACAGTAATTGTTCCTTTAAAATTGTTGGTGAAAGATGTGAATTAAGTTGTGTGGAGAAGCGTCAAGTTGTTGGAAATTCTACAATATCTTGTTTGACACCGACGAAATGGAGCACTCTGCCAAAGTGTACATGCCCTCCACCAACTCTAACAGGGGGTGTCATAAATTTAGCTGATTGTAATACAAAGAAAATAGGTGAAAATTGTAAAGTCAGCTGTAGAAAAAATAGCAAAATGATCGGGAACAATTTATTGACTTGTTTGGAAAACACGACGTGGTCGACACAACCAAAATGTGACATGATTACATGCTCAAATCCTGTACTTCCAGCTTATTTAGCCTTCAAACAAAATTGTTTCTCAAAGCTAATCGGAGAGTCTTGCGAGTTGCGATGTGAACAAAAGGGCAATATGGTTGGTGAGGCAGTTATTACATGCGTGGGAGAACATGCGTGGAGCAAACTTCCAGATTGCACTTGCCCTTTACCACATTTGTCAGCAGATTTACAGGTAACAACTAACTGTGCTTCTAAGAAGAAAGGAGAGTTTTGCAAACTTAAATGCAGCAGTAACAAAAGATTAATAGGAAATAACTCTTTAACATGCTTGGAAAGCAGAAACTGGTCAACTCCACCAACGTGCGCTACAATATGCTCTGTTCCAAAACTTCCTGAATATTTAGCTTTGAAAGATAGTTGTGACGCAAAAATTATTCACGAATCTTGCGAAATAAAGTGTGCTCAAAATGGAACATTAATTGGAAAGTCTGTAATAACTTGCGTGAGTGCTGATAAGTGGGAAGATTTGCCAGATTGCACTTGCCCAAATCCAGATTTATATGTGGATGTAAAAAGTTTAGAAAACTGTAATTTGAAGAAGGCTACAGAAAAATGTGCAGTTAGTTGCCAAAGAAATCAAAGATTAATTGGACAAGGTTTTTTGATGTGTCTAGGAAATAGAAAATGGTCAGTGTCTCCAAAATGTGCCCCTCTCTGTTCTATACCTACACTTCCCTTTTATTTGAAAATGAACAGTAATTGTTCCTTTAAAATTGTTGGTGAAAGATGTGAATTAAGTTGTGTGGAGAAGCGTCAAGTTGTTGGAAATTCTACAATATCTTGTTTGACACCGACGAAATGGAGCACTCTGCCAAAGTGTACATGCCCTCCACCAACTCTAACAGGGGGTGTCATAAATTTAGCTGATTGTAATACAAAGAAAATAGGTGAAGTTTGTAAAGTCAGCTGTAGAAAAAATAGCAAAATGATCGGGAACAATTTATTAACTTGTTTGGAAAACACGACGTGGTCGACACAACCAAAATGTGACATGATTACATGCTCAAATCCTGTACTTCCAGCTTATTTAGCCTTCAAACAAAATTGTTTCTCAAAGCTAATCGGAGAGTCTTGCGAGTTGCGATGTGAACAAAAGGGCAATATGGTTGGTGAGGCAGTTATTACATGCGTGGGAGAACATGCGTGGAGCAAACTTCCAGATTGCACTTGCCCTTTACCACATTTGTCAGCAGATTTACAGGTAACAACTAACTGTGCTTCTAAGAAGAAAGGAGAGTTTTGCAAACTTAAATGCAGCAGTAACAAAAGATTAATAGGAAATAACTCTTTAACATGCTTGGAAAGCAGAAACTGGTCAACTCCACCAACGTGCGCTACAATATGCTCTGTTCCAAAACTTCCTGAATATTTAGCTTTTAAAGATAGTTGTGACGCAAAAATTATTCATGAATCTTGCGAAATAAAGTGTGCTCAAAATGGAACATTAATTGGAAAGTCTGTAATAACTTGCATGAGTGAAAAAGATTGGGATAGTTGGCCAGACTGTACGTGTCCGTTACCATCTTTATCAGTAGATCTAAAAGCTATAGAAAATTGCGGTTTAAAAAGAGAAGGACATGAATGTAAAATTACTTGTATCGGGAATAAACGGTTAATAGGAAAAAATACTTTAACTTGTCTAAAAAATAGAATGTGGTCAATGTTACCAAAATGTGCTCCTATATGTTCTGTACCTAAGCTTCCTGAATACTTAGCTTTGAAAGGAAGTTGCTCTTTAAAAATAGTTGGTGAATCTTGCGAGGTAAAATGCGCACAAGGAGGCCATTTTATTGGCAAAACTCTGATAACATGTTTAAATGAAAATGATTGGGATGAATGGCCTGATTGCACTTGCCCACTGCCAGTATTACCACATGATCTTAAAACAATAGGTAACTGCGATTTGAAACAACAGGGTGATAATTGTAAACTCACCTGCTCAGGAAACCAAAGATTAATTGGCACAGATACATTAACATGTCTTGGTCGTAGAAAATGGTCAACATTACCAAAGTGTGCACCTATTTGTGCCATACCTAAATTGCCCAAATATCTGTTTTTCAAACAGAGTTGTTCTTTAAAAATTGCGGGGGAAACTTGCGAGTTAAGATGTGCCGAAGACAGTAAAATAATTGGAAAAAATGTAATCACCTGTTTGAGTGAAAATAACTGGGGTGAATTGCCAGATTGCACTTGTCCGCCACCTTTTCTATCAACGGACTTAAAAGCTTTGGAAGATTGTGATTTTAAAAAAGAAGTAGATGTCTGCAGAATTGACTGCAAAGGGCATCAAAGATTAATAGGAAAGAATGTTTTGACGTGTTTAGAAAGCAGAAAGTGGTCTACGTTACCCAAATGTGCACCGATTTGTTCTATACCTAAACTTCCTGAGTTCCTATCTTTAAAAGACGAATGCTCTTTGAAAATTATTGGGGAATCTTGCGAGATAAGATGCGCTCAAAATGGAAAACTTGTTGGGAAACCTAAGATTACTTGTTTAAGTGAAAATGATTGGGGCGAATATCCAGATTGTACCTGTCCACTGCCTGCTTTGCCAGCGGATCTAAAAACTTCAGAAAATTGCAATTTGAAAAACGTTGGGAGTATATGCAAAGTCCACTGTAACGTGAATCAAAAATTAATAGGGAAAGATATTTTGACTTGCTTAAAAAGTAGGTTATGGTCAGAGATACCAAAGTGTGCAGCCATATGTTCTGTACCTAAGCTTCCTTTTTACTTAGAATTAAAAAAAGATTGTTCATCTCAAATTGTGGGTGAGTCTTGCGAAATAAGTTGTGTCCAAATGCGTCAAATACTTGGAAATAATATTATCACGTGTATAAGTCCGAGTCAATGGAGTTCTCCGCCAAAGTGCACGTGCCCTCCACCAACTTTAACAGGTGGTGTCATAAATTTAAGCGATTGTAATAAAAAGAAAACAGGTGAAATTTGTAAAGTTGGTTGTAGAAAAAATAGCAAAATGATTGGAAACAATTTATTGACTTGTTTAGAAAATACTACATGGTCGACTATACCCAAGTGTGATATGATAACATGTTCAAACCCTATACTGCCTGAATATTTAGCTTTTAAAGTGAACTGCTTTTCGAAACTTATTGGAGAAAAGTGTGAGGTACAATGTAAACAAAATGGAAATATAATTGGATTGGCTGTAATAACATGTTTGAGTGAGCATCAATGGAGCAAACTTCCAGACTGCACATGCCCATTGCCGCTTTTATCAAAAGATATAGAAATCATTGATGACTGTGTTTCTAAGAAAAAGGGCGATGTGTGTAAGCTTAGATGCAAAGGAAACAGCAGATTAGTTGGACAAAACACTTTGGTGTGTTTAGAAAAAAGGAATTGGTCTCCATCCCCTATGTGCGCTTTAGTATGTTCTTCGCCTAAACTTCCTGGATACTTGGTCTTAAAAGAAAGTTGCCATTCAAAAATATCTCATGAATCTTGTGAAGTGAAGTGCGCCCAAAAAGGTAATATTATTGGTAAGCCCATAATAACATGTGTTGATGGAAAAGAGTGGGGAGACTGGCCAGACTGTACCTGTCCCCTACCAAGTTTATCAGCAGACTTACATACAAGGGAAAGTTGTGAGTCTAAGAAAGAGGGAGAACTTTGTAGAATAGCCTGCATTGGGAATCAAAGAATCATCGGAGAAAGAAGCTTGACGTGTCTTAAAAGTAGAATTTGGTCACAATTGCCAAAATGTGAACCAATATGCTCTACACCAAAACCTCCTGAATATTTGAGTTTAAAAGGTATTTGTTCTTTAAAGATAAAGGGAGAACTTTGCGAAGTAGGATGCGTACAAAATGGAAAAATTATTGGAATGCCTCAAATTGAATGCTTAAATGAGCGAGACTGGGGCGGATGGCCAGATTGTACATGCCCACTTCCATCTTTGCCAGCAGATCTAAAAACAGTTGGAAATTGTGAATTAAAGAAGCAGGGAGACGCTTGCAATATTGAATGCAAAGGAAATCGAAGACTAATAGGAAGAAATACTTTAACCTGTCTTAAAACTCGGAGATGGTCTATGCCTCCCAAATGTGCACAGATATGTTCTGTGCCCAAATTGCCGGAGTATTTATCTCTCGAAGAGAGCTGCTCAGCGAAAATTATGCACGAATCCTGCAAAGTAAAATGTGTGCAAAATGGAACCATGATTGGAAAGTCTATAATCACGTGTGTTAGTGAAACAAATTGGGATGAATCACCAGAATGCACATGTCCATCACCAGTATTGTCATCGGGTTTAAAAACTACAGAAAACTGTAATTTAAAGACAGAGGGCGATGTTTGTCGAATTAGCTGTAACGAGAATCAGAGGTTGATTGGACAAAGGTCTTTGACTTGCCTCAAAAGCAGAAAATGGTCTCCACTTCCAAAATGCATACCTCTATGTGCTATACCTAAACTTCCGGATTATTTAGTTTTTAAAAGCAGTTGCTCCTCAAAAATTTCTGGTGAATCTTGTGAAGTCACGTGCTCGCAAAATGGTAATATCATTGGTTCACATATAATAACATGCTTAACTGAGAACAAATGGAGTGAATTACCGGATTGTACTTGCCCATCCCCAATTTTATCGGTTGATCTAAAAACTACAGAAAATTGTGTTAATAAGAAACAGGGAAGTGTTTGTAGAATTGGTTGCAGTGGTAATCAACGACTTTTAGGAAAAAACTTTTTGACGTGTCAGAAAGACAGAAAATGGTCAGATCTTCCAAAATGTGCTCCGATATGTAATACTCCTATACTACCTGCATACTTAGCATTGACAGAAAGTTGTTCTTCAAAGATTGTTCGTGAATCTTGCAAAGTAAAGTGCACACAAAACGGAACTATAGTTGGAAGATCAGCTATAATGTGTTTGAGTGTAAATGATTGGAGTGAATGGCCCGATTGTACTTGTCCGCATCCAGTTTTATCCTCTGACTTAAGTACTTTAGAAAAATGTGATTCAAAGAGAGAAGGAGATGCCTGTAAAATTGGTTGTAGAGGGAATCGAAGATTAATTGGGCAGAAAAGTTTGATGTGTCTAACTAGTAGAACGTGGTCAATGTTGCCTACATGTGCACCCATTTGCTCTGCCCTAAAACTTCCAGAATATTTAGCTTTTAAATCCAATTGCTCTTTAAAAATTGCTGATGAATCATGCGACTTAAGGTGCGCACAAAATGGTAATATTGTTGGAAACCCTCTTATAACATGTTTAAATGAGCGAGATTGGAGCAAGTTTCCAGACTGTACCTGCCCATCTCCAACATTATCCAAGGGCTTACACACCAAAGAAAACTGTGACTTGAAGAGAGCTGGGGAAAATTGTAGAATTGGTTGCGACGAAAATCAACGATTAATCGGACAAGGAACTATAATGTGTCTAACTAGTAGAAAATGGTCACCACTGCCAAAATGTGCTTTAATATGCTCTGTGCTATTACTTCCTGAGCACTTAGCTTTCACATCTGATTGTTCCTTAAAGATTGCAGGTGAAGTTTGTGAGGTAAAGTGCAGCCAAAAAGGAAACGTTGTTGGAGATCCTCGGATAAAATGCTTGAGTGAGAAAAATTGGAGTCCATTACCAGATTGTACTTGTCCATCACCTCCTCTATCAGGGGGTCTACAGAGTACAGAAAACTGTGATAAGAAAAGAGAGGGAGATGTCTGTAAAATTGACTGTAATAAGAATCAAAGACTAATAGGACAGAAGACTATAATGTGTCTCAAAAGTAGAATATGGTCCGGGCTCCCAAAATGTGCTCTTATGTGCTCTGCACCTAGACTTCCTGAATACCTAGTTTTAAAAGTTAGTTGCTCTTCAAAAATTACTGCCGAATCATGCGATCTGAGGTGTTCGCAGAATGGAAAAATTATAGGTAAACCTTCGATAACTTGCTTAGATGGGAAAAACTGGAGCGAATTTCCAGATTGCACCTGTCCTTCACCACATTTATCATTGAATCTCCAAACTGCTGAAAATTGTGATATGAAGGGAGAAGGAGAATTTTGCAGCATGATTTGTCAAGGTAACCAAAGACTAATAGGGCCAAGATCTATAACGTGTCTAAAAAATAGACTGTGGTCTTCATTACCAAAATGTGCTCCAATATGCTCCCTTTCAATAATTCCTCAATATTTAACTTTCGTAAATATTTGCTCTTCAAAAATTGCTGGTGAATCTTGTGAGGTAAGTTGCTCACAAAAAGGCACTATTATAGGAAAACCTCTTATAACTTGTTTAAATGAGAGAAATTGGAGTGAATTTCCAGACTGCACTTGCCCATCGCCATCTTTATCAGAAGGTCTACGAACAACAGAAAAATGTAACATGAAAAGACAGGGAGATGTCTGTGAAATGGGCTGCAATAGGAATCAAAGACTAATAGGACAACATTCAATAAAATGTCTTGAAAATAGAATGTGGTCAACGCTGCCAAAATGTGCTCTAATATGCCCAACACCAGTTCTTCCTGAATATTTGACTCTGAAATCAGGCTGTTCGTTAAAAATAACTGGTGAATCTTGCGAGGCAGTGTGCACCCAAAACGGTAAAATAATTGGGAGACCTATGATAGTATGCTTGAATGGTAAATATTGGAGCGACCTTCCAGATTGCACTTGCCCAATACCACTTTTATCAGGTAGCCTAAAAGCAATAGAAAATTGTGACTTCAAAAAACAAGGCGAAGGTTGTGAAGTTAGTTGTGACCAGAATCAACGCTTAATAGGACAGCAAATTTTAACGTGTCTAAAGAGTAGAATGTGGTCCGTTAAGCCAACTTGTGCACAGATATGTTCAAAACCTACACTTCCTGATTATTTAGTTTTAAAAGGTAGTTGCAATTCAAAAATTATTCACGAAACTTGCGAAGTGAGATGTTCACAAAATGGAAAGATTGTTGGAAATCCTGTAATAACGTGTTTGAGTGAAAAGAACTGGACCGAATACCCTGATTGCACTTGCTCATCTCCAATTCTTTCAGAAGAACTACTTGCTACAGAAAACTGTGATTCAAAAAGACATGGACATACTTGTAAAATTGAATGTAATGGAAATCGAAGATTAGTGGGACAAAATGCTTTGAAATGTTTAGAAAGCCGATTGTGGTCAACGCCACCTAAATGTGTTCTAATATGCTCTGTTCCCAAACTTCCTGAATACTTAAATTTCAAATTCAGTTGTACTTTAAAGATTCCTGGAGAGTACTGTGAAATCATGTGTGCACAAAACGGAAATATTGTTGGGATACCTAAGATGACATGTATAAACGAGAAAAAATGGACTGAATTTCCAGATTGCACTTGTCCATCACCGCTATTATCAGGAAGTCTTAAAATTGCAGAAAACTGTGATGGTAAGAAAGAAGGAGGTATATGTAGAATCAGTTGTCAGGGGAATCAAAGATTAATAGGTCTAAGAACTATAACTTGTCAAAAAAATAGAAAGTGGTCAACATTGCCCAGGTGTGCCCTTATATGCCCAGTACCAGCACTCCCTGAATACTTAGCTTTAAAATTCAGTTGTTCTTCGAAAATTGTTGGTGAATCGTGCGAGGTAAAGTGCTCCCAAAACGGAAATATTGTTGGAAGACCAATAGTGACATGTGTAAATGAGAGAATTTGGAGCGAACTTCCAGACTGCACTTGCCCGTCACCAGTTTTATCAGCTGGTCTTCAAACTACAGAAAACTGTGACAGAAAGAGAGAAGGAGATGTGTGCAAATTAGGCTGCAACAAAAATCAAAGGCTAATAGGACAACAAACGATGACGTGTCTAAAAAGTAGAATGTGGACTACTGCGCCAGAATGCGCTCAGATATGCTCTGTTCCTATACTACCTGAATATTTGGCTTTCAAAATCAGTTGTTCTTTGAAAATTGTTGGCGAATCTTGTGAAATAAGGTGCACTCAAAATGGTAACGTCATTGGAACATCGTCAGTTACATGTTTAAACGAAAGAAAATGGAGTGATTTTCCGGATTGCACGTGTCCATCACCACATTTATCAGGAAGTCTAAAAACTTCAGAAAACTGTGATGCTAAGAAAGAAGGAGATGTATGCACAATCGGTTGCCTCGGAAATCAAAGATTAATTGGTTTAAGAACTATAACTTGTCTCAAAAATAGAAAGTGGTCAACATTACCAAGATGTGCTCTGATATGCTCTGCTCCAGAACTTCCAGAATATTTAGGCTTAAAATTAAGTTGTTCTTCAAATATTGTAGGTGAATCTTGTGAGGTAAGATGCATCCAAAACGGGAATATTGCTGGAAGTCCTATAATTACGTGCTTAAACGAAAGAACTTGGAGTAAATTTCCAGACTGCACTTGCCCGTCACCAGCTTTATCAGCTGGTCTACAAACTACTGAGGACTGTGGCAGAAAGAGAGAAGGAGATATGTGCAAATTGAACTGCAACAAAAATCAAAGGCTAATAGGACAGCAAACGATAACGTGTCTTAAAACTAGAATGTGGTCTAGTAGTCCAAAATGCGCTCAAATATGCTCTTCACCTACACTTCCAACATACTTGGCTGTCAAATACAGTTGTTCCTTGAAAATTATTAGTGAATCTTGCGAACTGAAGTGTTCACAAAATGGTAATATTATTGGAAGTCCTATAATTACGTGTTTAAACGAAAGAACTTGGAGTAAATTTCCAGACTGCACTTGCCCGTCACCAGCTTTATCAGCTGGTCTGCAAACTACTGAGGACTGTGGCAGAAAGATAGAAGGAGATATGTGCAAATTAAACTGCAACAAAAATCAAAGGCTAATAGGACAGCAAACGATAACGTGTCTAAAAAGTAGAATGTGGTCTAGTAGTCCAAAATGTGCTGAAATATGCTCTTCACCTACACTTCCAACATACTTGGCTGTCAAATTCAGTTGCTCTTTGAAAATTATTAGTGAATCTTGCGAACTAAAGTGTTCTCAAAATGGTAATATTATTGGAAGTCCTATAATTACGTGTTTAAACGAAAGAACTTGGAGTAAATTTCCAGACTGCACTTGCCCGTCACCAGCTTTATCAGCTGGTCTGCAAACTACTGAGGACTGTGGCAGAAAGATAGAAGGAGATATGTGCAAATTAAACTGCAACAAAAATCAAAGGCTAATAGGACAGCAAACGATAACGTGTCTAAAAAGTAGAATGTGGTCTAGTAGTCCAAAATGTGCTGAAATGTGCTCTTCACCTACACTTCCAACATATTTGGCTGTCAAATTCAGTTGTTCTTTGAAAATTATTAGTGAATCTTGTGAACTAAAGTGTTCTCAAAATGGTAATATTATTGGAAGTCCTATAATTACGTGTTTAAACGAAAGGACTTGGAGTAAATTTCCAGACTGCACTTGCCCGTCACCAGCTTTATCAGCTGGTCTACAAGCTACTGAGAACTGTGACAGAAAGAAGGAAGGAGATATGTGCAAATTAAGCTGCAACAAAAATCAAAGGCTAATAGGACAGCAAACGATAACGTGTCTAAAAAGTAGAATGTGGTCTAGTAGTCCAAAATGCGCTCTGATATGCTCTACACCTACACTTCCAACATACTTGGCTGTCAAATTCAGTTGCTCTTTGAAAATTATTAGTGAATCTTGTGAACTAAAGTGTTTTCAAAATGGTAATATTATTGGAAGTCCTATAATTACGTGTTTAAACGAAGGAACTTGGAGTAAATTTCCAGACTGCACTTGCCCGTCACCAGCTTTATCAGCTGGTCTACAAACTACTGAGGACTGTGGCAGAAAGAAAGAAGGAGATATGTGCAAATTAAGCTGCAACAAAAATCAAAGGCTAATAGGACAGCAAACGATAACGTGTCTAAAAAGTAGAATGTGGTCTAGTAGTCCAAAATGTGCTGAAATATGCTCTTCACCTACACTTCCAACATACTTGGCTGTCAAATTCAGTTGCTCTTTGAAAATTATTAGTGAATCTTGCGAACTAAAGTGTTCTCAAAATGGTAATATTATTGGAAGTCCTATAATTACGTGTTTAAACGAAAGGACTTGGAGTAAATTTCCAGACTGTACTTGCCCGTCACCAGCTTTATCAGATGGTCTACAAACTACTGAGAACTGTGACAGAAAGAAGGAAAGAGATATGTGCAAATTAAGCTGCAACAAAAATCAAAGGCTAATAGGACAGCAAACGATAACATGTCTAAGAACTAGAATGTGGTCCAATCCGCCAAAATGCTCTCTGATATGCTCTGCACCTACACTTCCAACATACTTGGCTGTCAAATTCAGTTGTTCTTTGAAAATTATTAGTGAATCTTGTGAACTAAAGTGTTTTCAAAATGGTAATATTATTGGAAGTCCTATAATTATGTGTTTAAACGAAGGAACTTGGAGTAAATTTCCAGACTGCACTTGCCCGTCACCAGCTTTATCAGCTGGTCTACAAACTACTGAGGACTGTGGCAGAAAGAAAGAAGGAGATATGTGCAAATTAAACTGCAACAAAAATCAAAGGCTAATAGGACAGCAAACGATAACGTGTCTAAAAAGTAGAATGTGGTCTAGTAGTCCAAAATGTGCTGAAATATGCTCTTCACCTACACTTCCAACATACTTGGCTGTCAAATTCAGTTGCTCTTTGAAAATTATTAGTGAATCTTGCGAACTAAAGTGTTCTCAAAATGGTAATATTATTGGAAGTCCTATAATTACGTGTTTAAACGAAAGGACTTGGAGTAAATTTCCAGACTGTACTTGCCCGTCACCAGCTTTATCAGATGGTCTACAAACTACTGAGAACTGTGACAGAAAGAAGGAAAGAGATATGTGCAAATTAAGCTGCAACAAAAATCAAAGGCTAATAGGACAGCAAACGATAACGTGTCTAAGAACTAGAATGTGGTCCAATCCGCCAAAATGCTCTCTGATATGCTCTGCACCTACACTTCCAACATACCTGACTGTCAAATTCAGTTGTTCTTTGAAAATTATTAGTGAATCTTGCGAACTAAAGTGTTCTCAAAATGGCAGTATAATTGGAAGAACTGCAATAACATGTTTGAGTGAGCATGCGTGGAGCACATTTCCAGACTGCACTTGCTCTCCACTTCTTCTATCGAGTGATTTAAAGACAAAGGATAATTGCAATTTCAAGAAAAAAGGTGAAGTTTGTGAAGTTAGCTGTAAAGGAAATCAGAAAATAATAGGACAAAGCACTTTGACCTGCCAAGAAAACAGAAAATGGTCCTCTGCCCTACCAAAATGCTCCTCTATGTGTTCGGAACCTAAACTTCCTGCCTATTTGAATCTTAGAAGTAAATGTACTTCAAAAGTGGTTGGCGAAACCTGTCACTTAACTTGTTCGCAAGGCGGGAAACTAATTGCTAAATCTCAAATTCAATGTTTACTTGGATCTAATTGGAGTTCCTTTCCTGAATGCACCTGTCCGAATCCCGTACTTCCTCGAAAACTAAATATTATTGGAAAATGCGAAAGTAAAAGAAGGGGACAAACCTGCACCATTGGATGTAAAAGACATTATAAATTAAAAGGTAGTAATCAATTAACGTGTGGAATCAACGCTAAATGGAATTTCCGAGCTCTGTGTGTTACAAGATGTCGAAAACCTAAACTTCCCTTTTATTTGATTTTGACGGAGAACTGTTCATCCAAAGGTGTGGGTGATTCATGCAATGTTAACTGCAGAAATAAAGGTCAAATGATAGGGAATGCCAAAATAATGTGTTTAAAAATGCACAAATGGACTTCATTCCCTGATTGTTTGTGCCCTTCACCAATTTTTACCCATGAATTAGAAGCCAGTGAGAACTGTAATATGAAAAGAAGAGGGGAAGTTTGTAAGATTCGATGCAAGGGATACAAAAAAATACGGGGACATAAAACAATAATGTGTTTTAACAGCACTAGGTGGTCATCACTTCGCAGCACTCAATGTATTTCGCCGAAATGTCGAACTCTCTTTTTACCCCCTTTCATGAAGTTTGAACCAGCATGTGTTAACCCGGTTGTAGGTAAATCTTGTTCCATAGTTTGCACACAGCGTGGTAGGATTGTAGGAAATAAAGTTATTACATGTTTGAGTAACGCTACCTGGAGTGCATTACCTAGTTGCACCTGTCCACAACCAAGACTGAACCCTGATCTCGCAATAGTTCCCAAACAATGTCGAGACCTGCGTAGAGGTAGTTATTGCCAACTTACTTGTAGGGACAGGAAGAAAAGAATAGAAGGAGATGGTAGAATGAGGTGCCAAAGGAATGCCCGATGGCCAAGGTTTCCGAAGTGTCGCATCGTTTGTCCCGAACCTAAGTGGTTTAAAACATGGTTGAGAAGTGATTCTACCTGCAAAAATATAGCAATCGGAGAACGTTGCGTACTCAGATGTAAATGGGAGAAAGAAGGATCGAAATTTATTCAAGGAATAAACTACATGATATGTTTACAAAATTTAACATGGTCTAAGATGCCTGAATGTTACTGTCCTCCTCCTGTTATGCCTGAAGGTATGATATTAAAGCAAGATTGCTCGAAATTGATAGTAGGAAATCGATGCCCCGTGGGATGCGCAGCTGGATATCACCTGAAAAACCCTAACCTGAACTATTTATATTGCACTAGTTCGACTTCTACTTGGGGACAGTGGCCGGTATGTCTCAAAACATAACCTACCTTCAAGCTTAAAATTTATATTTTTTAAACGCTTCAGTTTCGCCTCTTTACGAGCAACAGAAAGTGAATGCCGTATGAAGCAAAGTAAATTTATTGCTTTTATCCAAGCATATTTCCACCACCGTTTTATTAAATATTTTTACTTGAAAGGATTATAATACTCGAAATTGAAACGAACTAATACTTTGTTTGCTATAAAAAAATATTAAACACTGAATTTATATTTTTTGAAAGAAATATTTTATAAGTGTGACAATTTAGTTAAAAATTGAGGGTGGAAAAAATATATCATGAACTAAGATGTCTAACTTCCCTTATCTTCCACCTACTATGTTCATATGGTATTCCCCAAATATTGTACCAAATATAAAGTTGGGCAAAAACTTTTTATTCTATATGCAAAAAGCATTTAAAAGTAATTATTTTTATTAAATTTGTTCCAATCTATTTGGAATTTGTTTGGAGAAATATTTAATGTCTATTCAAAGCTTATATTGAAGAAATTAAACTGATGCGTTCTCTCGTTTTTATTTTGCATTTGACATTTTCTTAAAATGAACTACATGCACGCGATTCAACGGAAATTTGTGTTCCCTTTATATTTATAAATCTTTCGTTATTGAGATTCATTGTTTAAAAAATTTTCAACGGACTATCGAAAATAAATTTTAAAATGTGTGTATATGTAAAATGCCAATACTAAAATGTACAAAAGTGTGCTGTAGGACTAAGTCAATGAAAAGCAATATATATGATTATATTCGGATGACTAAGTTGGTTATTTATGCTTTTTTAAGTGCATGTGTATAATTTTAATAATAGCATTTAATTCAACTTTTACTGTTAATAAATGTATTTAATTTTAATATGAAATAAATGCTACTTACTTTCTTTTGAAATGACTTTTCTCTTTTATGATTTAATTGATAAATACCTGACTAAAACATTAAAAAAACGAATATTTTAGATTAAAAGTATAATTGCAAAACTAGGCTTCAAGAGGCATCTAAAAATTTGAAGACTAAGCATGAATGCTCGCCAGCGGATGAAGAGGGCGCACTCGCACCCCCTGAAAATCCAATAAACTAGAAATTTTATTTTGCTTTTTAAAAAAAATTATTTTAAGCAGTAACGAAAATGCCTGTTAAATATGATATTACATCTATTGAGATTCATAAACTGAGAATAAAATTGTCATAAGTGGCAGATAAAAAAAACTACAAATTGTTGAGAGATTATAGAGTGAAACCAGGAAACTTCTATCACCATTCACTCTCAGTTCTGTTGAGTCCGTCCGAGTGTTGCGCGAATCTGATTCAGTATCTGTGACTAGAACGTTGTTGTTGTTGTAGTTCATTTCCGTCACACTAGAGTGCACAACGGGCTATTGGCGACGGTCCGGGAAACATCCCTAAGAATGATCCGAAGACATGCCATCACATTTTTGATCCTCTGCAAAGGGAATAACACCCCTGCTTCGGTAGCCCGACGATCTACACGCGAAGTCGAGCACTTTACCGTAGAATAGTTTAACGAGGACCAATACCGCGCACTCTCGGCCCCTACGCAGACTGATCCAAGTGGTCACCCATCCGCACACTGACCGCAGCCAGTGATGCTTGACTTCGGTGATCGTGACTAGAACGGACTACAGAACTTGTAAGCAATGGCAGTATTCCAGTAAGTATTCCTCTATTCACGTATGCACGAGCTATCAAGTCAGATCAGCTATTTTTTAGAGGAACGGTTGGAGAGACGTGACATAAAAAATTTTTATAGCAAATTTCGATGTTCAATGACCATGTGCTGGGTTTATGGGTCATTCTCACTGTATGTGAAAAATCACATATTTGAATTTGTTGCTGCGAACGAGAGCCTGATTACCGAATTTTTAGAGAGTATGAAAATATTTACCCCGACCTGCCCCAATTGAGGGCATACGGGTAAATGTTTATTAAAAACCAAGTAAGAAAAACATTAAAGAACATAAAATACAAAAAATGCATAAAATACATAAGATACAAAAGTCAAATGGCAACAGCCTGTAAACTTTGCGGGCGAACAATACTCTTGAACAAAATTAGTTATCTACAATTAGTCAGAATATTAAAGGCACAAAATTTAAAAACTAATCATAGGGCAAATTGCCTATTAAGGAAACAATTAATCGAGTTACAGGTAGTAAAATCATCAAAATAGTGTTTAAATAGTAAAAGTGGATTAAAATGGTGTGAATGACGAGGACAGTTCAAATCCTACCTAAGAACACCATGAGATTTAAAAAAAAATTTTTTTTTTTTTTTTTAAAGTCACTATAAGTCCAGTTTTAAGGATAGTCATCCCGGCTAAAAGTCAAAATCGCCGAACCAGAGTCTCCAGCGATGAGGTAATTAAAGCGAGATAATTAGAGTTGACTCAGGGGATATGGAAACGCTGATCCATATGGTAGTTGGACGGCCAGAGTTAGTAAATTTACAGTGGGTTTAATGTATCTTCCAAAGTTGTTTTGATAATGTCTTTGATGATTGATCTGCAGGTCAGGTTAGAGTAAATCTGGTGTTCTGTTTTGTTGTGAAAATTGTTGCCTCGTCGTGTTTGAAATTTAGGACATTGAAAAATTAGGTGATGGATGTCTTGTTGTGAGTTGCAATAAGTACATGTTGAAGATTTCCCGAAAAATCTTGCTTGGTGTGTGCCAAACACGCCGTGGCCGGTTAAGAACTGATTAATATAAAAGTTTGCCTTCATTCTTGTAGTTTTTGGATCCTTAAAAAATTTGTAAGTCTGCCGTCCTTTTGTACTGTTGGTCCAGTCCAATTTCCACTGAGCCATAATATGGTTGTTGATTATAGATTTGATCTGAATGGGGGTCAGCCAGGTAGTATTTTCTATGGAGTCAAGTCTGATGGCTTCTTTGGCTAGTTGGTCCGCCTCCTCATTGCCGGCATGCCCCGCGTGTGCTTTAATCCAATTCAGTGAGATACTCTGTCTCCAAGCATGTTTTATGTCATGAACAATCGTATTTTTATGTGTGGGGTCAGCCAGTGCGTGCAATGAGGAGAGTGAATCTGTATAAATTGTAGTTTGTTCTTCCTGTTTTGCTGCATAATTTATTGCTTCTCTGATCGCCATCAGCTCGGCCTCAAAAACTGAGCAATAATCGGATGCTCTGGAGGAGGTCTTGGCAATAGTGATGCCATTACACTTTATGATTACTCCGAAACCTGTCCTGAAGTGTTGAGGTTTGACCTCCATCCTGGAGCCATCCGTATATATTTCTAAACCATTATTATCTGGAGAGTTATATCCCCAAGGCACAGCGAGTTGAGTGGCAGGGTGAACTGGGGCTTTTGTAGTAAGGTTCGTTTTTTCCAAGATGGAATCAATAACTGTCCTTTGAATGACGGGAAGAATGTCATCTATTTTCAAGCCCCATTTAATGCGTTTGTTGAAGATTGTCTCAATAACCTTCAAATGAATAGGTTTAATGCCCGCCAGTATCTGGATAGATTCAGTGCTTGCTGTGGAATAGCACTTTGTGATTGTGAGAAGCGGTATTCTTTGTATGGATGCAAGTTTCTGATTTATTTTATTAGTATTTCTATACCAGACACTGGCGGCGTAGAGTATTATCTTCTCGCTGGCCTGGAGATATATCTTTTTGAGAATATATGGGCTTAACCCCCAGGTGGCTCTAGCGACCCTTTTTGACATTTGATTGAAATTCGTGATTTTATCTTTAACCTCGTTGAGATGAGGAATCCATGTCAGCCCTGGGTCCAGTAACACACCAAGATATTTCAAACTGTTGACAATCTTCAGGTTTGTGGAGCTCTGATCCATTTTGATGCGCGGAGTTCGGGAAGTTTTCTTATTGTTTTTATTAAAGACAATAATTTTTGTTTTGTCCTGGCTAAATGTTAACTTGTGTGCTCTGGCCCAGGCTGACATTGCTGTGAGAACGTGGGTCGCTAGTTGATCAAATCTATATAATATGTTGTGTCTTAGAAGAATGAAGACGTCATCGGCAAAAACAATGATATTAAAATCTTGATAGTTAAAATCGGGGAAAGGACTAAAATCGATGAGAGAAGCGTGTTTAAAAATGGTGTTCACGTAAATTAGCCAAAGTATGGGTCCTAAAGATGAACCCTGAGGGACACCCAACTTTACATTGCGCTTATCAATAATGTTTCCCTCTTGATCCTCATAAATTACAGTCCTGTTGTTCAAAAAGCTGAAAATTATACCTTTGACATTGTAAGGGATATTTAGTTGGTTTATAATAGTCTTGAGAATATCCCAATCAGCATGGTCGAATGCTCCCTTAACCCCTTGCATCCGAAGCGTCATGAAAAGACATTTACAAGCAAACTACGGCAAGTGTCGTTTCGTGACGGTCTGGTTTTTTTGGGGTAGGGAGAGTAGAAGAAAAGATTCTTGGGTGGGGGAAGAAATGGGGGTCAGTTAAGGGGAGGACGAACAAAGAGAAGGGTTGGCAGTTTATTTCAATTACTCAAACTATTATCCATCCCCTAAGTTTCTTCTGAATGGGTTGCTTTTTGCTTTGAAATTTGGCCTTCAAGAAAAACGCCAATACTATCATTTTACTTACATTGAAAACTATTTTGTAAAGCACAACTAAGAAGCTTTTTCTTAAGCAATGTTTTTTTTTCTTAAATAACATTATTAAAAATATGTAATCTAAGATTATGATTATTCGATAATAATCTACTTCAAATAATGTTTTATTTTTTTTATCCGCATTTTGTTATCATTAAAAACAAATAAATAAATAAAGTAAAAAAAATTTATGATAATATTAAAAAAAAAAAAAATTCAGTGCTTTTATATTGTTTTAGTTACCTAAATTTTTACAGATTTCAATTGTTATAAAACTTTTTATAGTTTTTCGGTAAAGAATATAATAAAGATTCTTTGAATAATAAATTTTTTCTTCATTTTCTTTCCATTTTATCAGATAAGTGATTCTTTAAATTTTTATTATTCGAGGATTTATTCATCAAAATATTAAACAAAAAATCTGATTATAAGAACTTTACACAATTTTATAATTTTCAAGATTTTTACGTTTAATAGAAATACGAAAATAATGATTAATAGATATGGCGCGAAATATTAATAAAAGTTTCATTTTATTTTACTTCATATTTATATTATATTTATTTTCTTTCAATGCATGTAATAAATTTATTAATATTATATTTACGGATTTACTAAAAGCAAAAAATTTAAACGGAACAAGGGATGTTATTTTTTAAATTATTTTACCTGCGTTTTTTCAAACGAACCTTCAGCGAAGAATTAATAAGAGTTATTTAAAATCAGAATCAAATAAAAGTTGTTTAAAACCAGAATAGTTAAAATCCACGAATATTTGATACGAAAAAGCTTCTCGACTAATCTTTCTAATCACTATAGAAGGGGGAAAAAAAACTTGTTCTTTAACTATAAGTTAGATGTTTTTGACATAAAATTTTAAAATTCAAGGCTTGCTAAATCACGGTAAGCATCTCAGGGTACCAGAAAAAGTATAAATAACTTGATATAATCATATAATTACAGACTCAGTCATACAATTTAATATGATTTATTATTTATTATATAATATATTCATATTAATACACAATTAAAAGTTAGCCTTTCGTAAATTTGGTCTTTTTGTAGATAATTTAATGTGATTTAAAAATTAATCTGGTCTGGATCAGCTTGAATTCCTGATTAGTCAAATTTTAAAAGCTCAGTGGAAATCATTTAGTTCTTGAAAAACATGCATCAATAGTAACAATATCGAATGAACAGGAAGCATAATTTGAATTCAGATTGACCATCATACTATCGCGATTATAAATAATTTGAAGTTCTGAGTGTATACTAAGAACATGGTTGAGATCTAGAAATATTTTGTTACGAGAACAATAACAGTACTATTATTCATGCTACAACAGTACTATTTTTGCACTAAAAGAGAAAACGAAGTAATTTCCAGGCTATTCTGTGATTATTATTACTATTTTTGGTAAAAAATTAAATCAAATGCGGATTCATTTGCATCAGTACTATATAAAGAAATATGTTTAAAATTTATTATAAGTGTTATTAAAATTTATTATATATAAATTGAGCAGATTGATTTTATTGATTGATTTTATAATCCTTAAATTTAGTTTTTAAAAGAAATCAGGACATGGATTGCACAAATTTGTAGTAAATTATTATTTTTTAGTTATTTACTTAATTATTATTTTTCATTATTTGGGAAAAAACATCCTACTGTAAAAACAGCTTAATTGTGAAAACAACAGTTACAACTCCAATACATATATTAAAAAGGATTTTTTTAAGGGAAAAAGAACTTTTAACAACAAATTACATTAACCACCGAAACTGACTTTAAAGTTAGCAATCAGTGATGTTACAAATGGGTAAATATAGAGCATTTTTGCCATTATCAAATCATAATATTTATAACGATTACGGATTAAATCAAAATGAAAACATAAAACTATGAAAAAAATTGTTTCTGCTTAATTATTTATTCACACAATTCATATTATTAGGTGTAAGTATAATATTTAAAAGGAAAAAACCTGTTTTTTTTGTTGTTTTTCTTGCTTTTGTTTTTTAGAATGAATGGACTTTTATATCGTAAGACCAAGATATAAGGAATAAAAATCAACATGAAAATAAATTCATTAATTTTTGAATTTTCCTAAATATTTTGAAAACAAAACTCGTTAGTTATTTGTTGCATCTTACTTCCCCTGTTTCCGTAAAAATTAAATATTTTTTGCAATTACATTGAATTTGAAAATAAATTAATAAATAGAATTAAAAATAAACCATCTATTGTTCTTGAGTTCTTGTAGTAAGCACTTCAAGAGAATATTACTAGAAAGAAAAAGCATGGCGAATGGAAGAAAGTAACTAATTCCTTGCAATACGAAAGCATTTCCTGTATCATATTATAGAATTCACCGGAATCATTATTTTTAAACAGGCTGTCAACAAGTAAATAAGTATTGTAAAAACTACACAATACACGTTCTTGAAAGGATAATAATATACAACAAAATATAGCTCTTGACACTTATAACCGAGTTATACCATCCACCACTCCCCTTTGTGTGCTATCGGCATCACAGAAAGGGAAATACTTCTGCATTTACAGTGAAATCGTGTGCTAACTCATTAAGCATTAGCGAACATATTACTTTGATTATTACATATTTCATAGGGAAAAAAAACGGAATTTTGTTATGTTGAAAGAAAGATTGAAGTTTTTCCCAATTGAAATTTCGGGTAAAACTTACACGACCTTATTATAACATATGGTCTGGTTTGAAATAATTAAGTAAATTAATGTTTTAGTAACTTACTTTTTATAATTATCAAAATAAAATAATTATCAACAGTGAAATCTTAAACATTTGGAATGTATCCACATATAAAAAATAACCACACAAAAAAAGTATTACACCATATTCATCTTAATCATAAAATGATTCTTAAAATATAAGTTTAAGTTCAGGTAATTTTCATTCGCTTTAAGAAAACTCTTAGGACAAAAGGATTTCTATTTTACCAGGACTGTGGAATCTGTAATTAATAAAAAAAATAATTAATCAATATAGACAGGGACGAATCAAGACAAATACGAAAGCACTAAATTTTCTCCGCATCTCAGTAAGTATTTTAAATTTACTGTAGCAATAAATGACATTTCTAATACCGGGGAACTTCATGTAATAAATTTAACCAGCTTTATGTAATAAACTTTTGCTATAATAAAAACGAAATGCGCTATTATCTAAAAATTGAAAATTCTCAGCAAATAAAGCATTTTAATTTTTTTAGATTTGAAATAAAAAATAAAATGCAATATTTTTAATGATAGTAATATTATTGATCCGGGCTGGTGACTGGAAACCCACCCAGTTTTGGAGGGATGAGTACCAAGTAGCAGCTTGTCTAGGAAGTAAAGGTGGTTTGTGCGCAATAGTGACCATATTGCCGCGATCATGCCATCGCTGACAAAACACAGCTCGTGAGCTTCATTAACTATGTATTTGATTCTAAAATACGTACATTTTTTAAAACTTTATCTGCCTCGATGCCCCATTTTAAACATAATATTTATAAACATAATGCCAAATTTATGAACATAATATTTTATTTTTAATATTAACATCGTAAATCTTGGAAAAAATATTTCCCTGTGACTTGGACTTTTAGGTTATTTTACTTTCAAAATTTGTTTTCAGTTTTTTTTTAAAATTTAAAGTCTAATTATTTTTAAACTATTTTTATTTTCTATGATCATATATATAAAGAGAAGTTACGCCTTATACATGTTTCAATTGTCAAATTTCCACCAGATGTTCAAAACATTATATATTTCTGGAAAGATGTTAGAAGCTTTCCTTTTCAAAAAATATATAAGTGTGAATAATAAATAAAATAAAATAAAATGAACATTTCTTTTTATGTTTTATATAGAGTAGCCTGTGTATAATATAGGGAATTGAATATTAGATTTAATAATCTTATTTCGTATTGTAACAATTCTCAATAAAGCGTCAAAATTTATTAAAGATATTTAGCACCGAAACGATTTTTTTAAAATTCGTTTCCATCTTTCCTATTCGAGAAAAATTGCTAAAATTCCGATTCTTCTTTTATTCTCCCAATCATCTTTCTATTTTTTTTATTTATATTTAGATTATTTTAATTTTTTTATCTATCATATTATCTCTGTTTCGGTAAGAAACTGATAATTCTAAAACTGAGTTGCTCTTAGACTATATGACAGGAGAGAGAGAGACAGATGGAGGGAAGAGCCCATTCAACTTTTCTGAGAACAGAAGCAGGGAATATTTAGCGGTTCTCTTTTACCTAAGCTAAACGGTGAATTCCAGCCGTGTTCCTGAAAAGGCAGCACTATAACATGACACCTTTTGTCACACTCTATTGTAGAAAAACGCGTTGCACATTTCCTTCTTTTCTACTTTACTTAAAGATTTATTAGAAAATCAACCTAGTATCTAAAGACAGTTTTTTTTGTTAATCAAAATTGAATCTTAGATTATAAATCAGCCGCTAATGTAACTTAGCTTTAAATGTAACGACTAAGGCTAAATATTCGGTTTAAGTATTACGTAAGCGAAGTAATTACGAAAGTATTAAGTATTACGAAAGGAAGAAGAAGGAAGTTTGAGGTCTCATTTTTCTAACAAAAGGGGTGAGGTTAATGAGCAATGTTTACAAAAAATATTATAGTCACATTATTTTCAATTTTTTTAAAATAAAAAAAACATTTTAACGAAAAATTGGGAAAAATTAAATGTCCTAAAAGAAAATACTAGAATTTCCTGAAACAATATTCAAATTTTTTTTGTCTAAATCTAAAATTGCATCATAGAAAGCAGTAAGTTCAACTCGCTATTCAAAGCATTGTAGAGACCAATAGCAAGAAAATATAATTAAAGGTAACATACACTCAAATTGCTCACTGCAATTTTTCTTTTTTGGTTATTTGTTTGTTTTGCTTTGTCTAATTTAGAAATGTATGTAAATCAACACGTTAAACATTAAAATTAACTGAAAACAGAGTTAGTTTCAGTTTTAGAAGTAAAAATCGATTATACGACGTTATCGTTTATACGACGTTTTTCGGTGGTCCCTTCGGCGTCGTATAAACGATGCTCCACTGTATATATATATATATATATATATATATATATATATATATATATATATATATATATATATATATATATATATATATATATATATATATATATATATATATGTATATATATATATCTTCATTTATTGTGACTTTCAGAACATAATCTCTTTTTTTGTTCCACTTATATTGATTTTAAATTATTTTGTATTATAGAAAAATATTTTAAAAGTATAACTTTGAACAAAATAAACATGCGATTTCGGAAAACTTACTAATTTCGAGACGCAGTCAACCATAGTTTTGTTCATCATTGGGTTTATCTGACATTAAAAGATAACACTTGAAAATATCGTGCAATAAACACTTTTTATAATTAAATAGAGCTATGAGCTAGCAAACATTACTGATGTTTTATCTTTAAAATATATATATATTATAAAAATACATATATTTAAAATTGTTGAATTATTGTTTAATTTATAGCAAAGGTATCTGTAAAACCAATGAGTAAATTCTATTTTTCAAACTCTTGAACGATGTAATTAAATTTTTTAGAGAATTTTTAAGATGAGTGGTAGATTAGTTTCTTTCATCTTCTGTCCAAATTTTAAAATGCACTAACAGTCCTAATTAATACGAAACACAAACTCATAAATTGATAGTTATAGGTGTATATAAATATAGATCCATATAAATATAGATGCAGAGAAAAATAAAATAAAAAACGCACAAAATAAATATGCTTAAAATGTTTTATATTTCAGTATAAATTACTGTCGAAATTATAAAAAAACTTTTTTAACTTCAGTAAGTAGATTTTACTCTTTATAATTATGACAATCTATAAAAATAATTTATTCTAAAGAAATACTTTTAATTATATCAATCCCGCTACATATGAATGACTGATTTATGAACATACAAGAATAATAATTACTATTATAATTTTTATATTTTTATTCAACTGTATTCTTTAGTAACGTTATTACAAAGTAATTATGATTACAAATCCTGTCAATTTGAACACTGTTGATTTGAATTAAGAAGCAAGTCGTGAACAATTATATTGCATGCATCTTAATTTTTATTTTCGGCCAGGACACTTAATAAAATGAAAGATATGTTTCAGAAGCCGTTTCTTATTATTGATTTATTTTAAAAGCTAATACTCTTAAATTTACTAAAATATAACTCGGAACCGTTTAGTATTAATTTCTTTATTTAAGAAATAAATTTAAAGATAACGCAATCATAATATTAGATTTCATAAACCATGTTACATTAAATAAAATTAATAAATCGCTGTACTTATACAAAAATTAAACGGATGAGATAATTTGAATATTCGGCACTTATCAAAAGAGTCTTCCTCTCTTATTTAAAATTTCGAAAGAATAGAAAAAAAGGAAAAAAGAACGAAATAAATAAAAGAAAGAAAAAAATTAAAGTATAATTTATTACTCCTCTACTTGAAAATCGCCAATAAGGTGCTAAACTTTTATTTTCGGAAAACTTATATTTCATGTAAATGTTCTAATTTGTCAACAATTCCCCTCCTTTGCCGCATGAGTGATTTTGAATACTCAACTGCGAGAAAACGATGACCCCTCCTCAACCCTTCACAGGAAGATAGTTTTGGACGAGTTCAATCATAGAAACTGCTTTCAGAAAACTCCCGTAATGAAGGGACACAAATTCTAGGACTCGATCGGAATCAGAGGGTTAATATCCAGGGATAGAGAGTAAAGGATCATTCTCACTATCTGTTATTTTTTCGCATGCGAGTGAAAATCAGAGATTGTTGGTAAATATGTAACCACGAAAAAGTCTGCAATTAAACTCCCGTTCACATGCGATTTTTTCTTCTCGTTTTTCTCACGTCAACATGGGGTGACGGTCAGTCTTGATGGTGGCAGCAGAAATTAAGCTGGTTTTTGATGGAATATAAGTTGGAAACCAACAAAATATGTTGGTTCCTGATTAATTTTTGTGCTGGACCATCAGAAAGTACCATCAAACCATGTTGGTTTTTGATAGACTTTTTTTTTTTGTTGGACCATTGAACAATACCATCAAAATATGTTGGCTCCTGATAAATTTTTTCGTTGTACCATCAAACCATGTTAGTTCTTGATGGACTTTTTGTTTGACTATTGAAAAACACCATTAAACTATGTCGGTTTTGTCTATGTTGGCCCAACATAAATTAGTTCCAATTCCCAACATGAGGTGATGGTCAGACTTAATGGTACCATCAGGAATTAAGATGGTTTTTGATGGAATATAAGTTGAGACCAACAATATATGTTGGTTCCTGATTAATATATACATATATAATAAAAGCAAAAAACAAGAAGAAAATTAAGAAAAATAAGTTTTATTTATTGCGCATAAGCTGTAAGTAAATAGAACTCATAAAATAAGTTCAAAATGTATAGAAAACAAGGGAAAAATTACAGAACAATGAAAAAAGGGGAAAAAAGGAAAAATAATATTAAAAATAACAAAAAACCGGAAAAAAAGACAAAAATTTAAAAAAAATTAATAAATCCAGAAAATAAAAGATATAATCTTTTTATCAGCTCACATGATAATATCCGCAAAAAAGAGTGCTTTCTAATATTGTATCAATATAGCCGAAACAAAATATATCAATACAATAGTGTGACAATCAATACAATCTCATATTGATGCAATATTAGAAAGCACTCTTTTTTTTGGATATAATCGTGTGAGCTGATGAAAAGATTATATCTTCTATTTTCCAGATTTTTTCAAATTTTTTGCCTTTTTTCCGGTTTTTCGTTATTTTTATTTTTTACCCCTTTTTTCATATATATATATATATATATATATATATATATATATATATATATATATATATATATATATATATATATATATATATATATATATATATATATATATATATATATATATATATATATAATTTTAAAATTGCTTTTAATCTGTAGAAAAAATCTTTTAACGGCATGTCGTTTATTTTTAAAATTACAGACTAGCCACGTCCACCAAATAAATTTAGAGAAAGTAAAAATGCTTTTAATTGTGCTCCAGAAACATCCATATCATAATGTGACTTTGATGTTATTCTGTCTTGTGGTATCACATAAAAGTCTTCTTGACAATTTATTGCGATTTTTTTCACTTGGTAGTCATAAATATATTTTACCGGGAATTAAGTCCCTGAGAAACTATGTTGCCACTTGATTACAACTTTGATGCCTTAAAAATCACATGAGAACCATTTCACGACTAAGTTATAAGATTATCTCTTAAAATAGAATGTGTGAATCAGATTAGAGTCATGAATGGTCAAAACAATTGTCCTCACGTGTGATATTTTTTAAATGGCTCCAAAGGCCTCGCAATATGATTTTGAAAAGAAAAACTTATCTAAGCGCGTTTGTTAAAACACAATGATCACGTTGGGAGCCAAATGGTTCAAAAACACAGAAAAAAAAACCCGAAAGAATAGGCAGTAAAGAACTTGCTACGCTCCCTAGTGTAGAAAACACCATCCATATCGTTATTGTGTAGGCTGTACTACGACGGTTAAAAAATATATATAAGTTCCCGATCAAATGGGAAGAAAATACGGCAGGAATTTTTTTACTCCAGAATCAATTCAAGTACACCTTCATAAAAGGCTGAAGCAACAAATCTAGTAACCATAAACGACAATTAAGCGATAACGATAATAAAATTAACCAATAAGATTTGCGTATTTAATTTTAGCAGTGGCTGCGAAGTAATGTCATGTCTCTTTTAAGTTGATTTGTTGTTAAGTTTTTCGTTCAAATGAGATAATTGGCGATCGAAATGGGCTGTAGGTGGCGCAGATCAGAACTCTCTACCTATGGCAACATTTCACCAGCGTGTGGAGAATCATAGAGGAAGGAAGTACGTCAGTTTCTCTCTTGATTTTTATATAGATTAAAATCTTTTAAGTTGAAAAACTACATGAAACTGAAAGCTATATAAAACATAGTTCTAAAGAAAAGCATCACGGAAAGTTTAAAAAATATTTTTATTAAATAAAAAGAAAAAATATTAAGAAAAGGGAAAATATCGTAGTACATTCCTATACAACTGAAAAGAGGAGGAGAGGGAAGGGAGAAGGGCCAAAGGCATGAAACCGGTCTCTCCCCAGATGGCGTATTCGAGCGTTGCGATCGCCAATTATTTTTGTAAAAAAAAAATCCTTATTCTATACAGAAATAGAAAGTCAAAATCTATACAAATAAAAATAAAGAAATTTTGTTTGAAAATTTAAATTACATATACCTATGAAGATTAGTTGATATCGTTGAATCTGTATGAAAAATGATAAAATAGCATGAATAATATTCTTTTTAAGTTTTTAAAGATTTTCCTGTTTATTAAAGTTTTCTTGTGATATTAGATAAAGATTTACTACTATTTGTTTCAAAACAAAATGGAAGTGGAAAATTTCTACGGGTGTTATTTATTGTATTCTTTAAATGAAAAATATAAAGGAAGAACTTACATCGGTTTTACAGTGGATCCAAATCGCCGAATCCAGCAACACAATAAAGGAATGAAAGCGGGTGGTGCTTTTAAAACAAATGATAAAGGACCATGGTACAGAGTTCATTAATTTTAGAAAGAAGTCTTATTAAAATAAGTTTGTTGTTGCGCACATAGTATTAATACCCTATTTTTGCTTGTCTGTTAGCTTACTATAAGAGTGTTGATGAACGAAATTTTTTTTTCACAGAAATAATTTTGGCATGATGGCAAGTGCCTGAGATTTACATTTGCCCTGCAAACCAAAATTTGTAAATGCAAATGTCATTGTGCATAGATAAATAAAATAGACAAATAACTAAATAAAAAATTAATTACACTAATTGATGCAAATTTTACATCTTTGTTAAACTCCATTTAAAATTATTTAACATAATAAATTTTTAGGTTGTAATGAGGCTATAGGAGGAATGTAGGCTATCAGAATAATAAAAAATTTAGTGATGCTTTTCTGTTTAGTTCTGAATATACTGTTCTGTATATTCAGATAATTTACTAGTTTATTTTTCATTTAAAAGAACAAAGCTGGCACCTATGAAAATAAAATTAATGAAGAAAAAAAAACAGTTGAATATACTTGCATCAGGTAACTTTGCATATCTCTTATTTACACATTCTTCACAGGTATAAGAGTGTTATAGAATTCCAATTGTGTAGTTATGAAAATGTAAATATGTGTATCATAACAGACATGACATTAATTTCTAGGCTGTTGTAATTCATTCATTAAAAATTTACTTCTAATTTGTTATAATTTTATCAGAATATAATTTTGACAACTTTACGAAACATAAAATATGACTAAGTAAAAAGCTTAGTTATTGAAATGAAATTCGTGTAATAACATTTTAGTGTTTATGATTTGCATAGCTGTATTTTTAGTTTTCCTTAATTTAATTTCCTTAAAATTCAATTATTTCTTAATTACGGCCCTGAAATATTATACTTCCTGTACTAGAAACTGTCTGTTAATGAGTATGACACAAAGAAAAATCATTTACTTTCTTAGAATTTTTAAAAAAATACTTTTCGAATGGACAGCAAATGGCACCCAAACATTAAAGTGACCCATAAACTGTAAGCCAATTTAATAATTTTTTCTCAGAGACCCAGAACCTTGTAGTGCATAGATTTCCTACTGATTTATATAGCATTTGTACAATGCATACAAAATAAGTTAATAATTTTTATGTTATAATTGGATTTTCAGGTACTAGGTCTCATTCTTAATGGTTTAAGGACCTAACCTTCAATATGCAAATTAAATTGTATTGATGATATTTGATGTTACAAAATCAGAATTGAAAATATTTTTTCTTTGACTAAAAATGCAACGTTTCAATAAAATTAAATTGTTGACTTGGAAATAAGGGGAGGGGGTAATCATAACCGGGAAAATTTTGTCCATAATATTAAATAGTACTCTTTGTGTGTTTTGCAATATCTTTCAAATTATTTATAGACGGTGTGCCTATAAAATTTTAACAGTTTTATTATATGTAATATTTTATTTGTAAGATTTTATTTGTAATGTTTTATTTGTATTGTTTTATATGTAATATTTAATCAATGCATTAATGCTAAAAAGTTTTTTTTCTTTTTTGTAAATTCTTGTTCAATAATTAAATTAAATTTTTATCAGGGACATGGTACTTGTAGTACATGGATTTCCTACTGATGTTTCTGCTCTTCGAGTAAGTTTTTATTTTGTTATGACACATATGATATGACACATATTTCTTTCTGTATTTTAATTTCTCTTAAATATCACCCCTTTAAATTATGATATAAATGCTATTATTTTAGTCTCCAAGCATTTGACATCCAGATAAATTCATATATAATATTTTTTTTTTAATAATATGCCACACGTCTAATCAATGGCTAGAAGAAAAAAAATTTAAGCCAAACATTCAAATTCTCAATTTTTTGCAGAATCGCAGTAACTAGCTTTACTTGTGACAAAGCAATGTTTTCTTTAAAACTTGTAATTACTTGCAGTCTCAATTACTTACTGAAATGTAATTTGTTAAATTATAATTTTAATAGATTATATTGCTTTCAAGTAATTTCAAAATGTAAGAATATTGAATTCTTAAAAATAGAAAAAGCAATAAATATTTATTAAAGTGCATCGTTAAATCATACTAAAAGAATGCTCCATTTCCTAGCTTACTTATAAGGCTAACAGGCCATCAGGATTACAGTTATTATTTTTTTATTAATTAGAAATAAATTATAACTAAAAAGACAATCTCAAAATAATTAAGCAGTTACTGATTTCTTAGGCTATTATTAAAAATAATTAAATTAAATGGCAATATATTTTAAGTATAAAATTTATATACACAATAATTTATATTTTATGTGTTTTTGCACTCAAATTTTTTATTGAAATGTGTACAGCTTCATTTAAATGTGCTTTATTTTTTTACATATTGTTTTTTTTTATTTATTTATTAGATATTACAAAAAAATTAATTTATAATTATGCTCCTTTATCTTTGCAGTTTATACACTTACCTTTATACACTGCTTAACATGTTAAAAATAACTGATTTATGTAAAGTTGCAGTCTTGACAGCCAACCATTAACAGTAAAATCAAATGTAGAGGGCATGATAGAGCAATACCTGTTATCTCTATAAAATGCAGTGCACCAATCTATTCCTTTATTCAAAAATTCATTATGTTAGGTATTTGACCAAAATAGCACCATAGGTTGTTTCTGTAAGGAAAAAAGTATTTTATTAATTATTTCAAGATAGCTTATTTCTTTGAAATTCAATGTGGTGTTGCAATAATTAAGTGCAAAATATTAGCAAGATATCATTTGAGTTCTTACGATCCTGGACAAGCTGTTACACTACTGGAAGCAGGTCAAAATGTCACCATTGTGGCCTCAGTAATGGGAGTGTTATAGAGTTGTCATCTCGTGATTAAAGAAGACCGCTGAAGGTGGAAATGCTCTGCGATAGCATGTTGGCGGTCGTTATAGGTACATCGCACCACAAGAGGAACAGTATGTATTCCCAGCAGTTAAAGGAAACTGAAATGTTACTCCCAAGCAGATAGCTGCAGACCTTGCAACTACTAGCGGTACACATGTTTCTGCCAGAATCATCTTACGGCTATAAAATCTAATTGGTTTGCATGCATGGAAAATTGTTCGATGCATCCCACTTTAACCAAGCCATCGTTGAGAAAGATTACATTGATGTAAGGAACATATTAGGTGGGGTAACCAGCAATGGTTCAGGGTGATGTTCTCCAAAGAATCTCAATTTACTACGACAAGTGATTCTGGCTACCAGTTAGTGTGGAGAGATAGAAGAACATGTTCACAACAATAGGCTCATAGACGTAATCGGTGTGGCTCAGGCATGCATGTACGAGCAAGTATTATGCATATTGTCTGAATACTGCTTCGCATCTTTGAGCGAGTTTGTGTAACATGGCAGTGGTTTTGCAAAGAGATTATTCTGGATCATGTTTGTTTTTTCAGGGATGTAGTAGATCTGGACTTTCTGTTATGATACGTGGCCTCACAGGTTCACTAGAAAGTAAAGATATTTTATGTATGCCATGGCCTGTGTACTCCTCGAACTTAAATTCTATAGAGTATGCCTAGGAAGTTCTTTGCAGATGTGTTTCACAGAAAACACATCCTTTCTAAACCGTACAAGAGCTGAAAACCACATTGAGAGAGAAGTGGGGCAATATCTCCCAAAGACTCTTCAATAGTTTACTTGACAGCATCAATAACAGATGCAAAATGTGCAGTATTGTCCAAGGTTATTACACATCTTATTGAGATACTAATTTTTGTATCATTCTGGCAAAAAGAGCCATTTTTCATGACTTTTAGGAAATCCTCCATTGAGCATCTTTTTATTTTTAATTTTATTGTTTTTCTATATATCAATATCTGAACTATTTTGCAAAATAATAAATGCACATTGTCCCTACTAAATATGTATTTAGTTTCATTTCATCAATCAATGTCTATTATTAATTATTCTGAAAAATGTAAACTGTTCCTCAGCAATTGTCAAGCAGTTTATTCATAAAAATGAAACTAATATATTGTTTTATAGTAAGACACTTAAAGTTTAACAAGATTCATTTTCTCTGTTCTTGGATGTAATGTTTTGCTACTAATTTCAATATATTGTAACAAATAATTCAAATTTATTTCTTAATGAAAATTATTCAGAATTTAACATGTTGGAATAGAAATTTCATGTGTCAGAATCGGAATTTTACATGTCAGAATCAGTATTTAGCATATGGGGGTTGTTTCTCGAACTGCGATTGCTTGGCGAATAGCTTGGCATTTTAAGCTATTTTGTGTTAGTGATTGTTAAAATGTAGGCTGCTAAAATATCCTGTATAATTAATATTAGTTTATTTTTGCAGTTTGAATGGGCTTGGCAAAACCCTGATAAATCTAGAAGATTGAAGCATGTAGCTAAGAAAGTCCCCCGAGAAAGTGCTCTGAAATATAGATTTCGTGTTATGTCTGAAATGTTAAGAGTTGGTCCCTGGAACAGATTACCTTTGGCTGTGCAGTGGCTGGATATAAACTACAAGCAAGAATTTGATGTAAGTTTTATCTTTCGAATTTGAAAAAATTTATAAATAAACGGTGACCTTCCTGGAATTATTAACAATAAACAGTAAGGGTGTACAGTCTACCGACAGTTGACGTGCAGCCAGTGTGAGTAAGAAGCAGAATTCTGTTTGACCAGCCATTGCTGTAATTCAAGTGTGAAGCATCTCTTTGGAAAGTGAGTTAATTCCACCATTTCCCCCCTGCTCTCTATTGCTTACCAACCTTTGTATTATTGGTCCCAAAAACAGCTTGAACATTTCATTTCAGATCGCATGAGATCACTTTGTTTACTCTTTTTGCCATACCTCAATGTCTTTTTATATGTCATTTTAATAAGATACTTGCTAAGCCTCTGTACTACTGGCACGGTACTTTCCAGATCACTGTGCTCGCCCATTTCACCTCTAAAACCCCTGTTGGATGAAGTGGCAAAAAATCAAGATATTTGAGAAGTTTGATTTTTGTTCAAAAAAAAAAACTTGACAATTTAATTACTCTAAAATTAATTAGAAATTGAAATATGTATGGAATTGTAAGATGTATTTTTCATCTTCAGACGTAAGGGTGCGAGGCTACCAAAGATCATAGTTCTACTGCTAATAGTTTTGTCTAATTAAAGAAAGTGGGGGGAATGTGTACCATATTTAATAAAAAGTCATATTCTTAAGTATAAATGGAACACGAATACGAATTACTTTTTTCAATTATATTGATGAAGTGCTGAAACTATATTCATTGCAGAACCTTCTCAGTTTTATTGAAGTTGCATGTTTGTTTGTTTTTTCCAGATATAAATCATGTATAATTATTTTCCAACTTCATAGAAAAAATTTATATGATTGCTTTGTATATTAATGATTATCTTCTTTTTTTAAGGTTTCTAAATTACCTCCATTACATATACCTATATGCATTGGTCCAGTTCAGCCACGAAAAGTAAAAAAGACAGGCACTGAGTGCGAAACTGATGAAGAAGTGAATTTGAAATTTTGTTACATCTGTGATAATATTGTAACTAAAGATGATAAACAGTTTATATGCTTTAATTCTAATTGCTTGCAGATATTTCACATTCTTTGTTTAGGACGGAATTTTCAGTCTTGTACAAAAGAAAAATTCCTCCTTCCCGTTGAAGGTTTGTGTCCTAATTGTAAGACATCAACTTTATGGGGTGATGTAGTGCGGTATTCATCAGGATGTTATCGTGATACTAATTCTGCATCTTAAGTTACATAAGTTAAGATGCAGAGTTACATAAGTTAAGTTACTGTGCAAGTAAGCAGTTTACTTAATCGTTAAAATTGTTTATAAAATTGTTTTAATGATGTATAGATTTGTTTATTTTTCTTGCACTCCCTAATGTGCATTTATTTTGACTAACATGCTGAAATTAATCTGACTAATCTAGCAACTAAGTCATGAAGTATTAAAAGTGACAAAAGGTTAAGCAAAGCACAAATTTTCCATTAAGCTGTTCTTTATATAGATACATATAAAATGGCAGGCTTTGAGTTTTTCTAAAACCACTTAGTATTTTGAAACTTAGATGTCAGTGCAACTATTTAGTTTATATAGATATGCAATTTACTCTTTAAAGGGTAATTTGTTTTGACAATTTTTCTGTTCATTAGAAAAGTTAATTTAACAAATTTCACTGAATTAATATTGCTCTAATTAACTCTTAATAAGGTTTACTTGGATATAAATTATAAGATAAAGTCTCAAAAATTTAACATATTTCTGAATGTTAATATTGTGTACATGCAGTAGGCTAACTAGAAAATCTGGCTCTTTGCAAATTGCCTACTTTATTTCTGAGGCTTATTGTAGTGAGACTTGTAGGTGTTTTACAAAGTAACTTTGAGTTTGCTAAGTGTTAAATTTCCAATTAATCTTTAAAAGTTCAGTTTTTTTAAATAGTTTAAAATTGGTAATACATCTTGTAATAACGTTGATATTTGTATTTTGCATAGTTTTTTTCATCAAATTTTTCTGTGTAGCAATACAAAAAAAACTGTGATATATTATTTTTTATATGTTAAATTTTATTTTTAATTACATGTAAGTGAATGGTATATCCATATTATGCGCATGTTTATAATATTATATTTTGAAGAAACTTTTTATTTTATTGCAAATTTAACATGCTTTTATTATGAGAGCTTTTGGTCCTTGGCTGATTAGTGTGATAAAAAAATATTTTTATCTAGAAAGGTCTGTGACGGATAACAGCCCACAAAATACACTAAAAACAGCTAGTAATATGAAGTGATATGAATATGTATAAAGGATTTGTGCCATTTTATGATTTATCATGGTTCCAACCCATTTATGTTTAGTTACTTTTTAAAAGGACAATTATTCTATTCATAGTTAGATAATACAGACGCATGCTGTGCGCGAATATATTAGTGATGATTCTCAATTTTGCAGATACTTTTTTTTAAAAAAAATATTTATTGTGATATAAAAAAAAGTATCTGCCCTCGCAAAAAAAAAATTTATAGTGGGGGGAGAAAGAAAATGCAAAGCAGATTGAATAATCATGATTTAAAAAAGAAAGTCAGTGTTTAGTTGTATGTTTGCTGCTCCCAAAGAGAAAAGATATAACTGCCACTTTAGCCCAAAGATTAACAATCCCATCGTTGATGGTTGAGCTTACAATCAGCTGATTTTTTACAACTAAAATAAACGATTGCGATGACAGTAGGAAATCTTTTAATGTAATTTCGTTTAGAGCGAAATTACTAACATTACTTAATTTGATAATTACTTCATATGAATGTATTAATAATTTCCATGTATAACTCTAATGTTCAATAACATGCATGTGATGTGCATATTTTTTTGCCAAGAATAAATAAAATTATTTAAACGGTTTTCATATATTTAATAAAACTATTCAATTATCAAAAATATTATGAACTTGCAGATACTTTTGGATTGTGTGTGCAGATACTTAATGTTTTTATCTTACTATGATTTTATTTTACAAAAATTGTAGCACAAATGTTTCAACATTGGGATTTGTTTTGAAGAAAGAATTATAGTTCAGCGTAATAATGTATTAATAGTACAGGTACTTATACTTTGATCTGAAATCAATATGCAGTGCTTTTTCAAATCTTAAATGGTAAGTAACAAAAATAAAAATCCACTTAGTATAAGCAAATAAACCAGTTTTTCAATCTAGAAATTTTTCATGTATAAACCCCTTTTGGTGACTACAAGATAATTGGTTAAGTTCTGTTTCCCTTTTTCAATATGTATCAACCATAATCACTGAACCTAAGGTCATGTAACATTATTTTAGGAATTAGAAATAGAAACTACAATTATAATATAGTGGAAATAAATGCCTAAAAATTTTTTATCACACTAAATTAATGTTTGTTGAAATCCAAGGGTCCAAATCTCTGTTTATAAAAGTTTTTTTAAAAAAAACCTAAATGGTTTCAATATTTTCTGCTAAGTATAGATTTCATTTTACCATGACTGTGAAAAATGAAATGAATTATGGATCACATAT
The DNA here is from genome assembly GCF_982258835.1 of Parasteatoda tepidariorum. Classification (NCBI taxonomy): domain Eukaryota; kingdom Metazoa; phylum Arthropoda; class Arachnida; order Araneae; family Theridiidae; genus Parasteatoda; species Parasteatoda tepidariorum. The sequence goes on along the minus strand of NC_141761.1, from coordinate 17,946,985 downwards.
TATAAAAGAGGTGTGTCTGTGTGTTCTATCTACATAGACCTCAGGCATAAAACTCAAATACATGTTATATACTGTTTAACATGACACAACATTTTAAAAAGAAAAAGTTGTCAAGTGTAACATAGAAACTGTTTGTAAGTTTTATCAATTTTATTTATTTAATTCATTTGGAAATCTATGAAAAATTCATAACCAAACCTTTTTTTTTTGTAATTAATCTGAAAGGAGCTAGATAGAGGAAATGTGTAAAGCTTCGCTTAAATGCATAAAGCTTGGCTTAGAATGAATAAAATCATAAAAAAATAGAGAACAATGTTTATCATCTACAATCAAATTTAATGTACATTAGTTTAATATAATGGATGAGCTTGCTGCTCATTACAAAACTTTTCCAATTGTAGAATAGAATAAAGTTTAATATCGCTATTTACTTTTCTTCCTATTTTTTATATTTAATTTAAAACAATCATTTGCAAATAGAAGCTATAAAATCTCCTTTTATCTATAAACCAAATATCTTCAGCAAATGATACTGCATCACCTCTCCTATATTTCCAATGAGTACCTTCACATGTTGTTGTTGGAAAAAATGAGGTAGCTGATGCCTAAGTTAAAGAAGCAACTGGAATAGTTTAAATTTCTGTCGTACTCACTTTTTTAGAAATCTGTTCCAGAGAAAAATCTGCTGTTGCCTCTTCCTGGGAATTTCTTCCAGCAGATGACTGGTACGGGGATAAGTAACCTGAAGTTGCCCTTAATTTTGTGCATGGCTTCACACTTTAGACTGCACTGTTAAGACCATCAAGTGGGCACTTAAAGTGTCTTAGATTTAACCAAAGTAAAAAGATATTCCCCATCTGTGGAAAATGGAATACCTTGAATTACGATTATCTCCTTTTCTGCATGGGATTTACACCCCCCTCTTGTATACGGACTCATAGAGCTGGCCAACCTAGACCAGTTAGAATAGGCAATGATTGCTCTTTAAAACAGCATGTATGAAATAACAAAAGGAATGAAACCTTTTACAGCTTTTTCACTTAATACTGGCTCAATATTAGACTTAAATTAATGCAGGGGTGATTGTGACACAAAGTGAAATACCCTGAAAATTTTATGTCCAAAAAATCGATAACAAGATATCAATCTATATACTATTCATATATAATTTCTTTGAATTAAGAGTTATAATTAAATGCACTACCAATGTAGAATATCACATTGTAGTAACTAATTTAAGAAAAAAACTTCGTTCTTACAAGAATCGTGACGTTGGATTTTAAAAACGCCAAAATACAAATCGCAATATTGGATTTAAAAAAGCAAAAATATAAATCGCAATATTGGATTTAAGAAAGCGAAAATATAAATCGCAATATTAGATTTTTGAATCGTGTAAATACGAATTGTGATATTTATTTTAAAAACATAAATACAAATTGCAATATTGGACTTTTAAATCACATGAATACGAATCGAGATTGCGATTTTTTAATCGCGTGAATATGATTCACAATGAGTAACTTTTGAATCGGGTAAATAAGAAAATCTATGTTTGATACTAAAATCGTAATATTAGCGGATTACGGTATAGTTTCAAATATTAAAAACGATAAAAATCCAACAAACCAAAAAACTAACATATTTTAGCAAAGGTTTCAAAATTTTAATTTTTGAATATAGAACTTAATTCTTACTTCAAATTTTAGATTGCAGTGAAAATTTCATCGGATTATAAGTTTTGTTTCGCGGAAGTCTGCGAATCAGTGGTCTTGAAATATGCAGATTTCTGCAAAACAAATCATATGCCCTGTTTCTAGGCTTGGAGGAATGATCCGAAATTCCGGGGTACACACCCGGAATACAATGACTCTTGTTAATATTAGACTAAAATTTAATATTGGACTGGTTGATTTAGGATTATTGAAATAATTGACACCTTGGGACACCCTTGAGTGCCATAGCACACACTAAGGGTGTCCTTGTTTTCGACAAAATTTCTAGATTTAAAAAAAATTAAATATTTTGATTTATTATTCAAAATTAAGGAAATTAATGTGACTATATATAATAAACAACAAAAACACTATATGCAATGCAAATTTAATATTTAAAAAAAGATTGTTACAAAATGTTACAATAAATCGGTCTATTTTAACGATAGTAATTTAGAAAAAGTTTTTAATATGACAATTAAAACTTTTACATGGTAATTAACATGGTTAAAACTCTCAAAAACTTATCAATCCTCAGATAACTAAATTAAAGAACTTTATCAAGGAGTACAGAAAAGGAGAAAAAAAAGTTTGGTCTTGCTATTCAAGAAAAAGCTAATGGATCATTGCTATTAAGAATGAATATTAAATAAACTCTTTCACCACCAATATATGAAATGATTTTATAATTTTTATTTTGCAGAATTATGAGAATTCGATATTGGGTTGCGGAAAAAATATTTTGCCGTTTGTCATATTATATTCATGAAACATAAAAAACATCATTAGGAGAACATGGAGTTTTAGTTTTTTCATGTTTATCAATATCTCTATAACTAGCTGTTTTAATATAACATAGAATGATTTATTTAAAAATTATTAATACACCAAATTAGAAAAAAGTTAACTGAGGTAACACAATAAAAATTTTATTATTTATTAAAATGAAACACCTTAATTGAAGTAAAAATATTTTTATAAATTTTCAAATTAACTATAAATTTTCTATTTATGTTCATCATTAAGTTTTGTTCATCTGTACCTTAATTGTGAACAAGTTAAATCTTTTTTCTTTTTAATTTTGAATAGGTAACTATTATTGAACTTATTTTAAATGGATTTACTTTTATAAGATATTTACACCAGCTTGCAATAACAAGGGTAGAAAAATGCCTTGAAATCGATAAGTTGTGTAAAACAAGAAATATAACACTAACGAAAAATATCTATCACCAAGCAATTATAATTGAAACATGACAAAATTAACTCATGTCATGTAAGATGTTTATTTTTAATTTCATATCCAGGGCTCGAAATTAACGGTGGTCCGTTGGTCCGTGACCACTAAAATCGGAGTCCGACCAGCATAAAATAATAAACAGTGGTCCGCCGGACCACCATCCGCCGCAGCCGATCTCCGCTAATCTATTCTCGATCTTATGAAACTTAAACGATCTTACTTAAAACTATTTTAGAGCTTATTCACAATTTTTTTTTAAAAATTTTTTATACAAAATTAATATTAATCAAAAAAATGCGATTTAAATCAAAAATTTATGATTTTAAAAAAAAAATCATGATTTTTTCAATCAAAAATGATAATTTTTTTTTATTTATTTGCAGCTAATAGGAACGCGTAGACGGACCAGTGAAGTTTTGTGCGGACTAGTAAAATGTTTTAGTTACTGGTCCTATGGACCAGTAATTTTTTTAAAACATTTCTACCCCTGATATCCATTATTTTCGATATTTACTCAATTTCTTTAAAAAGGGATTTGATCTTATATTTTACAGATGAAAAAAAAAAGATGAATATTATAAAACCCATACATAACAAGGACTCCAGAAACAAAAAAAAAGCTTGTTTAATCCAGTGACCTGCGAACTTAAGAGTCCTGAATCAATAAAAAAAATAATAAAACTTGAGAAACATCTTATGTGAATGGACAATTATAAGCAATTTTTTTAAAAAATCTTAATGCATTAGAATCCGTCAAAACCACTAGAAAACATTTTATAACTTTTTTAAGAGTGTCAATTATTAAGTTATTTTTGTAGCAAAAAACGCTAACTTTCGTTTTTATCTAAAACGGGGAGTCGTGATTATTCACGAACTGACGTCACTTGTGTACATCTGCCGTTCTTTTACAATTGCTGTGCATTTTTGCTTATGTTTGAATTTTCGTACTTAAATCTAGCAATTTTAGATGGTAAATAACTATGCGAGAATAAAGATATAATAAATTGAGCCCTAATGTCGCTTAACAAAAACGTGGCTGAAATGTGACATATTTTTATAATATTTTCTAATAATAATAACATATAATAATTTATATGGTACCCACTGAAACATTGTTAATAGTTGATGGTTCTGAAGATTTTTAAGTTCAGTAAAAAAGGAGTTAGAATGAGTTATGGATGCCTGATATTACTTAGTAAAATGTTATAAATAAAAAATAATTTTGTTCTATCATTTTTTTTAACCATGTTAATCTTAGTTTTAAAGTATAACTCTAATTTTTTTTCATGTTAAGTGAAAAAAATGGGAAAATTTTTTTTTATTAAATAGTTTTAGATTTTAAAAATATACAAAAGCTTAAGTTATTGATTTTTTTTATTTATTTATTCTAGTTGAATTTAATGCACGGAATTATCTTCAATAGTCTTTTTTAAAAAAATGTGATCCCAGTTAAACTTTTAATTCATTCTTTAAAAAAAAAAAAAAAACATTCAAGTTAAACTGGGGGAAAAAAGAAATTTATATATTCTAGATTTTTATTAACTTTATTTTACTTGCATTAATATATGTTATAAGAGTATTGAACTCAAGCATATGCATTTATTTAGTTTTAATTGGAGAAACAAGAATTAAATTTTATAAACACTTAGCATAATTATAAAACCCAAATATTTTGCACATAGATTGTCACTATTATAGATGAACTTCATTTATGAAAACACTGATTTTTTTTTAATGCAATGCCGAATAATAAAACCATCCACCCTTTATCTAAATGTATACTATTTCTATCCAATGTGCAATTGATCTGGATTAAGTAATTAGGCTGTAATTGAGCATGTTACTTTAACTTAAAAATAAGTTTCTATGAACCTGAGTACTACTCATTTTAACCGAAAATAAATGTTGATTCGCTGTGAAGAGCTACGTAATCATTTCTTCAGTTATTTTAGGGATAAATAAACAATTTGAAGCTGTAAAAATATTTTTTCTATTTTCCCACACTCTCAAGCCGTAAAATTACTTAACAAAAATTTTACTAATAATATACAAAGGATATTCATACGATATAACTGATATTAAAATTAAATTCAACTCATCTTCACTCAAACTTCAACTTTTGATATAGAAGTCTTTTGGGGGAATTTTAATACTTAATAATTTAATAAATACACATTTGGAGAAAAAACAATCAGTAAAAATATACTTGAGGGTACCCCTTGGCGACTTATGTTTGGCACCATTCCTATTTGCGCGGAACACCGTAGTAACAGGAATGGCAGCCAAAACATGATATTTCAATAAAACAATGGAAAATTTCAACAAAACTTGTATAAAATTGCAATGAACCTAATATACGCAAAATTAATAAACCCAATAAAATGTAGTCATTTTTAGAACCAGAAGCAAAAGTAACCTTACCAGCCGGTATTCTACTTAGAACTAACTGACATCCGAAATCACATATACCGTTGAACATTTAAAAATAGCGGTATAATCTCAACCAATTCGAATCACGATTGTTTCAACATCACCCAGCTTGGCGAGAATCAAGAGGCACCCTCAAATATAGTCAACCCAGGAGAGAAATTTGAAAAGTTAGGATTGAAATTTTAAAAAATTAAGAGAAGCTGTAATTTTCCATTGCTTAATTTTACATGTTTTAACTACATATAAAAGGATTTCTGAATTTAGTAAATGTAACCAGATAAAGTTAAAAATGAACAGTTAAACTACTTTATTAGAATATTTTTAATAAAATTTAATTTTATTCAAATCTTCGTTTTCTGCATATATTTACATCATTACACACAGGACTGATATAACAAACTAATTATCTGAGTCAACTTCACTATCGCTTTTATTCACCTGTTCTGAACTTTCTTCGTTTTTCCGCTGGCAAACAGATTTTAATCCTATTTCACACCTGTAAAACACATTCGTTGAATCGCTGCTTTGAATTGATAAAGCTACACTTGATTGTCCAGAATCAGCGATAACTGTCTTTAGTCCATCAAAATCTAGAGCTTTATAAGCATTTGTAACATAAATTGTTTCAGTTCTAAGGCTGTCCTTTTTCTTGCCTATTAAATACGGTTTGTTTTTGATTTCGTCATACCTTAATTCACACCATGAAGGGCGAAGAAGTTTCAGAGCCTTTTTAGCCAGTGATTTTTCTTTCTCCAATTCATTCATTATTGGTAGCATTTATTCCGTTGAACTAGATAAATTTTAAAAAAAAATTATATTGTAGACAAGTCGTTTCAAAAACAAATAATGAGATAAACATCCGGTTGATCATTTCTGCAACAATATTCAGCAACACAATTTGCAGTTACAGTTTGTTTGCTTTTATAGCAATGAAAAATATTCATGTGGACGTTGCCTATTAGCCGCGACTAATAATTAAATAGATAAATCTTATTGGCCAAATGATATAAGCCAGAAATAACGATGAGGATAACAGCCAATCAAATAAGCGTATTCGACTAAAAATTCTGTTAGCCAAGCAGAAGCTACGCAGCTTTTTAGTTGTTTCACTAAAAAGAGGCTTTCAAAATTGTTTAGTTCTTCTACTAAAACCGAAACTGAAAGTTTTTCTGGCAATGTTGTCATTCAGAGGTTGAATTGTGCTACGAAATAAATAATGGCGTTGATGATGAGGAACTTATTTATAAAACCGTTTTGTACATTTTTGGTGCTAATTATTTTTAACTTTCAAAGCAGTCCAACAATTGGTGCAAACGCTTCTCCAGCATTTAATTCTCTCACATCGAATTCATCACATTACCGTCATTATGAAGAACTGAAGGAAAATCTGCTGAAATTAGAAAAAGATTATAAAACTTTAACTAGTGTTTATTCCATAGGTCAAAGTGTAGAGAAACGGGAACTATATGTTATACGAATAACATCAAATGTAACAATTAACAAACCTATGTTTAAATATGTGGCTAACATACACGGCAACGAAGCAGTTGGTAGAGAACTACTTTTAAACTTAGCTCAATATTTGCTTGAAAACTACGGAAAGGACGAAAGAGTAACAAAGATAGTTGATTCAATTGATATACATTTATTACCATCAGCTAATCCCGATGGCTTTGAGTTTGCTCGTGAAGGTGATTGTTTTGGTTCCTCCAAACCAACTGGAAGAGAAAATGCGAATGGAATTGATTTAAATCGAGATTTTCCGGACCAGTTTTCTTTGGATGAAACAACCAGAATGACTGCTGGTCGTCAGCCGGAAACAGTTAATTTAATGACTTGGATTGTTTCCAATCCGTTTGTGCTTTCTGCTAATTTACACGGAGGTGCATTGGTTGCAAGCTATCCTTTTGATGATTCTAAGTATCATAAAATTTTTGGTGTAAAAAGCCCCTCACCAGATGACAAATTATTCATGAAGTTAGCTAAAACTTATTCAAATTCACATGCATTTATGAAAGAGGGACATATTTGCCCTGATGATGATTTTCCAGGAGGAATTACTAATGGTGCAGAGTGGTATGATGTTGCTGGTATGTTCAATGTTTAAAAAATAGTAGTAAAATACAGTATACAAAAGATTAAGTTGTTTTTCTTGGGGAGATTTCCATATCATGATCTGTGCCAGAATAATCATCAAGTCTTAGCAACTTTCGGGCAGCGACCCGTAGGAAATTAAAAATAAAAACTTCGCAGAAAGGGACCCATTTGAAAGGTATACTTTATAGCTACCTCCAGGCAAACATCTACATGTTTTTTTTTATTTTTTAAATGTGCAAGTTTGAAATCTATGTAGCACTTTAGTGATTGAACTTGGCGCGACAGATCACGATCCGGAAATATCCCTTTTGTCTTATAAATAGTAGGTATAGCAACAAGGGCAAAACTGTATCTAATGGAAAGATTTCTGAATTTGTATCAAAGCCAAAATTAAAGTTAAGCTTGGGGACTTCTGGGTAGTGACTTGCTAGAAACTGAAAAGAAAAATCATTACAGAAAAGAATCAACTCGAAAGTTATAACTCAAAGCCAACCCTAGTGAACCACAACATATTTTTGAAAAATTTTAGTAACCTTTTGGTGCCTTGCGAAAGGTAGTAACAAACAGATATCAATAGGGGAATATTTCCTATATTATATCAGGGATCTATCCAGGCCGAATTTATTACCGTTTAGCGGTACCTTCACAAATTCAACATTAGGAAAAACAGTAGTTTCCCAAAATACTTTTTCTTAAAATTTTATTTTCGTATCCCTTAAGAAACAATAAGTCCATATTTTTGTGTTGATTTTTGATATAATTTTTAATTTTTCACAAATTATATTTAAATTTTCACAAAATAGGCACCTCTCAGAAAAACCTAGACAGACCCCTGAATATTCTACGACAAGACTTTTAATAACTTTTCATGCAGATATTGTTACATTTAAACTCTAAATTATTTAAATTACTATAATGTAATTTTTAAGTGATAGAGATTCCATCAGTGTCTGTCTATATCTTCTATAATTGCTAATGTACCAAATGGTTTTTGTACTTACAAGAATTTAAAACGAAAATGCTTCGTGGTTTCCAGAATAGCTACAAGACGTACTTTTTGAATTTGTTTCTTTTTGTGAATTTTTTTTTAGTTGTCTAAAATTGCCTAGTTGTTTCCAAAATTTGGTGATAATAAAATTTTCATTGCAACTTGGATTTATTGTTCTGCAAGGGGCTTCATACTTTTAAGCACATTTTTTTGAAAGTATAGGTAATGTAGCCTGTATTAGGTGATCATTATAAATTAGGTAGCCATTCTTTTACTGTCTGTATGTTAATTTCTTGACAGGCAAGTTTAGATGTCCCATTAATCAGTGCACCATGGATGACCCAACTATATTTTTACCCAATACTTTCAATTGTTAGAATTAGGGTCTAGTTCATTTCATCGAAATCACTTTATCAAGAGGTCATTTCATTGGCCAGGTCATTTTGTTGATAGTGTCGTTTTATTAACAGGCCCTATTGTCAACATATTAATTTTGTTGTCAGGGCTGATATATCGACAGAGTAATTTTGTCAATGCTCTATTTCGTTGGCAAAATTGCCATTTCATCAACATGGTGGTTTCGTTGACAAGTTAATTTCGTCGTCAGGGTCATTTTTGTCAACAGGTTAGTTTTATCAACAAAGTCATTTTGTAGGCAGAATTGTTTCTTTGACAAGATCTTTTCATTAATAGGGTCATTTCCTTTTTCCCCAAATTTCCTTTTATTTATTTCCCTTTTTTATTATAGATAATAAATCATGACTTTTATCTCATTATGAGGACATAATTTTATATCTATCTTTTTTAACAATCATTCATTGTTACCGGGCTACACTGAAGGCTAATGATATTGCGATACATTTAATATGCTGCACTTGTTACATTGCATCTTACAGTGTTTTCATCTCAGAAAAAAAAATGGGTGAGAATTTCTCACCCTTTCTCAAAAACAGGGTGAGATTTCAAAGATTAAAAAAAAAGAAAAACACCAAGAGACTTAGGGGAAAAAATCATTTATTTAATTATAATGCATTTTTAACATCTTCTAATTTTTAAAGCCTTGAATATTTTTACTGCATATGGAAAATATTCTACATCTACTTTTTCATCAGCTATTCTCATTAGGTTGCTCAAATGCGTATTTGTTTGGTTTTGATCGTTTCTACCCACATTTGTCCGTTTAGGAGTAGAAGATATTGGCTTTACAAGGCATTTGTCCATCTTACATTAACGAGCAAAAAATTTGAACATCTTACATGAAGAAACCTTACCTACGGTAAACACCTGGTTGCAGAGAAATGCGTTCTGAAAGAGGTTCCGTAATTCGGAAGGATGGTGCTCTGTTGTTCTTAAAGGTTCTGAACAATACTGGTAAATAGGGAAGCTAGATAATGGGCCAAATGTTGAAAATAATAAAAGATCCAGGAAGAAAAGTGAAACGAATTTTATTCTAAATGGCGCAAATGAGAAATTTTTTTCAAAATGCGAGAAATTCGCGAATTTTGAAATTGGTTTATAGAATGTGCGAATTTCTCGCAGTAATCATTTTTTAATGCGAGAATATTAAAAAATATGCGAGATTCTCGCGTTCTCGCGCTGTAGTGAAAACACTGATATTAGTTTTGTTTTAATTTCATATTCGATTTCATGGTTTTGTATTGGATCTAGTTTCCAAAAAAATTTCACATTTTGATCTACCATTTTGAAAATTTTGTTCCCTTTAGTCATGTAAAGGAGAAAAGATTACTTTATTTATTTGTAGAAGAACGACTTGTTGATGTAGGTCAAATTTATTATGAAACATTTGTTTTCTTTAATTAGAAAAACTTACATCAATTTTTTGATTGATAAAAATCATGTGTTTTCATATTATCATTCAATTCTATCATAGAGCTACTTTTTTTTATTATTTAGTTTTTGTTTGTTTTCTTTTTTAGTTTCCTCAAATTAGAGTTTAGGATGAGCTGTCATAGAATAAAACCTAAAGTATCTATATTATATAAAACGTAATACGTATGTATCAATGAAACCGATGATATTTCTTTTCTCGTGTTGGCAACAGTTTTTTTTAATTGATGAGCTTCGGCGAGCAAGAGCACATAGTGAGCATCATATGGCTAATCTATATTATATAAAACACTAATACATTTTAATTGATAGGCTTCGGCGCGCAAGAGCACGTAGTGAGCATCATATGTCTGATCGGGTGAATTCTCACCGAATCATCAAAAAAATTCTCACAAAACTATCTTCATCGAAGCCAATGCTTTACATCCGACGTTCAGTACTATTTCATATTGTTTTACAACACATGGTTTTAGCCCTCTGGTGGGAAAGACTTTAAAACAAAGCTTACAACAGTTACTTTTCTCAACAACTGAAATTTTGAATAGTGTGACTAAGAAAAATATGTGAACTGTTTGCAATTTCAAATTAATATTGAAATGCACAGGTTTAGAATTTTCTACGGTGAAAAGTTTTCGGAATTTCTGTGTTCAAAAAAGTATACAAAAGCTAGGCGTTAAGAACGTATCCAATGAGCAAGCAAAGCGAGCATCGGATTGCGAAGCAATCCGAAGTGAGCTGCGAAAGCAGTTCCGGGGTTTGTCAAGCTCCAGCGAGCAGGGGGCGAAACCTCCTAGTATATACTAAAAGACTATGTCATTTTGAAAATTTATAAGTACAAGTTAAGTAATATACAAATATAAAATTTGTAGAAATGGAATTTGCTGCTAAAATTAAATGCATTTGTATTGTAATCAGACTAAATTAAATCATTTTGTTTTAATGATTTTTTTTCTCTCTTTTAGGTGGAATGCAAGATTTTAATTATATATATAGTAATTGTTTTGAAATAACTTTGGAACTTTCTTGTTGCAAATATCCTAAATTTTCAAATATGTCTGATGAATGGGAAAATAATAAAGAAGCCCTATTATCTTTCATGGAGCAGGTGAATCTAAGTCACAAAATTTTTAAATTCATTTTATTTTTTTATTTATTAAATAGTGGTTGTTCTTGATTTTTTTTTTTTAAGATTAGAATTATGTGTCCTACATTTTTAACATTTCTTTTAGATTCATATTGGTGTCAAAGGAAAAGTTGTTGATTCTGAAACAAAAGAGCCTATAAAGCAAGCTTTTGTAACTGTTATAAGCATTGATCATAATGTTACAACTACAAAAACTGGCCACTATTGGCGCTTGCTTTTACCTGGTATTTACAATGTGCAGTATTCTGCTTATGGGTAAATATAATTTTTTGTAGAATTTGCAAAACTTGTTTGTTTTTAGTATGCTTTTAGTTAGTTTTTTTACATCACTAATCAACTAATCCTCCTTTGCGCAATAACAAATCTGTCACATGCAATTTTCTGTTTGCAGTTCCTTTTACTTACTTTCAAATTGAAACCAAATTATCATCCGATATCGCCCAACTTGTCAATAATAAAACATGTCAAAGCAGTTGCTTACTTGTACTGCTATTAGTCCGTACTTGTACTGCTATATCTCCGTACTTGTACAGCTATTTGTACTGATAACAAAGCTGTACTGATTTTGCTTATAAAGATAAAAGTAATTTGAAATCTTTTTTTAATACTTATTTTTATCAAATAATGTTAAAAAAGTTTTCAAGCTCAAAATTTCATAAATTTCTGTCGTGTTATTATGAGCAACAGTGTGTCCACAAGAAGCATAGGGCTGTTCCCTATGCTTCTTTTTATCACTAGCCAAACTCGAGGACTGAGTTCTAATTAATACATATAACAGCTAGATGATAACAGCTAAGATTTATCTGTAATTTATTGCAATTTCATGATTGATCTTACAGTTGAGTAATAAAAATTACGATGTTTAAAATTTTACAAATAAATTGCTTAAAATAAGTTTTTTTTTCTCCTTAACTATCAAAAGTTATAAAAAATTTTTGCTTGCAACTAATCTACAATAATTTTTTTTCTATTCCTTAAATAATTTTGAAAACAATAAAAAATGAGAACTGTTAGATAAAAACAAGAAGAAGAAAAAAAGCAATTTCCTCTTTCCTTCTTCTTACAAGTTAATTTGAAATTTAATTCTCTCTCCTTATAGAAAAGCAAAGGAACATAAGCTCAAATCTTAAATGTTTTGAGCAAAATTTTTTGCTCAAATGCAAACAGGAGCACCGTTTCTATTTTAACCAAAAACTAGAGCAGGTAATCAGTTTCAATTTTTGTGTTTGATTTTTATAGTAAAGTATAAAATTTCAGTATTTTTAATTTAGTACCCTTATCTAAATGATGATACTTTTTTCTATTTAATGGTAAAGTCATGCTTAGTTTCATTAATATTATATACCTGCATAAAATTAAGCAGTATATATGCCTTAAAATTATGCTAATTTCATAAAAGCTAACTGTATATCGTTCTGTGTTATTTTACTTCTGATTACTGATAGCTAATTTGGAAAGTTGGCAGCTCTTCATATATTTATTACTTGAATCTTGTCACCTGAGCATTGGACAAAATTATACTGAAAATACCCTGCTTTACACCTACTAGTTCTCTTAGACTAATGTAATGTTGAAAACCAGTAACTGAAAATATTTTTAGTTATCTTAGTTACTTTTATGGACACAATTTTAAATGATTTTCAAATGGCAATTTTGTAACAAGTAATGTTCGTTTTAGGTATAAATCAAAAGTCCAGTTGGTTGTTATTAAAGGAAATATTACAGAAGAGGTCAATGTTGAACTTGATCCAGACTCTCCCGTAACTCAGCAAAATCTTGAAACTTCTTCTACTTCACCAACTCCTATTAAAATCACTGAATCATCTGTTTCAACATCTGAATATGTGCCTTCTATAACTCTAAGTCATGAATCAGAAGCCGATAAAAAATCTGACGTTCCACTATTTAAGCATCATCACTATGAAGAAATGGTTGCAATAATGAAAAACGTATCTCAGGAGTGTTCTAACATTTCTAGATTGTATACCATTGGGCAGTCTGTAGACAATCGAGAATTATATGTGATTGAAATGAGTGATAATCCCGGAATACATGAACCAGGTATACATTTTTTACATACAGTACAGAACCCGTTATCCGGAATTCAGAAAACCAAAAAACCGGAACGAAATTCGATAATTTTTCCCTCCATTTTTTAAAAAAAAATTTTTTTTCCTCATAAAATTTTAGGATTTTTCTTTCTTTTTTGAAAGATGTTTACCTTACAGTCATTTTGGAAATAATCATTAGTGTATTACATTATCGTTTTTTCTTCTTTTTAAGATTATTACCAAATATTTTCTTTTAGTTTGGTTTAACAATAAAAAAACGGCTTTTTGTAGCGATTCAGAAAACCGGAAAAATCAGTTATCCGGAATAGCGATGGTCCCGATCGTTCCGGATAATCGGTTCCCTACTGTACTTTGATATTTCCCTTATCTGATTTTTTTTTTAACTGCATTGCAAAGGACCTTAAATTTGCCTTGCATTAGATTTTTATGTTTTTAAGTATTTCTCTTATCTAATTATTTTGGACTGATCGTTCAAAATTTTGAAACTTGAGAATTACAAAATCCACCGCTTATAAAATTAAAAAAATTCCGGAGAATTCATGTATCGCAATACGACATATTGAGCTCTTAGAAATATATAGCGTTCTTGGAATCTGCCACTTTGATTATGGTATTGCTTGTGGATTGTAAAACACTAGCTGATTGATAAATTATTAAATATATCTCCAGTATATGCTGATTCATATTGTTCGTTGTTTATTTGATGTATATTTTAACTGAGTATAGATTGATGGAAATGAATCACAATATTTTTATTCATTGTTCACTTTACTTTGGATTATAAGTGTTTAGTCTATTTTGTATCATTTTGATTACTTGTAGCTTTTAACATCATTTTACTATGCAAAAGTTTTATAAAATTTCTTTAAAATATAATTTTTTATGATTAATAGGGCAACAAGGAATAAACCTATGTGTAGGATAGTATGCTTCATTAGATTGTCCAAGAATTTATATGTATTTAATTTTAGTTTTATCCGCAATTTTAAATTAATACTCAATAGTCATTTTATTAATTATCTATCTGTTATATACTTTTTTACCCATTAATAATTTTTGCTTCCTTTTAGGTGAACCTGAATTTAAATATGTTGCTAATATGCATGGCAATGAGGTTGTAGGAAGAGAAATGCTACTGCTATTGATTCAGTATTTTTGTGAAAGTTATGATAAAGATGAAAAGATTAAAAGGTTACTCGATACTACTAGAATCCATATCATGCCTTCTATGAATCCAGATGGCTATGAAAAAGCTAGAGAAGGTATGCTTTAACTGTTATTTGTTTGCCTTATGTTTTGGTTTCCTTGAAATAAAAAATTGTAAAGCTATTGCAGGTGCAATAATTTTAAGATTTCTCCCCTTACTGTTTTCAGGAAGCCTTATTTTTTTTTAAATAATGGAAGGAAATTATTTATAGGCTAATAACCATTTGGTATCAGAGGTTTAACTTTTTAATTTAAACTGTTTAAAAAATGTGAGCAATTTAACAGTTAATTTTTTTAATGTTTTATATATAAAACATTAATAAAAAACATTCTAACATTATATCACTTTACATAGAAATTGTTTGTGTGATATACAGTTAGAAAAAATATTCATTTCCAATAAAATTACTTAACTTAATTTTTTTTTCCTTCTGTGTTGAAAACTTTGGTTTTTGAAATTCTTCAAAAAAATTATTTTCTCACTTATTCTTTCCCCAAATTTAACTTTTGTTCTATATTTAAAATTTTTCCTTATGTAATTTCTTCTTAGATTTTTTTCTGCCCCCAAATTATCACAATTTAAAACAAATTAGTTAATTTGGGGTTTTTGATGGCTTACATAAGCATTCCTGATATCCTTAGATCCTACCTTGTCAGCAAAACAAGAGCAAATCTCAAAACTCCTCCGCCACCCCGTTAGATGCTTATGTAATATTTGAATGCCCTTTTGTGCGAAGACGTTAATGAAATGAACAGAAATGGTCTTTGAGAGTGGACGCCATGTAGTTATTATTATATTATTTTTAAAATTTCAAAAATAAAATAAATCATCAAAATTTTCATTGTAAAATATGATATTTACTAGAAATTTAATAGTCTGAGTTTTTTGTTAGTGTAGCTTTAATTTTATTTTCAATTTAAACATAAATATACTGCATATTTCAATGTATTAGTAGACTTTTCGAAACCCGAAATTTTGCGAAAATCAGGGTCGACACTGGTAATAATTTATTGATCGTGATTTATTGATAAACAGTGAGATAGATATGAATATATCAATTGGTATGTATATATCAAAATATAGATATGAATATATCAATAGGTAAATGACTGTATCAATTTACCTATTTCCAAAACTATTTTGAATATGTTCTGTACAATCGATTTTGCTTTTTTTTTCTAATCATATTTCTTTACACAAAAAGATTTTTTTTTGGAAACAATATGTTAAACTAGATTCAGAAAAAAATTAAGAATGAGAAAAGTTAACTATAAATTCAATAATATTTCAAAAAATATGACAGAATAAAAACTTTTTACTCTTAAAACTACAAATTTAAAGATTCAAGAACATTGCCAGATTTAATAATGTTAGTCATACAGATCCCACTCTTCAATGGATCCTCATCTGCTGAATCTCACAAAAAATCGTCTTCACCTCCTCTCAAGGATTTGAAAATTCCACACTTTTTAAAAGCTTTTAATGTAATATTTGAAATCAAGTTTTGCCATGCATCTAATATCATTTGACTTATGGCATCTATATAAATAATGATCAAGTAATTGACAGTAGTCGACTTACATTCCTGACATACCGGAAATTCACAATCTTGTCATAAAAAATAGGGGGTTGAATTAATCACTGAGATATACGTAGATATGATTGTGCACCGGAAAAAATCCGTATTTCCAGATTTTTCACTAAGCGTGATCCGGAAGTTTCTGGAATTCCAAAGTCCAGAAATTTGAAGAAATCATCGATCGTATTTATTTATAAAAATTCTTGTATATTTTATTTAAAAGTATTAGAATTAGAATTTATACTTGGCGTCTCTTTCATTTGTAAATATTTTTTCTGATAAGATAATAAATGTGATCAGAAATGAAAGTAAACTTATATATAATTATTCATTTAAATAATGCTGTGTATAATTTATTTAGAATTTCATGATTTGAAAATATAAATGATTGAAATTTATAAAGACTTTAATTTTTAGAAATGCGTTATTTTTACTCAATATGCGAAAATATTTACTCAAATTATTTCGCATTAACTCAAATGTGAAACTATTTACTCAAGAAATTTTCAGGATTTTTGGGTTAGGCTCACAATCACCCCTGTAATACGGTAGTGGTAGTTTTAAAAAGCTAATTTATGTATTATAGGAGATGCTGATGGAGAAGTTGGACGAGAAAATGCAAACAATGTGGACTTGAATCGAAACTTTCCAGATCAATTTGGTGTATTTAAAGAAAATGCTGTAGCACAACCAGAAACAGCAGCAATGATGAAATGGATTTTGTCCTATCCGTTTGTGTTATCAGCCAATTTGCATGGTGGTTCATTAGTTGCAAATTATCCTTTTGATGATAATGCAGCAGGAAAAGATATGTATAGCAAAAGTCCAGATGACTCCGTTTTTCGAAAATTGGCTTATGTATATTCTGAGGTAATTATTTTTTTTTCTTCTCACTGTAATTTTTTTTAATCTGAAACAAATAAAATTATTTTAAAAAAAAACTGGTTAACATCTAATAAAATAATAGTAACAGTTTTCATTGTTTATTACCTACAACAAAACAAAAATTTTTACAATTCAATCAGTATTTTTTTTATATTTAACTTGATGTTTTTTTAATTTTTGAATCATTTTTACTCTACATAATTTTCTCCCCTATAACAATATGCCAATAAGCCTGCAATATATTTAGGTTAAAATTAAGCCACATTCTTCCTTCTTAAAATATGTTTATTAATGTAGTAAATTTCACTGCTTATTTTCAAAAGAAATTGTCCTAGAATATTCAAATTAGGGTATACATAATAGTGATATTAAGCTAAATCTGGTAAATTTAGTTTATATCCTAAATTTTAATACTTTATTCCCCATTTACATAATTTTAAACTTCACTAAAGAAAAAAAAAAGAAAGACTAAAATTTATGATTATTAGTTTGAAATTGAATGATCATATCAAAGGAAAAATATATCTTTTTAATGTATTTTTTTCATGTAATAAACTTATCAAATAACTTTTCCTTATTTAGTTGTTATGTGGTAATACATGCATATTTATTCAAATTTTTAGTAAAATATTTTATTCTTTTATACCAAGGAATAAGTTTTAAAATGTTTTATACTCTGAGCTTCAGATCTAGCTTTCATACAACTTTAACTTTCTGTATAACTTACTAGTTTTTACTTTTAATTTTTCAACTAAAAAATGGAGCGAGTAGTATAATTTAGGAAAAAAAATTCCAATCTTTTATCCTTGGTTAAAATTGAGTTAAGTTTGAAGGTTAAGATTTAATTTTTGTGTTTTCTTAAGATAAACAATATTAGATATCCATTATCCATTAAGATATCCATTATTTTCTTCATAAAAATCTTCTTAACATTTTGCCTCTATAAATGCTATGTTACAGAATTAAAATCTCACTGTATTTGCTAATTTAGAGTTAAAAAAAAAATAATGTGATTGTCAAATTTAATGTAACACATTTCTCATTAATCTCATTTGCCACATTTTGAAAGGATTTTTAAAAAGGTAAGTTATGCATGCAATTTTTCTGAATACTGTCTGTAAATTTATTTTGAGTATCTCATTTTTAGGCAAAATTTTTCATTAGTTTATTCTTAGCACCTGGAAAAAACTTTATCATATTTTTTTCCTGTTATTATTTTTTTATTGCTTTTCACTATGATTTTGATAATCTTGTAAATTATATTACTTTTGTAAAAAAAAATATTAATTTTAAATGGAATGCAGGTTGGAAAAGAGGAATTTTTTATATTAAATTGATAAAAATGAACATTTATTACTCCTTAAACTGTTATTCTATCATCTGCTTCTTCAACCATTTGTGAAGCACTCTTTCAATTGTTACATTTCATAATGCATTCAATTGTTACATTTCTAGAATGAAGGAATGGGAAATTTTGCTATAATGTGCAACTCAAGTCATAATATTCACTTTTTCAGATTAACATTTATATTTCATTCCTTGGATAGAATCTCTTCTGGAAGGGGTTTTACTTAGGGTAATCAAAAGGAAACAATCTTAGATAAAAAAAATTTCTTTACCTAAAATCCTTACATTTTCTTTACCTTTAATTTAACAAATGCTGTAAAACAAGTGATTCAGCTTACGTGTTATCTCCTGCCAAGTATGCCTAGAATTGTTGGGAGGACAGCAGGGAAAAAAAGCTATAACCAGAGATGCCAACATGCTCCGTACATCGGATAAATATTTTTGAGTGGTAGCTTTTTAAAGGCATGATTCTTGATTTAATAAACTCAATTTAATGTGTTTCACTTACCACTTCTTCCAAATAATTCTAAGGCATGTATGATATACCACTTTGTTACAGTTACGTCGTGTTCAGCCTTTTTAAAAAGTCGGCAAAATTAACAGAAAATCTGAAAATTTCAACCTGTAATTCTCAATTGTTTTTTAAAATCTTTTGTTGAATTCGGAGATGCTGGCATCACTGTATGACGTCCACTCTGAGAAGACTAATAAAGAAAATAGGGGGCCAGCAGATTTAAGTAGGCGAAATAAAACAAAACTTTGAAAAAATTAAATTAATCAATGAAATAAAATAAAAATCTACTAGGAAGAAAATAGTAATGAAAAAGATAGATACTAATTGCCAAAACAGAATATGTTAGGTTAAATTTAAAACAATTATGGTAATTTCAGCTCAAACTGCTGTTACATATTATTTTAAAAAGAGAAAATTTAAATGTCCAGGGTCCTAAGTACACATAGTTATCAAAGACTTGCAGAATCACTTAAGGCTATTATTTAATGTGTTATTTTTGTAGTGTGTTTCGCTAATTGAGTAATTCATTTTCAATATTTTATTTTAATCACAGAAACAGCCTACAATTCATTTAGCTCAGTAATGTGGTAAAGGATTGATGAATTAATTATTTTCTTTTATGCTTAAATAAAAATTAGAATATAAGCAAAATTACATTATATTTCCATTAAATATGCTGTCATTAAGTTTTATTTCTGTTTGATGTATATTTATATCTAAATTTGTTAATTATTTTCATTTACTGGAATTTTACATTTATTGCAGAAACATCCTACCATGCATTTAGCTCAACCTTGTGGTAAAGGATTAATGAATGAAAAATTTCCTGATGGAATAACTAATGGTGCTGCATGGTATAGTGTTTCTGGTATGGTTGAATATAATTGTATATATTATCTTAATAAAAAATATTTTCAGAAATAATGAAAATATTAAAACAGAAAAATCAATTCAAGCCTTATTTGATTTGGGAATACTAATTTTACTAGTAACATCATGTAATAAAGCATGATTTCTTTTTAAGCCAACCAAATTAAGAAAGATATATTCAGTAATTATTGTCTAAGATAAATTTCAAATTAGTTTCCTTATAAAATTTCAACTTGTAATATTGAGTGAAATTCATAAATTTGGAAGATTATTTAATATTTTTATGCTTTTTAGAAAAATTAGTGTAGTGAAACCTCTATTTCTCAAAAAGATATGAAATCCAAGAAAATGCAAAAGTAGAGACTTACAAAATTTCAATCTAGATGTGCAAGAGTGTATTTTTATTGAGAAAAGTACAATTTTCAAAATATATTTCATAATGTGGATTTTTGAGAAAATAAATATATATATATATATATATTCAAAGTTTATTCAAATTAATATTTCTCAAATCCATCAATATAAAATTCCAAATTGATAATTTAAAAAATGCAGGGCTGATTGTACTCCGGAAAAAATCCGAATTTCAGGATTTTTCGCTAACAGTGATCCGGAAGTTTCCGGAGATCGAACGTCCAGACGTTTCAAAAAATCATTGATCACAGAAGTTTCCGGAAATCAAATTTTCAAAGGTGGAACTTAAAAACACAGTTTATTTTATTTGTTTGTAAGGGAGAGATACTTTATAAGCTTATATTCATGATTAATATTCATTTTTTATCAGTTAATAGTTGTTATAATCATAAACTCAAAAAAGAAAGACATATTTGTAAATTTTTATTACTTCTCCAGGTCATCATAGGTATGTGTAAAATTTTAAATATATTTTAGGTAAACTAAGAAATATTAAGAAAAAGGAAGAAAAAAAACCTTGTAAAATTTTTTTTCTAATTTTTCAATTTAAACCGTTTTTTTTTTAACTCAAGAAATTTTCCGGAATTTTGACTTGGACTCACAATCACCCCTGAAAATGTAAAAATTTTTTGTTTTATGTTTCGGGATACTTATTTTGCCAAATTTTTTTATATCTCTTTTAAAGTCACACGCAATTTATTTTCTGCAGATGACTTTCCATTTGTTTAGATACAAACAACGTTTTCAATTTCCAGTTTAACTGATACAGAAAATTCAAATGTGATCTTTTAAAATAGTTGTTATAACAACAGAAAATTAAAAGAAAAATTTCTATAGTTTTTTCCTATCCTCAAAATATCAACCATGCATCATTACAGAATTACCAAGAGTTTTTAATTGCAAATATCTATTGATTGATTGAATTTGCTGTTTAGAATCTGAAAGTCCTGTCTTGTTGTTAAAAAAAAATCTGTTTATTATGATTGATTTATCAACTAAAAACACTGATGTTTTCTGTTAAAAATTTTAAAAATATCTTTTGTTACAGACATTTGGATTACATAAGCTTGACTCTAATCTGTTTATATGTAATGAACTGAAAATTTATGTATTTAATTTATTTAAAAATGAGTGTAAAAATAAATTTTATAAACTTACTACAATGAATCTGTTACTTAGGAAAATAATTTGAACTATACATTAAAACAAATAATTCCTCTGTTTCATCTTTAAATTAAGGTTAAAAATTAAGAATGTCATAAACATTTCCTCTGAATTTAGTAAACATTTCTTACAAAGGTAGAACTTAATGATTTACTTCATCGTATTCATTATAATGAAATAGACAAATTTTTCGCACTAAATAAATTATGAAAGAATTTTCATGATTTGTTTGAATAGTTATTAACACACTAAAAGGGACTACAGGCACTTAACACACTAGACTCCATATTAGGGATAATCCAAAACACATAAGAGAAACAGATAGTGATATAGTATCAAGTGGTTGCTGCCAAACTGCTCAACTTTTTTATAGATTTTACCAGCTATGAAACTACTGTGAATGTTACTTATAAAATGAATTCTTAATCACTTTGACATAATCAGGGAAATTACAAATCCAATTAAGGTGGTGATGCTACCCACCATATGTGGGTGGCCATTTTTTACGAATAGATAAACAAAAAAGGGTGTAATGTTAAAATAATAATACAGTGCTTAGTAAAATTAATGATACATTTATTACAGGACTGCTAACTTTCTACAATTTGTGGGAATATTTTTTTATTGGCAGCAAAATTTATGCACTTTTAATTTTACAATTTGGTTACTTGAAACCATTCTGTATGACAATTATTTAAGAATTTTTATCACCTGTTAACTTTTCTTGAAATGGATTTAGTAAACTTCAAAAGTCTTTTAAAAAACATTTATTTAATGCTAATTTAAAGACCTCTCTCTTAGCTATTTATTTTTTGCAGGCGGCATGCAAGATTGGAACTATTTGCATAGTAATTGCTTTGAAATCACTTTGGAACTTGGTTGTTTCAAGTATCCAAATGCAAGTCAGCTTCCAGAATACTGGAGACACAACCGAGAACCTCTCATTGCTTTTATCGATCAGGTAGATATAAATTATGAAGCCTTAGAAGTTTTTTGAATGTTATGTTACTTTTCCTATGGAATCGTATTGTTAGTTTAATAAAAATTTCATGCATTTTCCAGAACTCGGGGAGTAAACAGTTATGTTGTATCTAAAGATTTTGTTTGGTTTATTATTATTATGTTATAGCTTTTTTTAAAAGAAATCGCATCCAAATCCATCAAAGAAAAGTTAGGTTTATTCAGAGAAAGTACGTTTGTGTGTCTGATTTTATAATTTAAAATATCAGCTGCACTAGTTACATAGCATATTTGAAGTCACCCCCACGAACCATTAAGATTGAGTCCTAAAACTTGAAGATCTCATAATTAGATCAAAAGTTATTCAGGGATTTCCGTTATTTTGGTGCACTGTACAATTTTGTTACCTATGCATAAATCGACCCCTTGATTCTAGTAAAATTTTAGGGATTTAAAAAATCAAGATGTATGGTAATTATTACGAAATTTTGATTTTAATAGTTGACAGCTTCTAACTGAGATGTTATCAGTAAAAGTTTATTTTCCCAATTTTACTTTCCTTTTATATTTAGTTTTTATAGCATATTTGCAGTAATGGGAGAAAGCTAACAATTCCTATGACTTGAAAAATGTGTAATTGATTTTTATTTCAGGTTCATAGTGGTATCCATGGTTTTGTGAAAGATGCAAATGGTAATGGTTTATCGAATGTAACTATACATGTTGATGGAATAGATCATGATGTTATATCTTCCCGCTTTGGTGATTATTGGCGCCTTTTAGCTCCTGGCAAATATATGGTTGTTGCAAGTCTTGATGGGTATTAATTATGCTTTATATAATTTAGCTTACAATGTATGATTTATACTTGTATTTATTTTTTTAGTTCTGTTTTTTGCTTATTTCAATATCATTTTATTAATTTTTTTACATCAATTTAATTATTATTTTTCGTAACACTTCATAATTTGCTTATATATATATTTTAAATCTAATTTTTACTGCTTAGTTTTCATTAAACTGATTTTTTTATTTTTATGTTTGATTAACTATGTCTTATTAAAAAAAATTTCAATATTTTCCCTTTAAATGTCAAGTTTTTTTTTAGATGAAAGTCATATCTTTTTTTAAAAAATGATAGTTTTTAAAATTATAAATCCTTTAAGCCTTTTGAAAGATGCTAAAAAATAGCCTTTACTTTTTTTCTGAACTTTTTTTTCTCTTTATCATTTTGAGTTAAGAAATACAAGCACACAATATCTGATATTTTCATGAATTTACTTTATTTTAATGTGTAGCATTTTGTTCTAAAGTAGTACCAATTATTTGGTGGATTGCCTTAAGTTGCTGTTCTTGTTAATCATAACTAGTTTTACATGGGGCTATACCTGATACAAAAATTTATAAACTAACCAAAAAAAATTAAACAGGGCTTCCATGGGTCAGAAAGAACAGGGAAAACCTGGAATTGACAGGGAATTTTATTTTAACTCTAAAAAGCGGGGAATATTGAAGGAAAGTTGCATTTTTCTACAAAAAGCCTGGAAGACTCCTATATCATACCTGGAAAATAACCAATCTCAAAATTATCAGTAACTGTAATCAGTTATTGAGATTGGAGTTAATTAATTCTATCTATTACGATTATTCTATAAAATTCAACTTTTTCGGGAAACTTTTCCGTGTTTCCATTCTTATTCTATTATATGTTTTCGCTCATAAATTTAATATTTTGCATTGCAAATATTCTGATTAAATTTTCTGATTAAAACTTGCATGGTGTAGATAAAATATGGAAAGAATTACCACTGTATTGAAATTTTCCTGCTATACCTGGAAAAGTTGGGGAATTTTTTTTTTCTGAAGATGAGTTAAAACCCTGTTAAAATCTAAAACAGGAAGAAAATTTCAGACATGAATTCTTTTTTATGAATCTCCAGCAAGAAAGCTTTTTCAGAGGGGAATTGAGCATTGTTACAGTTCTTACTACTTTAGAAGACCTTGTTTTTCTTGGCAAATTTAAGACTTTTCAAGTGTCCATTTAGGAGACTTGACAAAAAAGTCTCCTCTACCTTTAAAAGTAGTAGAAACTCCTGGCAGATTGCCACTCTACTCTTGAGTTGGAGAAATGAGTAAGAGGATAATTTTTGCTATAGAACCAGAACTGAACACTCTCGAGTTTTTACATATTTTAAAAGAAAAAAAAAGCACAGAAGTAGATTTCTGATTCCTGTTTAGGGCTGGCAACTTTCAATGCTTTTTGGGGAAAATTTCCAGTATTATTCTCTAAGTTTATGTCTTGACGTATGATTCGTTGTTTTGTAAATTTGATTTGAAGTTATATTCGGCACCACTATATTTAAATAATTCAAAAGTTTATACAAAATGCCACTTTGTTCCACCTCTATCATAGTATGGCTTTTAAAATGTTGGCAAAATTATCAAACATTTTGAAAACTTATAGTTTTTGAATGCTTACCACTCTATAAAATATTTTGAAAAAAGCATAGTAGTTGGCGATTTTTTCCTTTGGCTTACAAGGAAATCTTGTAATTGCAATAGGTCTATAACTCTCATGTGAGCCAGCTGAGAAATTAGTTGATTCGACTTTAATTGTTGCTATCCAACAGGTTTGCAGCAATCCTCTCATTAGGGGCATTTTGTCTATGATCATCATAAACGGCTATTGTACTACTCTCCTTTTCCCGTGAACCAGAAATCGTCTTTTAAATGGAACTACTATCAAAGCTACAAAAAAAAGTAAAACACTTTTGTACAGTCAATTGTTTTCTAAGGGGTCGTGAAAGTTAAGGCTTCACAATTTAAGCCAACGCCATGATGGTGACCATGTGGTCATCATTAGGAACAGAAACCTTTACTTCCTAGGCTGTCAGCCATTCTATTTTGAAGGTGGGTATGTTTCAAAAATAGAACCCAGAAGTGAATGGGATTGAACCTTAACCCTACACGATGAGAGTTCAGTACCTTAACTACTCTGACATTACCTTAGTATTACTTAAAATTCCAACAATTGTTCATTATGATATTGTTTTTTTCTACCTTAACTAAAGTACGCAAAATTTGCAATTATTATCAAGATTAGTTAATTAAACATTCATTTTTCCTTTTGAATCTTTCTATGGCAATGTTAATGTATATTAATAAATATCTTTCATTTTGAAACCGTGTATGTTCTCTCATTATATGTTTTGTTATTTGTCATCAAAGGTAATGGCACATTATTTTGTTTGAATTTATATTGATGATCACCCAACAGGTATGCCCGAAGCACTCTTCAAGTCGTTGTTCCAGATGATGTGCAAGGAATTCAATTGAACTTCACTCTTGATAACAAGTTTTTTGAGTGGTCGGAGAAAAATGATTTTGGTATTTTAGAAAACATTGACGACAATTATGTAGATTTCATGGAACTGCACAACCAGTTATTAAAGCTATCCTCAGAAAATAAAGCTCTCATAAAACCGATGGCCAACTTTGGTAGAAATGGATTAAAAGCCTTAAATTTCATAATTATATCCTCAGAGGTAACTTTCAAAATCTTTAAATTTATAAAGCAATTTTGAATGATTAAAAAAAACAAGCATATTAAAAAGTATTAACTTTCTTAAGAAATCATTAATTTTTTGTTTCAGTTTTTAACCTATATCTAAAAAATTAAAATTAATGAATAATTCTATGTATTAGAATTTAATATTATTTTCAGATAGGCAAAATTTATTGTATTAGTTTTTTATAACTTTAATGAACTCGAAGTAGTTATAGAGAGAACATATTTGCTAAAAGGTGTTATTTTATATTGCAAGAAATAAAAAAAAAACTTATTTAAAATGTATTAATTATTTTGTCAGAAAATAATATTCTAGAAACGTTTTTAAATGATCTGAATGACATTGAAACTTGGTTAATTTTTATTTTGTAGTTTTCTGCCAAAAAGTTTCTTATTACTATTTCCTTTATGTAAAGCTTTAACTTCAATGCTCATCAACGTTCTATAACCTTTATATAAAAAAATATCTGCTGCATTTTCTGTCATATTAGTTATAAGTAATAAAAATTTGTTTCAGGTTGAAAAAAGTGATCATAAACGTAAAGTAGCTATTGTTGGTGCTCTTCATCGTAACCAACCCAGTGGAAGAGAGTTATGCCTCAGGCTCGCTCGTCATCTTGTTGAAGGTAAGCAACTTTTATAAGTTGAATTGATTGATGATGTTTTCTATGATAGAGGTTGCTGTAAACTATGATATAGTGTGTTACTATATTTATCTTTGTATATTCATTATTAGAAACTTTATTACTATCATTGAAAAATTCTTAAAAATGGTTCATAACAAAGACTAATGCACTAGTTAATATTTGTAAGAATGCAATATCAAACACAGTATTAAAATATTTACACTAATGAAACATCGGAGCTAAATCAAAATTACTAAAACAGCAATTTCTTAAGACCTTTTTTTTCATGAAATAAAAACATAAATTTCTTTAAATAATGTGGATGGTTAACCAAATGAAGCTGAACACAGGTGGTGCTAGTAGTTGAAATTTGTAATACTACTGGATACTACTTCCAATTTATTTTTATGGCTTAGCATGAAAAACACAATATCCTATATTGTAACTGTGCTATTCATTTTTCCATTTTTTAAATCCATTAATCATACAAACACTTAAAACATTGCAACTCATACACTTTATTCAGGCTGTGATATTAACTTTTCTAAATAGATTTATGGATTTGGATTTTTTTTAATTTATAAAATACTAAAAAAACTTATGAATGGTAATGCTACCTTTAAATTTAAACGCAAACTTCAATAATGAATCTTACTATAATATCAAGCCTGTTTATACATTATCTCATAAACATACCTTAAGTGAAAGTAAACACTGGGAGTTCTCTAGATTCTATTCCAGTTTGTGGACTTTGTCATTGTGTACACTCAGTTAACCATTCCGTTTGAAAATTATTAAGATCAAATGAAAAAATGTCTCTTTTATGTATAACAAATTTGAATTCAAAGCTTTTGTTACTTAAGTGATGTGTAGGGTATCCACACACCGGGAAAGTCATGAATTTCAGTATTGAGCAAAATTTGTCATGAAATGTCATGATTTTAACTATTTTTTAAAAGAAAATCATGGATTTAGGTCTGTGAAAAATCTAATTCTTAAAATGGAATTTAAAAATATCCCCACCCCCATTTCATGGTTTTCCAAATATCTGAATTTGTAATAAAATCCCCATTCACAGTCATATTTTATTAAAATATTAAATGTTTTTATCCTGTTCTTTAAAAGTTATGGTGTTCTTTCAAAAAATGAAAGAAAAAACATTCTTTCTAGAGCGAATTATCTTTTAAACTTCTGTGATTTCAGAATTTTTGTTATTATTTTTAAAAAAAAAAATTTTTTTTATCAATTTAAAATTCTAGCTAAAGCAGGCCAGTCATTGGCGAATTTTTTTTATTCCGAAACGAGAACAGAAAAATCAGGAGTATTTCTTTCCTTTCGGATGAACAAGAAAAGTATCTTTAGAATGTAATTCGGCAGAAAAAAATTATTTGCTTTTGTATTTTTTTCAGCTATTTTGTTGCTTCAACTCTTTCTTTCCTCTGTTTTTTTTTTTTTTAAATTTAAAATCTTTAAATATGAAGATGCAGAGTATAACAGTTTTGGTTATACCTATCATTTCAATTTATGTTATTGTAATGCTTTTTTAAATTTCTTGTTGTTTTCTTGTCAGAGAAAATAGTAACTTTGTTAAATCATGAAAAATTCTAGGAATTAGTCATGAAAAGTCATGAATTTGAAAATCTAAAATATAGCAGATCCCCTGGATGTGTTTTTTTAACAACTGAATCAGATTTTCTAGAATATTGCCTTATCCTAAAAAATCCAATTTAATTTACAGCTTGCAATGGCTTTCTAGCCATGAGTAGGTTTTAAAAAGTTTTTTTTTTTTTTAATGCAATGATTACAAACTGCTTTAAACAACAAAGTCACTCATTTAGGAGAAGAGTTATGCTGGAGGATGCAATTTGCACTCAAAAAAGTTTAAGATTTATAAAAAAAATAGTTTTGAATAACAAATTTAAAACAATTTCTACATGGAAATTTATAAAAAATTATCTATTCATGCTTATGAGCCAGTTTTTCAATATATATATTATTTGTTTTTGCATTTTTTCTTTCAACCTTCGATTTCTTATGCCTTTTTTGACAGCAAAATATTGAATTAAAAAAATACTTCTGATTTTGTTAAATTGATTTTGTTTTAAGAATTGAGAGCTACAGAGCAAAATATGTAGCTCTCAATTGAAATAACATGCACACATTCTTCTAATTTTGATCATGAGTGTAGATTCACATTTGAGGGTATGAAAAAGAAGTAAGAAAAGTAGCACAGCACTTGAGGGTCAAAAAAAGTTTCAATTGCAATAATTTCACCACTTATAGCACTTTAGCTCCAATCACTGACAAGTGTTATAATATTTTGTGTTATAATATTTAATGTTATTAAACTAGTATTGCTTTTAACTCTATTAATGTTATTTTCAGGTTATAAACAAAAAGATCCTAAAATTGTTAAATTATTGGAGGATTTGGCAATACACATAATACCTTCTGTGGATAACAGAGAATTTGGAAAGTCGCATCCCAAAGAAAAAAATACATCAAATGACTTAGATTTTGGAGATAAATTTGGGGATGATTTCGAGGGAGTGTTTGCACCGGTTGAAGGCTTAAAAAATAATCTTAACTCTTATCATTATTCTTCATTAATAAGTATTGAAGAAGAAGGTTTAGAAATGAGGTACTACACTATTATATTCTAAATATGTGCGTTATTTGTTTTTAGCTGAGATATCTTTAATTATTTGTATTTTTTATTATTTTAGCTGATTTTTGTAACAACTTTTTTATTTTTAAACATAATTTCGTTTAAATGTTTTTTCTGTGATTATATTTTTCATTGTAGTGCATAGTCACTTACATATAATTTTTAAATTTTTTTAATACTTATCCTTGTTGTTGGATTTTTGTAACAGAGTGTATTTTCATGGTAAATTTAAGCTTAGTTTAACATTTTATTTTGCTATTCAGCGTATAATTTTTTTTATATATTGTTTATTTTCAATTCTCCCTACTTATCATATTGACTTATTTTTATAATTATATTTATTTATGCTTAAATAAATATTTATATTGCATTTTATAACTAAACTTTTTTGAAAATTTTCATTTTATGACTTTTTTTTCTTTAAAGCTATTTTTTTTAATAATTGCCCTCATTTTATTACCCATTAAATGATTAGTATATTAAGAAATGTATTGCATAAAGTTATCAAATAGTTACATCTTTAATGCCATTATTTGTTATTTACCATCAGCTAAATTTGATTGTCTACTTACCTTATTCTTTTCATCAAACGTTGAATTTTTTAATAAGAATTAAGAAGCTCCAGAGTTTTGCAGAACTTCAGATGCCAACCTAGACTGCTCACACAGTTCTTTTCAGATCGCTTCACTCACTTAATTAAATATTCACTTTAGTCTTATTTAATATCCCTGCTTATATACTTAAGAAAAAATTTGAAATTGATAAACTTAAAAATTTCTGTAAATCATTTAATCAGATTAAAGCTAATTCTTAAAAGTGGATTTTCTGATTTCAATAACATAAAGAAAAATATTTTTCTAGTTAACTTTCAAACATAATTGATTAAATAACTTAACATCTCATTTGCTTCTTCCATTGAATATTTTTTTTAGTTTTTTATCCTTGTTCATTTTTTATTCCATAAAAATTTTTGAAATAATATTTCTGCTATTCATTGTAAGGTAAAATTTAGAAAGAACTCTTTAGCTTTCCGCTTCAAGTTATTCTTTTAGACTTATTGCATTGCAATAAAATTTTATTAATAAAGGCGGTGTGTCATGTTTGCCGTACTTTAAATAATTTATCCAAGTTTTTATTTATCTTTGAATCGAATCTTTTTATTTATCTTTGAACGAAAGGATTTAACTTTTATCACAGTAAAATACTGCGATAATAGTTAAATCCTTTCCTATGAAAAGTAACTTTTTTAAAAAAAAATATGTATTGTACTAAAGCAAATATAATAATCAACCTGTTGATTTTTATTTGATTTTTGAGAGAATAATTATACTTTTATAAAATAATTTTTTATAGAAGGACTAATGAAGAGCATTCAAAGTAGGTAACTAAAAAATGCAATCAAATACTGTGATAGGAGTTAAAATCAGTTCTATGAAAAGTTTTTTAAAAAAATTTTATTATAACTAAAGCAAAAATAATAATCAACATGATGATTTTTATTCAATTTTTGAGATAATAATTATACTTCACTTTATGGTAGTTTTTTTAAAAGTTAAATATGATATTATGGTGTTATAGATTTTGTTTTATTAGTCAATAATGTTTTTAATTTTAAAATATTTAAAATTGACTATAAAAAGCTTATTTTCATCACAAAGTTTAACTGCAATTTTATTTTGTGTTAACTAAAGCCATTCAGCATTATTCTTATCTGCTTTTATAATTAAATGCTTGTACACTTTATGTAGTCCGTGGATCGAGATTTAGACAGAAAGTAAAAGTTTATTAACAAAAAGCAAACAAACACATACAAATTTAAAAAGAACGCCATCTGGCGGTATAAAAAGAAAAAGACTTCGTAGCTATCCTTCCCAGGGAATGACAACAATCTCCCCCTGCGAGAAGGATTTTACTTTTTAACACATATAACAACATACACATAAAAAATATTAATTCTCTTAACATAAATTTCAAATTAAACTTATTTTTTCCAAAGAAAAAATTAACTTCTCAAAAGTTACAGCTTTAGTTAAAAAATCAGAAATATTATCATTAGTATTCTTATAAACAGTTTTTAAAATTTTATCTTCAATCATGTCTCTCACAAAATGAAATTTAAGATTTACATGCCTGGTTTTGTTAGAAGATTTACCATTATTCAACCAATCAATAGCTGCTTGGCTATCAGAAAACATAGTAACAGGAGCATCAATAAATTTTTTACAGTTCAGTTCATTTAACATATTTATTATCCAAGTAAGTTCTCGAGCTGTGTCAGCTGCAGCAAATAATTCAGCTTCACATGTTGAAAGTCCTACACATCTTTGTTTTCTACTTTTCCATGTTATAAGAGAATTACCTATCATAATTACACAACCTGAAAAAGATTTTCCTCCTTCTGCATTGCCCCAACTTGCATCCGCACTACAATTTAAAAAACCAAATTCTCTACTATAAAACAAGACTCTATCTTTTGAACCGTTCAAATATTTTAAAACTCTCTTGGCCAAAACATAATGCCTTTTTTCAGGACGTTTATTAAATTGTGATAAATAACTAGTTACAAAAGCAATATCTGGTCGGGTTCTATTTGCTAAATATAAAAGTTCACCGACTATTTCCTGATAATCAGTTTGATCTACTAAATCATCAGTAGGATTAAAACATCTATCTTCACCTTTAGTTATGGGAATATTTGTTTTCTTGCAATTTTCCAAACCATATTTTTTCATTAAAGTTTCAATGTAATGAGTTTGAGATAGACCAATTCCGTTTTCTTTTTGTGAAATCTCAATGCCTAAAAATTTTGAATCGTTAGTTGTTTCTTTTAATTCAAATGTTTGATTAAGTTTTGAAATGATATCCTTGTATAATTTCGAATTATTATAAAATATTGCCAAATCATCTACGTATACACAAATTGCGAAAAAGTCATTATCATTAATTTTAGTAAATACGCGATTGTCAGATGCAAGTTGAGTGAGACCAATCTTTTTAAGTTCATTTTTTAACTTTATATGCCAATTTCTACCAGATTGAGGTAGACCATAAATACTTTTATTTAATTTACACACTTTATTTTTACCATATTTATCTTCAAAACCTGGAGGTATTTCCATGTATACAGTTTCATCAATATCACCATATAAATATGCAGTTTTAATATCATAAAATTTAACAAATAAATCCAATTTTGCTGCTAAAGCAATCAATAACCTGAATGATTCAATATTTACCACAGGTGAATATGATTCAGAATAATCAACATTTTTTATTTGATTAAACCCTGCTGCAACCAGTCGCGCTTTGTAAATTTTGTTTTCATCGTTATTTTTAATTGTATACACCCATTTACTTTTTATTATTTTTTCCTTCTTAGGCCTCTCAATTAATTCAAAAACCTTATGTTTCTCCATCGAAAGAAGTTCGTTTTCCATTGCGGTTTTCCACTCGGAATATTTATTACTATTTATCGCCTGGTCATAATTTTGAGGAATAGACGATCCTTTCAAGGCTAAGTTCGCGTTTGCGGATATTTTGTTTTTAATTCTTTTAGAACGTCTTAATGCAGGAGTATTTTGATTATTTTCATTTTGTGAATCAGCACTTTCTTGAGAAGATTTATGAGAAAAAGAATGTTCACTGCTTGATTCAGTAGGAGGGGAGTTTTGGGTTTCAGTTTCGATCTGTGGTAGAGGCATATTAAACTGGGTCAAATCCTCAATGTTCCATATGCTACATTCATTTTTGTTTGTTAAAAATTTACTTCCACTTAATGATTCGTTAAATTTAACAGATCGCTCTTCAATTACAATATTTTTATCAACATCATATATTCTATAAGCGCGCCTTTCTCTAGAATAACCGACGAAAATCCCACGTTTTCCCGGAACATCAAATTTATTTCGGAATTGTTTAGGTATATGAAAATAAACGACGCATCCAAATACTTTTAAGTAGTTAAGTTTAGGTTCTTTTCCTGACCATATTTCAATCGGAAGATTCTGTTTATTTTTACGCGGTGTTAGATTAGAAATGTGAGTGCTAAAATTTATCGCTTCAGCCCAGAATTTTAATGGTAATTCACTTTCATACAATAATGTCCTAGCTCTTTCTACTAATACTCTTATGGCTCGCTCAGCACGTCCATTTGACGAAGGATTATACGGTACTGTTTTTTCATGTATGATCCCGTATTTTTCTAGAAAACTATCAATCTCGTTATTGACAAATTCTAAACCGTTATCTGTTCTGAATCTTTTGATTTTCTTATTCATTAAATTTTCATACCTTTCTTTAAACATACAAAACATTTCAAATACTTCATTTTTATGTTTCAAAAAATAAGAAAAGTACATCCCAGAAAAATCATCCACAAGTACTAAAAAATATTTTGAATTTCCTAATGAATCACAATTTATAGGGCCTGCAAGGTCCGCATGAATTAACTCTAATACAGAATTACTTTGTGCAATATTAACTGATGGATGACTCTTATGAGTTACTTTACTTATATCACATGATTCACAATGATAATTTTCAAAATCTTTAAAATTTATGCCTATAACATTTTGCATTTTAACCATGTATTGTGGATTTAAATGACATAGTCTTTTATGCCAAATATTATAAGTATCTAAATTACTTACTTCATTACATTCTAACTCAGAATTGTTTACATCGTTATAATCAAAAAATTTAGGTGAAATGTTATTACACGGTTCCATTAAAATTTCAAAACGATTGTTTACTTTTACGGCTTTTAAAACACTGCGATTATCATTAGTTAAAATCAAAATATCATTACCATTAGATTTAATTTTATAACCTTTATCAATTAATTTAGATACTGAAATTAAATTGTTTCTTAAATCTGGTACATATATTACATCGTATATTGTTAGATTTTTACTGCAATTATCAACTGTTGTTGTAGCTTTTACAATACCGATTCCTTTTGAAATTAAATTTGACTTCTTACCTGCTAATTGTATTATCCCATTAACATGATTTAAGTTTTCAAAAAAGTTTAAATCTTTTACCATGTGTGAAGTAGCACCAGAATCCAAAATGAAAACAGTTTTGTTTTTACCGGTAGCACTAGATTTTATTTGATGTAGTTCTTGTTCTGCGGCAAGTGCAAAATTTTCACTAGAATGTTTATCTTGATTTTCAAATGCACAATTAGCGTTATTGTTTTTGATTTTGTTCATGCCCGATTTATAGTTCGTAAATGTTCTTTTTTCTTGCGATGTTTGGTTTTGATTTCCCTCGTTCTTGTTTCGGAAATAGCAGTCTTTAGCTAGGTGATTCGTTTTATGGCAGATGAAACATTTCTTCCTGATTCTATTTTCATTTTTATGTCTTACTCCGAATGCTTCTGTTCGTCTGGGAATATCATTTCTTAATTTTGATAAGATGTTTTCTTCCTCGCGCAGTATTTCTAAAATTTCCTCCATTTGTTTTGCGTTGGGTTTTTAGGATTTCCCTTACTTTTGCAAATTTTCCTCTTAATCCTCTAACAGTATAATAAACAAGTTCTCTTTCAGAAATTTCCACTCCCAGTGACGAACATTTCGTTTTAAGTCCACGTGATCTTGCAATATAATCTGACACATTTTCATTTTCTTTCATTTCTAGATTTTTTATTTCGTTACTTGCATCGATTTTTCGATCTTCTGTTTTACCAGTAAATGTGCTTTGAATTTTTTCCCATAGAATTTTTGCGTTAGTTTCGTTTGCGAACTGAAGACTTTGGTCATCAGAAAGCGATAGTTGTATGTATGCAACTGCGTCATCATTGTTTAATGTCCATTGTTCCCGCAACTTTGGATTAACGGGGGCTTCTTCAGTTAGCACATTAGCTATTTTCTTAAGTGTCAGCAAAGCCTTGACTTTAATACTCCACTGGTGGAAGTTATCACTGTTCAGCAGTGGGATACTCGGCAGATCCCTGTTCATTTTGATTTTGGAATCTAAACGATGTAAATTACGGCGAAACTAAGTGAAACTTTTTACTGCGTCATAATTTTCAAAACCACAGCCGTGCTGCCAACTGTAGTCCGTGGATCGAGATTTAGACAGAAAGTAAAAGTTTATTAACAAAAAGCAAACAAACACATACAAATTTAAAAAGAACGCCATCTGGCGGTATAAAAAGAAAAAGACTTCGTAGCTATCCTTCCCAGGGAATGACAACACTTTATTTATAAGATAAAAAACTACACTATAAAATACATTTATGTAATTGCATTTATTTAATAAAACTGTTGTGGACCAGTTGAACAAGGCACATCAAGCATTATTTTAATGCCATTGTGAAATAAGATAAAAAATGTAATTTTAAATAAGAAGAAAGGTGTAAGAACATCACCCCTTGTATAGGAACCCTGCAGCATAGCAGCTGGCACTGTAGACTATCACTACATTTTTCTTTTACAATCGCTCTATAATTTTTCACCTCAGATTTCTTTTTTAAAATTGCTAAAATAATTTTTAAATAATTAAATACAGTAAATATTATGTCGGTAGAAAGATGTAAATAAATGCGGCAGATTGGAAATTACTCATTTGGTACGCATAAATATTTTCACAACTCTCAAAAACTTTTAAAATTGGTTTGCAGTTATGTATGAAAATTTATGCTTTTTAAATATCTAATAAATTTTTTTAGTTAACGTGACTTTTTAAAACAAAAAATTAGAAAGTCATTTCCGATACTATGTAAAAGTTTATTGCATTTTTTAAAAAGTAATAAATTCCTTTAAAAATATATTTATATTATGAGAAATTCAAATTATATTAGCATAAATTTTTTGTGTATAATTTTCATCCTTTCTTTTCATCTTTTTTTTTTTTGCTATTTATACGCATGTTATATTAAGGCTAATTTGTGTATACATTTTTTTTCTGTCTTGGGCTCACAAAAAATTTAATTTAATAAGATTGTAATTCAGACTAATTTAATTAATTTAGCCATCAGAAATTAACCCTACTTAATTAAACATTTGCTCAATAGATTATCGACTTTTGCCAGCTTGTGAAGTTGGGTTGTTACCATAAGTAATTAATGTCTTTAAAGATTATAAACATTGAATTTTATTACTTTTTTATATTTCCTTTAAGCTAGGCTAACTTTTTTGCCATAATTAAATGAAATATTAAGATTGCTGTGTGTTTAATTCATAGACTGTAAGTCGTATGATTAGATAATTACAGATTTAGGTAAATTTATTAATTACAGATTTAGGTAAATTAATTAATTACAGATTTAGGTAAATTAATTAATTACAGATTTAGAGTTCCTGTTCATCATTTGTAATCAATTACCAGTGTTCTTATTTAAGACTCATTTCTCTTTACTTATACAAATTATAATTTATACAAATTATATTTCTATACATTAAACAAAATATGTAAGACTAAAGTTAAACATCCTTCAAAATTTTAGATGTAGAATGCAAAATAAGGCATTCCTGCAACATCATGTTGTCAGTCAGGAGGGGGTTATGGAGGTTAAAATTCTACAAGTTATCATCACCAAGGACATGAAATATAAAGAATATATCAATTATTTTATTTTATAGATTGAACCCAAAACTATAAATGTTAATTCTTTTAACTATTACCTTTTAATAATTCTTTATTTGAATTAAATGTTTGACTTACAAGTTTTTTGTAATTATAATTGATTATGTTGAAGCTTACCTCAAAGCATTGAAAATGATGTTTTGGATTCTGCGACCTTCAGTGATTTATCCAGGGCATTTGTTCAGAACCACCCTCTTTTATCTAAGGCTTCAATGTGTGGAGAACAAACTTCATTAAGTCCATCTGATCTAACAACTAATACTCTATTGGATTATGCTTTTACTAAGCATGGAACTATTGCAGTATGTATTTATGATTATACTATATCTTTCTGATTTTGTATTACTATATCTTTCAATTGATATGCTTATTTAACAAAATGTTTGCGCTCTAAAATGAATTAAAATTTTATTTTATCTTTTGGATATTTATTCTGGACACTGGTCATGATTAAAATTTTGATTATGTAAACTTCTATTTGTTTTTTGAGTAAATTTTTCTCTTTATTATAAATCTCAGACAATTTTGTTTGATGTTTCAAGTAGAGGGTTAAATATTTGTCATTTTCTTAGTATATGGTACATATGGATGATATTTTCAATATAAATGTAAACAAAAGCAAATCTCAATCTCTGTACCTTCACAATTTCCATTTAGAAGGTTAAGAGCTACTTACTACAACTTATTGTTCAAGACAACATTTTTAAGCAGATAATTTTATTTTCAAAAAAGGAAATAAATAATATACCCTCTGAGCACAAATCTGCTGCATTTCATAAGATATTAATATTATTAAGCAATTCTAAAAGAAATTAAGAGAATTTTTTTAATACTTCCATTGCCCACCTGAGTTAACATTTTGTCAATTCCGGCATATTTTTCGGCCACTCTTTCAGGGGCACCATATTAGGTGGGCCAACGTTGTTTCCACAGTAAGGACAGATAGTACAGAGAATGAAAGAACATCCATGCCTTGCACGGGATTCGAGCCCAGAACCTTTCCAATGCTAGGCCAGTACTCTGACCCCTACACAATTAAGGAAAAGGTTAAGGGAAAATTTGTCGTAGCTATTTATATAGTATATATTGTTAAATAAAGCAATAAGTTTGTTATATTTTGAATAAACTCGCTATTTTGGCAGTCCTGATGAAGGTTCTTTTGGACTTGTTTATTATTTTGGACTTGTTTGTTACTATTTGTTCTTGTTGCAAGCAATCCACTATTCATACGTTAGTGTTAGCATTTAGTTAAAGTAGCAAGACAAAATTTATTTTGCAACTTGTCATTGAGATTTAAATTTTGAAGTAAGTATATTGTTGACAAAATAATAAGCATTTAAAACTCATTCAAATAACTTATAACTTATTCAAATATTACGTTTTTATTAGATCTCAAACCACATTTTTACTATATTTTAGACATTTATGTTCATTATTATATAACTATCTGTACTATTTATAGTCATTTCATCATTTAATGTGTTCACTGTTAAAATCCTGATATTTTTAATGCGATATTATTATGAGTTTTGAATAGCATAATTTAAAAATTACTTTTTACTTGCTTTATTTTTGCCAATTTCGTTGTCAATCCAAGTTATTTATCTTTCTTTTTTTTTTGCTTTTCAGTTTTTGCTATTTATACCACATGTTTTTATTTTTTTAAGTCTTGATATTTTTAATACAATATTAGAATGTGGGTTAACTCTTTACTGTTTTTCACCTTGTTTTCTAATTTTTTTGCACCTTAAGAAGTTCCTAGCATTCATACAATCTCTTATTTACTAAATATAAGTGTTCTGAACTTAAAATTATATTCCCAACCCATTGTTTAATCTTATTTTGGGCTATAATGCATTTGTTTTATTGTATATTATTTTAGAACCCATGAAACTTCTGAAAATATTTAATTTGCATTTGCAATAAATAAAAATAATCATTGAAATGAAATAATATTTCAATAAAATAGTTATTTATTTTTTGCATTTATTCTATGAACATTACAGTTAATTTATTTTAAAATAAACTTTTGTATTATATGATGTGATAAAAAACCATTAAATTGTATTTTTCTCTGTATAAATTTAGTTTTGCTATGAAGGAAATTTTTTTTGAAAGGTATCAGTTCGATATTTTTTAGTTTTGAGTTTTAATATTTAAAAGCATTTAATTTCATTCAAATATATCACTAAGTTGAGTGATAAAAAGTATTTAATGTAATAAATACTGACGTTTATATAAAAATTGCCACTATTGCCAGCAACATGACTAAATACTTGGGCATGCAATTTTTCATTAGACAACCTTCTGTACAAGTGCCCTTTATTCAAAAAGGATTTGCACTCTTATAATAGAAATGTTTGATTTTGAAAGGATGCATGAAAATTATATTAATCAATCATATGAAAATCATATTAAATTCTTATTATTTTACCCAATTCCTGTCAGTTTTTTGCTTTTACTTTGGTTTCCTTTTATAAAATTGTCCTGATTTGTGTATGAATATTAATAATATTTATGCTACTTCAGGGTTCCCACGGTCCTTGAGAGTCCTTGAAAGTCCTTGAATTTTTTTTTGCTAAATTTAGGTCCTTGAAAGTGCTTGAAAAACGTCTTAGGTCCTTGAAAAACTTGATAGGTCCTTGAATTTGTCCAATACTGCCGGCGGCCCTTTTTATAAAACACCCGCGGATCTTTCTCGTTCTTTCTGTTTTGTTCCCGAACTCTCTCACATGGTTTTTAACGCCACCGTTTCTAACCGGGCCTAGCGTCTTGGTGTCTGCCAAGCACGCGGAGCACAGCAGACAATCAATGCGTTCGGGGCGAGACTCCACTTCATCTTCTGTCACATATGCTTAGATCTTCTTTTTTCTTAACGAAACTGGAATACTCTCGAATTTCGTAACAATATGTACCTTGTAGTTTTCAATAAATTTGCCGTTTTACCATCCGCACTTGTCCTTACGTTTGCGTCATTTCAAAACTTTATTGTAAAGCGTATTCGCAAAGGCACGGCTTCGTATTTGTGTTATGTAGTTTAGACTAGTTATGCCTGGGAAGTGCTATTTTAATCCCCAACGGATGGATAATCAAGCTTATAAGGAATGGATTTTATCGATGCCCGAAAAGAAGTTCAGAGCCAAGTGCCGATTATGCACATGAAGGAGATCGATATCGCGAAAATGGAAGAATCTGCTCTGAAATCACACATCAAAGAAAGGTAAAACAAAAAAGCAGTCTCATGCCCTGAGTTCTCTTTTTCCAAAGACATCAACATCTAATTCATCTGGTGTAAATACTCCTTCAACATCGTGTGCCCCATGTGAAACAGAAACTTTAGTGGCCGAGGTAACATTGTCTTTTTATCTGGTCAAAAGGAATGTGCTTGATGCTGAAATTCTCTGGAGTCTGAAGTGCATCACTAGTAATTATTCATGTAACTCCTGTGAAGGGATTAGTAAATTGTTCTCCAAAATGTTTGCTGATAGCTGTATAGCGAGACAATTTTTTTGTAGTGCCACAAAGTGAGCCTATTTGGGCTCCTTTGGATTGGCACTATACTTCAAAGGGATTCTTATAAATGAGCTGAAGAATGTTGATTGCTACACTGTACTCTTTGATGAGACGTTAAGTCAGTCTCTACAATCTAAGCAGATGGACATTATGGTAAGGAATTGATAATAAAGTTTGCAGTAAGTATCTTACCTTTCAATTTATGGGTCATGGAACTGCGGAAAATATTTTGTCCTCTCTTTACAAATGCATAGATGATGGTTAAAAGCTCTCTAAGATACTTCAATTATCCATGGATGGACCCTATGTCAATTGGAAATTCTATTAGAAGCTTCAGTGTGAATTAAAAGCGAAATATTCCCACCAGCTCATATTCATTGGCAGTTGTGGATTACACATAACGAATAATGCTTTTAAACATGGTGAAAATGGGATATGTTCCTTCTAATTTTTATTTTCAGAAAGAATTGTTGCTGCATAACATTTAGAGAAGGTTGTGTAAATTATGGATGAATAATTTCAGAAACGATGTTTAATAGAGGAGAGGAGGGGGTTATGGAATAGTCACGGAATATGGAATACCTAAGATTTAACTCTGTCTTTCATGCAGCCTTCACATGGAAATACACAGGATTAAAGGATTTCACCATTAACACCTCATTACCATTAGTTATAGATTGTGCTGAAAATGATTTTGTGAATTAATATGTAAAACCAGTAGGGTTGTTTTTAAAAAAATCAGGGATAAGATTTTTCCGCTTTTTTCACTTTTATCTCTTGAATTTCTGGTTTTTTTTATCAAAAATTCAGATTTTTCTAAAAATTTCACTTTTTTTTATAAGTATTCCGCTTTTTCAGAAAATTCACCGATTTTCAAAGAGAAACAGAAAATTCAAACTGAATAGCTAGCAATCCTTTCTCATTTTTACTTATTATAGCTATTTTCTCCCCTTTTACTACAGCAGCTGATAAGATTTTCCGAATTTTTTACCCGCCCTCCCGATAGATCCGATTTTTGTAGTACAAGCGACGCTGCTTCTGACAAGCCTTTTAGAGGTTCCAAGCCTGGAATCTGCTAATATCTCCATTCTTATTCACACGATTTTAATATCAAACATAGCTTTTCATATTTGCGTGTTACGATTCTTATTCACGCGATTTGAATATTGTATGTTACGATTCTTATTTACGAGATTTAAAAATCCGATATTGTGATTCGTATTTACGCCTTTTTAAAAACCTATATAGCGATTCGTATTCACGCAAGTTTAAAATTAATGTCTTGATTTGCTCATGCGGTTTATAATATCAAACATTGATTTTCGTATTTATACATGATTTTAAGATAAGGCATTGGGATTCGCATTCACGCATTCTGAAAATTATGCATCATAACTCTTATTTATGCAATCTAAAAATTACGCATCATGATTCGTATTTACGCAATCTAAAAAGTATGAATCGTGATTTGTATTTACGCGTTTTAAAAATTCTATATCCCAGTTTGTATTTCCTCATTTTCAAAATCGTATATCTAGTTTCATATTCATGTGATTTCAAAATCCATAATTGTTATTCATATTCACGCTATTTTAAAATCAACTATCGCAATTCTTGTAAGAAGTAAATTATTTTTTTAAATTAGTTACTATAAAGGTGACTGTTTTTCTAACGACGATTATTAGTATATGTAAGTGTTACAACATCTGAGAAACTGGAAGGGAATATATTCAAAACTTACATTCTGTGCTTGCAAAGAAGAAAAAATAGGATTTGTCACAAGATGTTTGAAGATGGACTAACGACTAAATATAGCAAACATAAAAGATATAGCAAACAAAAGCAATCACTTAAAAAGGGAT
This sequence comes from Parasteatoda tepidariorum, assembly GCF_982258835.1. Taxonomy (NCBI): domain Eukaryota; kingdom Metazoa; phylum Arthropoda; class Arachnida; order Araneae; family Theridiidae; genus Parasteatoda; species Parasteatoda tepidariorum. The sequence continues at coordinate 17,904,684 of NC_141761.1, read as the reverse complement.
TTAATTTAATTTTTTTTTTGGAAAAGGAGTTAATTAACTCATCATCAAAATTTTATTTATAATTGCTGTTATTTATGCTATAAAAGGCAAAATTCTTATCAAATAAAAAACAATTATCTAAATAGTTACTGATTGTCATGTAATTTTTCAAACTAAAATAGCAATTTTTGTATGTAAAGGAGTTACTATATATTTCTACTTCACTGTTATTGATATGTTTCAAAGGGCTCTAGTTAGATTAGACTATAATATTAACATAATGATTCGGTCCATTGTCAAAGTTTTTTTTTCCAATATAATTTAAAAAGTAATATTACTGATATATTTGCTATAAATCACATAACAGTATTTATTAAAAGAAATGAAATATTAATGTATATTCTCAGTAGTTTTAATTTGCTAAACCAGGTAGTTTTTCAAGTAATAATTGTCTCTTATGTGAACTGAGGAAAATTATAATTTCCAGCTTTATTTTTTCAATTGGTAATTTTTATTTTCACTAAATGTTAAGTAGCAATGTAATCATTTATATAATAATAGATTAGTACAAAATTGTATATCAACACATTATTTATTACCTTAAACTGTCTGGAATTTATTATCAAAGGGTTGCGCTTGCGTAAAATTTTTGATCGTGGAAATTCAGCTTTTTTGCCTTTTGGCTAATCTCATCCTTGAAAAATATAAATTTTAGTCCATAATACATATACTCTCTTCTCTCTATATAGGCAAAGCATTTAGGTATTATATTTGAAATTAATTATTGCCACAACAAGCATTGTTGCTTCTAGTGAAATAGAAGAGAATAATTTTTGAAATTGGTCTTAGATTAAGGTCCTTGAAAATTTTGTTGAGGTCCTTGAAAAGTCCTTGAATTTCAATCTCATCATAGAGTGGGAACCCTGTACTTAAAACTACATTATAAAAATACAAAGAGGATATTTTCTTCGTCAGTAAGCATTCTGTAACACATTTTTTTTAATGAGAATAACTTCTTTCAGCTATCTGATAGTTTTTTTTTTTATCATCATATAATTTATTCAATTTTATTTACTTTGTAGGTTGCAGCTCATATAAGTTGTGGTAACAATCCAGATCCTAGTGTTCTACCAGAATTATGGCGCAATAATCTGCGTTCACTGATTAGTTTTCTTCAAGCATCCTCTGAAGGTATTTTATTCAACATTTAGATAATTTTAATACCTAATTTCTTTAATTTTCTTTTAAGTGATTATACAAATTGATGAGTTTATTTTTGAATGGTCGGGGGTTTTTTTATGCAAAGAAAATAATAAGTAAAGAAAGTTTGGCCGTATTTTTTTAATGTGTTATAAGTTTTAAATTTTGAAATCGTTTTAACATTTCTCAAATAATTTTTACTTGTCTGTTAATTGTTTTCTATGAGCAAAATTTTAATAAAGGATTAATACTTCAAGGATTATTACTACGATTTTATAACGTTCTTTATACAATTATATTATCTAGTATTATTATTATATCCCTTTCATTTTATAATGACTGTTATAACATTTAGTCTGTTTATCAATTATGAACAGCAGATGTAGCAGAATGATTGAACCATGCAAAATATTTTTAAATAAAAAGAAATAAGAATTGCAAGTAGAAGGAATTGTTAGATCTTTAAGTTATGTTAATTATTTGAATTTTTGCTTTAACACTCTTCAGTTACGGAATTTATTTTTAAAAAAAAAACTTTTATGTAATTTTTTTTATTTATTTTTACTAAATAGTATATGCATCATCAAAATCTAATATTGCAGATCTAATTTATAATAGGTATTAAGTTATACTTTATTCCAATTACCACATTTTAACTTCTATAAAAGGTATATTTAAAAAAAATTCTAAGTATTCCTTATAATTTTTTGAGTTTTTTGATTTGTTGTTTTATAAACAGAAAATGTTACATACAGAGTTCTAATATAATTGTTTACAGATGAACATCACAAAAGATAAATGAAGTAAAAATATCCTTAACAATCCACTTCCACTATTACTGTATTAATCAAACTTTCAATATATCTAAATAAAATGACTTATGCTTTTTTTTTTTTTTTTTGTATTTAACACTTACGGAAATTTGTATTTAACACTTACGGTTAATTTTTTAGGAGCATATCTTCTTTCTTAGGAACTATATAGGCAGAAAAAAGTAAATTAAATTTTTTCTGATAATCTTGTGACCACAGTTCTAATTCGAATTATTTGGTTACTGTAACTGAACTAATAATTTATATCTGTCATTTAAGTTATCAAAACACAAGTTGCATGTTTATCTATGAAAAATGCTTTACACACATAGTGTGGGAATAATTTATGCTTTATTGGCATTGTTTTAATATTTAGTTATCCAGATTTTTTCAGGAAATTAAATTATTTTGAGGCATACATTTAAACTAAGTCTGTTTTAGGTTTTATGTAATTTAATTAAATGGCCATTTTATTTCAGGTGTTGTTGGCCACATTAAAAGTAATGATGGTTATCCTCTTCCCAATTCATCTGTACATTTACTTGGGAAAGAAAGACTTATACCTGTTGATTCGACTATGGGTTTTTACAGCGTTATCTTGCCTGCAGGGCAGCATATCTTAAACTGTGAGTTATTTCTTTTTATAATAATATCAATTAACTGTAGCACAAATATAATTTTTTTTTATTTTTAAAAGAAAGCAGCAAAATTCATCATGCTTGATTTCTTACAGAATGAGACAAAAATCAGCTGTGCAGAGTTCTTATAGCTAATTATTAATTGTCTTCAAGTAATTGTTACAGTTAATTCTTAGAGTTAATTGCGGAAATAATCAAAAAGGAATATGCTCTTACCTGAAAAATGGAAATTCCATTAATGGTGGTAAAATATTTCTTTAATTTTTTATACAATTAAGCAAGGACTGACGACCATAAACAGTCCTTTAAATGAGGAAAGTTAACATTCATTTCATGTAAAATAATAATTCGGTTCCATTAAATTTTGTTTGTATAAGCAGGTTATCCGATATGCAATTAATTGGGGCAGCTGCAAAGTTTTTTGCATTGATAAAAATTGGTTTGGACTCCAATCTCTTTGATTCTTCTTCTTCTCATTGGCACGACAGCCCAGGATGGGCCTTGGCCTTCTCAACAAGCCTATGCCAAGACATTCTTCCCTTAGCCAAGGTTCTCCAGTTAATTATCTTTAAAATTTGTAGGTCCTTTTCAAGGCAGTCTAAAAATCTTAGGTTTGGTCGTCCTCTTTTTCTTGTACCTGTTGGCCTGGCACAGAAAACTTTTTTGGTTGTCCTGCTATCCTCCATTCTTATAATGTGGCCTGCCCATTTAATCCTTTGAATTTTGATAAATTTAATGACATCAGGTTCTTTATATGCTTTGTAGAGTTCCGTATTTGATCTTCTAAACCAGGTACCATTTTTACTTATTCCACCAAAAATGCTTCGCAGTATTTTTCTCTCAAAACTAGCTATCATATTTTCATCTCCACGGGTCATTGTCCAGGTCTCACATGCCATGGTATTGTCCAGGTAAGCACTGATCGTATAAGACATTTATAGAGTAACACTTTTGTTTTTCTTTTTATTAGGCTTGACTTAAGATATTTTCTTAGGCCATAAAAATACTTATTGGCCATCGTGATTCTCGTGTGTATTTCTTGTGTAGTGTCATTTTTGTTGTTAATCTTAGACCCCAAATAGGTGAAGCTATCAACGGCTTCGAATTTGTATGCTCCAATTTCAAACTGTGTTTCTTTATAGCCAGCTTTTGTGCAGGGCATATATTTAGTTTTATTTTCATTGATTCTTAATCCCATCTTAATGGCTTCCTTCTCCAGACATAAAAAGGATTGTGGTAGTGCTGTCTGCGTTCTAGCGATAATATCTAAATCATCAGCAAAAGCCAATATTTGAACTGATTTGTTGAAGATATTTCCTCGGGTGTTGATGTTTGAGTCCCTTACTATTTTTTCTAATGCTAGATTAAAGAGAAGACATGCCAAGGCATCTCCCTGTCGTACATCATTTCTAATTTCTATTGGATGGGAAAGACTATTCTGTATCTTGACCATGATTTTGGTTTCACTTAGTGTCAAGCTAATCAAAATCTCTTTGATAAAAAGGCAAATATATGTGCAAACATTTGAAAGGTTTTAAAAACAAGAGAAAATTTTGCCACATTTGTTGAAACTAACTAATTTGAAACCATTTTTCATTGAGTGGTACTTTTTTATGATTAAATTGGATTGATAAATCTAGTTAGAATTTATTACTACTTAAACTTTTAAGGTGTGTTTGTTATAATATTAAAATGTTATGCTATTTATAAGGTATAATTTTTGATAAAAAGAAATTTAATTCCTTAGCATCACTCATAATCTTATTTCTTGTCAGCTAATTATGAACCTTTTCCTTAAGCTGCTTACTTAATTTTTGTGTGAAGGTCCTTATTCTTTAAATGTATTTGTTTCTATATATTTTAATGGAGCTGTATAATTTGAAAGTTCTTTCATTTCAGATGCTTCTCCTGGCCATGAGAATGTCAGTAAATCAATTAATGTTGAAAGTGGGAAATTAATCAATCTTGATGTGGTTTTAGATACTGTTATTTCTCAAGTTTCACTTACTGACTATTCTAAAATTGAAAAATCATTAAAGGAAATAAAAAATATTAATCCTAGGATAACAAAAATTTACAGGTAAAAATTTTACTCAATTTAAATGGATTTATTTAATTTTGCTTGTGTTACTAAAGTTGAAATATATGTCTCTATATTTGGAATAAAATGTTCTGTAAGTCACATAATCTGTTACTTCATTTAATTTTAATTTAATTTTGAATTGTAATTTGTTGTTGTATATTCATATTTTTGTTTAATTAATGTTTTGAGATAATTCTATGTGTAATTTATTATTTGTTATAATTATATGAATTTTTATTGTGATCAAAAATATCCAGTACATTTTAAATCTGAATTTTTCTTTGTTTTTTATAGCCTAGGTGAGAGCAAGAACCATAAGCAATTATGGGTACTGGAAATTAATAATCATGATAAGGAGAATTTACAATTACCTGGTATTAGATTTATGGCTGGCTTAAATGGTTATGAACCTGTGACAACTGAATTACTTATTCAGTTAGCAAAATATTTAGTATCTTTGTATGAAAAAGACACTACCATAACTGATGTAAGCTATTTTTTTTACTTTTTGTAACAAGATAAAAATGCTCAATAGAAATGTAAAAATTATGATTAGTATTCAAACAATTGAGTAAGACATTTAATTATATATTTATTTCACTTATTAAATACCATTTAATATTTCATGCACAATTTATTTTAAATATACATTTATTGTAATTTCAAAATATAAACATAATGTAAATATTTTATTAAGTGTCTCTGATGTAATTTTGTATTTTGTTTAGTTAATAAACAGAAGGGTGATATATATAGCACCTCTTTTGAACCCAGACAATATTCTAAAAAACGAACTAACAAATTGCTCTCTTGGAATGACATCAGCAAGTGCCAGTCTAATTACTAATTTTCTTGGTAAGTTTTAAACTTAATTCATACTTCTAAAATTTATATTATTACTTTTTTATTTTTGATTTAATGAGTTTGATAAGTTAATAAATCAAGAATTTTAATTATAAAATGGTTAATAAATAAAATTTATTTGCCATCATTTTTTGCAATGTTTTTTTTAAATTTCAAATGTAAAGTAGATACATTTAAAAAGTTCAGTACAAGTTCCCCTGGTTAAATAATTGCTTTAAATGTGATGTTTCTCCTTTTTAAAGGGGATGGCAGACATAGGTCTCCCTACCATCTAAATCATTACGGATCACTTTAACACCATTAGTATGAAATGATGTGTCATGGCAAATTAAAAAAAGGGAACATCGAGATTTGCTTTAAATTAGACTAGATAGAGATGCTTGAAATGTTAATAAAAGTGTACTATGTAAAAGCAGTAAATAAAAAATGTGTTTACATAATTTAGAGATGTAAAGAAAAATGTTTAACATAACATGGGTGACAGGGTTTTATGTTACAATAACAGTACGGTTTCATGCAAAAATGGGGCTTTGCGTGATATTAAAACAAACCTATGCTGCAAAAAAAAACGAAACATCAACACAAATTATATACAACTGCTGTCAAAAGTGTATTGTGTAGCTTATGATGATTAATTTGAATGGCAGTAAAAGTATTTTGTTTGCATTTCCTAGTCTCTTTATTTTGTTCACCAAATATATTCAATATTCGGTGAATTTATTCTTTTTGAATTCACTCAATTTTTCAAACACACCTTAACAAAGTCATTATTTGATTTCTCTTTATTTTTAAGTCCTGTGATTAATTTTCTTGGGTTAGTGAGAAAATCACTAATTTCTGTATTGAGTGATATTTTGCATTGAATATTGTTTTTAAACACAATTTCAAGTTTTAATAAGAAATAATAACTTGAGTTTTGCAATCAAAATAAATCATATATAAAAAAAGACATTAAAAAATTTTAGTCAACTTTATCAAATGAAAACATACATCAAATTTGATTGAGAACTTATTAAGATAATTTGGACAAAAATTTACATCCTCTCTCATCATTTGCTACAAAAAGTAATCATAAAACTATAGAATCTCATTAAGTTCTGTAGTTTCAATTTTGGGTAAACTTTTTAATGAATGCTTGAAAATGCGTTCTTGTGTATTTCCATAGAACAAATTAGTCATCATTTGTTCACTATGTTTTTCCCCACGTCTTGCTGCAAACTCTTTCTTTGATTTTTGCCATATAATTTATGATAAACAACTAAACTTTGAGTCATCAGGTACTTAATTTTTCAAACATAGCTTCAGAATTTTACTTTTTTAATATTTAATATCAATGCAATTTTATTACGATTGTATTATTATTATTATTTTTTTGTTGCATCTATAGGAGAAGATGAAAGACCTGAGGTTAAACTTATTAAACAGTGGACTTACTCTAAACCAGCTATAATTTCTGCAGAATTATACTCTGGGGCAAAAGTTGTTGCTTTTCCTTTTCAAGATTCATCTGCTCCAAGTATGTTAATTATTGTATTTCGAAACAATTTCATAGAATTTCTTGACTTTCCTTAATTGTGAACTTAAAATAACTAAAAAAAATTTGGAATTTTTTATGAAGTTAAATTATAAGGTTATCTTCTTTAGTGATGCTCCTAGCCTACAGAAAAATATTAAAACATATACCAGAACTGGCAATAAAATATTGTAAAATAATTAGCACATTAAACTAACAATGGAAAAGGAATTTAGTCTTTCAACTTTATTTCACAAAAAGAGTAATAAAAATCTTTATAAATCAGAATACAAGTGATATAGTTAGGAAATTTCACTTTCCCACAATGGGATGTCTGAACGTGGAATATATCGTTATCACTTTCATTACATTCCATAGTAGATTTTGAATGACGTTACAGGTACTTTTTTTACAATTCTATTTATAAGTGGGTAAATTTTTTTTAAAAAAAAAGTTTTAACTTTTAAAACTTTATTTGTTATATCTGTAAGTTTTTTTTTCTCGATCTTTTATCTATGTAAATCTTTTCTTTAAGAAATTAGGGTAAACTATTGGGAAAAAAAAGATTTATAAGTAGGTTCGCTTACATTTTCAAATTTATATGAGGTCGAATTTTTTTATCTATATATACATGATATTTAAAACACACGATTAAAATTGCTTAGGTATCCATGCCCGGAAATGACTTCATACATCACTAGGGGAACTTATCGCCTATGAAATGTTCGTGTACCTCTAAACAAGTCATAATAGGGAAGCGCTCCTAGTGGCCTGGGACAACATTTCAGGGCATATGTTTCTATGCAATTTAAATTCCGGTGATTTCATATTTAAAATCCCTACATCCAAATTAGGCAAGGTCAAGTATTTGTATAAATGCAACATGAAGTTTGTTCCCAAATGTTATTGCTATCAAAAATGTTTTGGGAAAGATTAGATTTTCGTTACCCTGTCTAATATAGGTATAAAACCATGTGTATAAATAAATGAAAACCTATGTACAACGAAAACTGCAATAATAATAAACGTTTAGATAAATAAAGAAATTATCTAACTCGCTATTAGCAATTATTTGTAGAGAAAAAGAAGTTCTTTTAGTCTTTCAGAAAATCTTTTAATTACTTTTTTAAATATATATAAAACAATAAAATATATGAAATATTGTGAAAATGAATTATGTTTTTTGTTAACATAAACTTTATTAAGATTTTGGTACTTATCTAATCTTTGCTTATCATCTGGAGAATTAACCTTTCAGTTTTTCTGAAAAAGTCTGTCGTGATTTGTGTGAAAAACTTAAATTGGGGACAAAATTAAACATTTAGGTATCTATCAACAATTTCATATTATATTAAGAATACATTTGGCACACAGGTTCACGTGTAGTACATATCCAAGACTCATATCTAACACTTAATTGAACACTCTCAGTTTTTTTAATTGAAAATTAATCACTATTATTCTTTCATATTTGTACAAAAAACAATAATATGTTTAATATTTAAAAATATGCAACAGATATTTTTAAAATACATTCATATTTTGAAATGTATTTCAAAAAGGGAAATTATTTTTTTATAAAAAGAAATCCATCTGAAAAGATTATATAGATCAAAAAATAATGAGTGACACATTGGGACTTACGAGTTAAAAAAAAATCTTTAGTTAATTTTTCATTGATTATAAAATGAATTAAAGTAATACAAAAGAAATTTTCGATTGTGAACCTAAATTCCTAAATGATTTTTTATTTTTATAAAAATTCCCCTATTTTCATAAAATTATAAGACATATAACACTAAATTAAGAAGAATGAATGAAGAGTTCATTAAGGATGTAATGAATATTATGTGCTCTGAATATTGTAATTTGAAAATACACCTTTTTTTTAAATGAATATTTGTGCAAGTTTAGGGACACTCACATGTGGTGGTTTCCTTGTATTTAATTTCTTTCATTGTCATTGTATTATCTGGTATTTAAAGTACTCAGCGGGGACCAGAGTTCTTAATCCAAAGTATGGGCCTCATTACAGCAGTCAAAATGACTGATAAATCTTCCATCTTCAAACTACTCAATGTAATGACCATGAATAATAATCCAGAGATAAATTTTTTTTATATTTGCTGAAATATTGGCTTTGTTGAAACATTGACTTCAAGAATCAGGACAGAACCTGTTAAAATGACTTAGCGCAGTTTGTTCGCAAATTCAATGACGTCATCACCTCATATAGTATTTTCAATACATTTTTTAATTTCATTTAAATGTAGCTTTCAAAATCAAGTGTTGTTTTTTGCATTTCTGTTGTGGGAATAAAACAGTTAATTCATTTCTGTTATTAAATTACTCTTTCAGATGAGTATATGGCACAAGGAGATAAAAATGTGTTTACAGATTTGGCCAGAGAATACAGCATGAATCATCCAACTATGCATTTAGGAAGTTTTACTTGTGCATCTCAAAGTTGTATGATATATATTAAATTTATATTATTACATTTATATTTATTAAATAAATATTAAATTTATTAATATTCGTTAAATTTTCTAGACAATTTTCCGGGTGGTATTGTTCAAGCTTCTAATCTACATAGCCACCATGGAAGTTATATGGTAAATTATTTGAAAATAAATTTTAAATTGAGTTCTATACATCTCATATGTACATGTTCTGCAAGAAAAATATAATTTGTTTCAGGATTATGTTTATAATAAAACAGAAGGCTATGACTTGGAAATATTTGCTGACTGTTGTGCTCATCACACACCTGAAGAGATGGCTCAGATTTGGTTAAATCACAAACCTCCATTGCTAAATCTTATAAGACAGGTAAAATATTTTTTTTCTTTTAATATGGATATTTTTCAATATAATATTTTTACTTAAGCTTAGTAGTTTAAAAATTAACTAACCATGCTTTTGCTCAATATTATTTGTCTCTTAAGGGCCCAATATCCCAAAACTACAAACAAACAACAACAAAAAATTTAAAATAAAAAGAAAGAATATTGTTTTTCAAAGTAACTAACATTTATACATTTATAAGTACTTAATTGCATTTAATAAAATTTAGTACTTATCATTTTATAAATACTTAAATGCAATGTTATGTATTTTATAATTTGAATACACCTTGTAACTTTTACGTACATTTAATATACCGAATAACTTTTAATTTTTATAATTTATAACTTTTAATATTTAATTATACTCAACACAATAATATGTAAATCTATATTTATTAAAATATTGCATGAAAAGGATCAGTGCAACTGTATTTATTTTTAACTTTTCAAAGTTTTGTACATTATTTTTTTTAGCTTTCCTATCAATACTTTACACAGTTGTTCCTACTTATAACGCTTCTTTTGTATTTGTTAATAAACTAGCAAAATATCTGTTAGTCTAAAAAAATTTTAAATGTTTTTCTTCACGGCAAACTTGTGATAATCAAGATTTACCACATCCACACAATTTTCTTAATGATTCTTAGTGTTCCTTGCATAATTTTAGTTAATTTTTTTAATCCCTGTTGACTTTACCTATTTAAGTGTATAAAAATACACTTCAGAACCTTAACTATGAATTAAAAAGGAGCTTGTTTCACACTTTTAAAATACTAACTTAGAGACTTTCTCCTAACCTGCTACAAAATCTAGCATGTTGATTTTACTTCTTGTATATGTTGGTGTTGAGATCGTGCATTGAAAATACTCCTCACAATCACTGTTTAAATTTCAGAATCCTGTCACAAATAGATTTGAAGTTTACTGAGAGACATGCACACAAACTCTTTCTTTTATTACAATTACAATTGTAAAAAATAATACATTTTAGTTTCTACTAACTAGCGTACAGTGCGCCAAAAAAAAACCTGACCACCCTGAATAACTTTTGATCTAATGATTTGATCTTCACGTTCTATCACTCAATTTTAATGGTTCAGAAGGGTGACCTCAAATCTGCTAATTAATTGTTACAGATGTTATTTGAAGTTACAAAATCAGACACAAAAATATACTTTCTTTGAATACGGATTCTGATTTTTGACCCCCCCCCCCCCCCAAAAAAAAATATATGTATATATAGGAGTAACCGCAATCTGGTAAATATGTTTCCCATAGTTAGGTCAGGATAGCAATCCAAAGTTTGGATTTAATTTCTTTTTTTGCACTGTACATTCCTTTCTTAAAAGAAAAATAATCTAAATTTACCGACGGAATTTTAAATGTTACATCATTAAAATTACTAAAAAACTTCTTCAAATTTAAAAAATAAAATACTTCAAATAAGAAAGGTTCTTCTGTCTTTTTTTCTGTTCTTAAAAAATAAACTTATAATATTCCTTTCAGTACCGTTTTTTATACAATTATCTGTGAAAAAAAATTTGCTAAAACATAAATTTAATCAAGGCGATGTTTCTTCAAAACTTTCTTTATTTCCCCCATTTAAATTTCTTTTTAAATTGGCAAATGCTGTTTTATTTTATAATGGTCATTGAACAGCCGACCGAATTTTCAGTTTAGTTTATGACTACCAATGTTCAACTCCGTATCCTTGTAATTTTGAACCCTATCCAGAAGACAAGGGAACTCTTGGATCAAGTATTGGAGAAATTTGCCTTTGTGGAAGACTTTTTGATAGAACTAACCCAAATTTGCTTTACATAGAGAAGAAAACCTCCCATGGTCAGCCTGACAGCAAGGGGACTCTTAACTCGTGGTCATTCTACCACTCAGGATATTTTATGTCAGCACTGTGGTTGTTGCGATGCAGGTTCAGAATTCAATTAAACCAGCCATTGCCGGGATTCGAACCCAGTTCACCTCATTAAGAGGCGAGCCCTCTATCCCCTGAGCCACCACGACTCGGCAAATGCTATTTGTAAGAAATGTGATTAAATCATTTAGCTATATTCTAAATTTTTTAACTTTTTGTTATTAGCATTATTATGGATCTCTTTAAATCAGCTTCATTTCTGTGCTGATATATGTTACAATTAAAAGAAAAAACTACTATTTAATCCTATGGTAATGTACAATACTAAGTTTTGTATCTTTTTATTGCTAAAAGGTATGTTTTTTTAAATTATTTTTTAATGAAACACTCTACTTAGTTGTCTTTTATAAAAAATTTTAGAATTTTTAAATCTTCTTTTAATAAAATATATTGAAATGTATATTGTTTCTTTAGCATTGTTAAATATTACTTTAATTAAACGACTTTAGGCTGATCGAGGGATTTCTGGATCTATAATTACGGCAACTGGGCAACCTCTTCCTTTTGCTGAAATATCGATTGCTAATTTTACAAGGCAATTTCATAGCTATTCTGACGGAGACTACCACCTTCTACTTTTCCCTGGAGAATATGTTGTCACGGTCATCGCAGGTGGTCATTTACCACTTACAAAGGTACGATAAGTAGATATGAAAAATTATTAACAATAAGATAATGTTTAATTTTGTATAAAATATTAATTTTTATTGTATCAGATTATGAATATTATTTGTGGGAATTAATGTGTTTTTAAATATTTATTTTTAGATTGTGCATGTATATGCTGGTCAAGCAACAAGCGTTGACTTTAAATTAAAACAAGACCCTCGCATTGTTGGGGTACCTCGACATTCCTTTTTTATAATTATAGGTGAGTATTACATGTTTCAGTTTAAACTATAAGTAAAGTTTTTACTTAATAGGTAATTTTAATTTTTTATAAATGTAATTAAAGATGGCCACAAAACAGGGAAAATTCAAAGAATTTTTTCCATCCGTAGAAGTAGGGAGTTGTTTTTTTTTTCTTTTCTGAGTGTTTGTGAGTTATTGTTTATGTAAAAATAATCGAAGTTTACCTCTCTGATTAAAAACTTTGTATAGAAAAAAAATAGCTGTTAATATGCAAAAACAAAATGTGAAAAAAATTTTCATTTTCTATATGCTCAATATGTAACAGTCAGGTGTGAGCCTAACTCAAAAATCCTGATAATTTCCTGAGTAACATCGACAATCATTAATGGTGCATATTAAAAAATGTATGTCTTTATAAATTTAAATCATTCATATTTCAAAATATGAAATTCAAGATAAATTATATGCAGCATAATTCAAATGAATAATTATGTATAAGTTTACTTTTATCTCTAATCACATTTGATATTCTACCAGAAAAAATATTTACAAATGGAAGAGATGCAAAGTATAAATCCTAGTTCTAATATTTTTAAATAAAATACACAAGAATTTTTATACCTAATTTTTTACACATAAATGTGATCAATGATTTTTTTGAAACTTCTGGACCTTGGATTTTCAGAAACTTCCGGATCGCCGTTAGCGAAAAATCCGAATTTTTTTCCGGAGCATAATCATCTCTGATCTTGCAAAAATTAAAAGAGCAATTGAAAAAGTTCATTTATATTCTTTATTTTGACAGTTAAACTAAAAATATAGCAGCACTCTAGGTTATCAATGATGTTATTACATTAATAAAAAGCTCTTCTTCAGCTTTCATTCTATATGAGTATTTTAAATAAAAGATCCAGCATATATAGTTGGATAAGGTGATGAAATAGATTTTTTTCCACGAATTCTAATCGATGCCTCTGGTGATAAATTGTTAATAGACAAAATTTAACAAATATCAGTTAATATTTTGAGTTGATACTGCTATTACTTAGTTTTCTTTATGTTTTGCATTAAAATATTGCCTGCATTTTACTGAAAAGAGATTTGAAATGCAAGTAAAATAAAAAAGTGAGTACCCTAAAAAACTTTCAACCCAATTTTCATGTATTACGAATCAATTTTAAATGATTTAAGAGTATAACCGTAAATATGTAATTTATTAGTGCAGACAATATTTTTAAAATTACGAAATCAGACACAAAGGTGTATTTTCTCTGAATAAACATACCTTTTTTCGATGGATTTAGTTCTTTACCTTTAAATTATGGGATAATATTGACGATGTGGAAATTATTGCCCCAACAGTTTAGTCAAAAGAGTGATTGAAAGTTTAGACTCCTTAATATTACATTCCCTTTTTCTGTATTTTCCTATAAATATTATATAAATCCTTTTAAGCGAATCAAAAAAACTCTTGTATCTAATCATAAAATTTGCTTAACCAAAAATAATACCATTTAAAAAAAATAATTTTATAATTTATTATTTTTTATTCATATAATTGTATATTAGTTGAAAAATTTTGAATTTTCTGATAGACAAATTTTTGAATCATTTTAAAGAAAACAATTTTAAATGACAAAATACAAAATTTGAACGAAATTGATTGAATAGTTTCTGAGTTATAAAAGTTTAAAAACGTCATAAAAATTTGATTTCTCAAAAATTGTTCCATTGTAATTTGTCATATAAAATTACATACTTTAAATTGATGTAAAAATTTTTATACCTTACAATTTAAATTTTTTTCTTCTATTATAAAAACTATATAATAAATTAATGAAAACTTATTCTATTTATGCAGATTTGTGTAAAAACCCTTACAAAACTGCATATTTTATTTCTGATTTTTTTAATTTAATAGATGATATACAGAATATCAAGATTTGAATGCTTATGTGCATTTAAAAATAACAAATCTGACAGTAGTAGTATTGATATTGAATAAAAATGAAAATTTTATTTATAAGTAAATATTTAATTTATTTTTTATTCAAAATTATTATTCACTTTGTGTTAGAGATAGTTCTTTTTAAATTTGCCATTGATATAAATTTCTTTTTTTTTTTAATTTCATATTTATTAATTTTTTTTAAAGATTAAATGTACAGCATCTATAATTTTTATTGTAAAATTTTAATTCTTCTTCCTGTTACAGGATCTTTGGCACTTTTGCTGTTAGTTACAATAATGTGTATCTATAGCACAATTTTATACAAAAAGAGAAAAGGTTACTCCTTCCATCGCCTAGATCAAGGACAGTGCTTGTTTGATGAAGATGATTTTCCTGGTTCTCTGAAATTTGGCACTAAATTAGGTTTAAAATCAAAAGAATACCGGGATGATACCTCATCAGAAGATGAACTATATAATACATATGCATGGAAAAATGGCCATGGGTAAATATAGTTTTATAATTAATTATTCTCTTGCACTTAAAAAAGAAACAACCTATAATTATTTTAAATTCTTGTGTAAGTAAGATTAAGGCAAATAAAATCAGTAAAACGTTCTTATTTTTAAAAAACTCAAACTTTAATCTACATTTAAACTCAACTTGTATTGCAATTTATAAAAATAAAAAATCTAAAAGATACTATACATGTTGATTAAATCAAATATGCATTTTAAAAAACATTTGTTGATTTGAAATATAATATTATTTAAGAACGAAATTTATTTATATATTATATATCCAAACGAAATTTATTTATATGATATATAAATAAATTCCGTTGTTAAATAATATTATATATCCTCGCTTTAGTTTAGAACAAGTTGGGCATAGATTCTACCAGGCTTCAGAGTTTTCAACTGTTTCTTCATCTCTCTACCCTACCGAAATAAGTTAAACAAATGAGACTTATTTTTATTCTACAATTCATTTTTGCAGTTCTTTGCATGCACATAGCGCCTCTAAATAAAACAAAGTTATTAAAATCCAAAGAATGCCTTAGGCACTCTAAAACAATCTTTTTTTCCCAACAAAGTCTAAAAATGTACCCTTTTTCAATCAACATTCATGCTCTACTGTTCAATGACTTATATTGCTTGAGTGTCAATATTAGATATTTCATTTGGGAGGGAAGGGAAAATTTGTGAGCTTTTTTTTTACCTAAAATTTTATAGGAAAATACTCAAATTTATTGTTAGAAAATAATGCCCTTAAAAAAATTATGCATAAAATATAATAATGCTTATTTTACAATAAGTTATGAAGCTTTTCTGTAAAATAGGAAAGGTGTTGTTCAATATTATTTTACTTTCATACACAATTTATTCTATGATTATTTAATTTCAATGAAATGTCCAAAAGTAAATGATTTGATCTCATGAAATAACGTAGGGAAATACCTATATGTTAAATAAAAAAAATAAAACAAAAGTATTGTAATAAAATAAAAGTATTTTAAATAAATCAAAAGTATTTCAATAGAGTTCATACTTTTCAGGAAACAGAAAAAGAAACTTTTAGATGATACTACGTAACTTGGATCTGGAGATAAAATATGTGATAATAAGTATTCATTCCTGTATGTTAATAATAGTAAATAACAATGTAAATAGATTAAATGTTGTTATTTTTAGAATTTTATTCAAATAGAAAAAAAGCTGTAGTCTTCAAACAATTTTAAGTATTTATGGAAATTTTAATATGCATAAAATTATTTGTTATTGTTTAAACTTAATACAATTTGATTGCTTTTTAAAGTAATCATAGAATGATTATTTAACAAAATAAATGTGTATAGTGTTTTCATTATAAAATTAAATTATTATCTTTATCTTATTTAGCTATTATATAATTATAAATTACAATATTTTTAAAAATATTGTATTAGTTTTTATTTTAACCAATTAATCTCAAAGTGTTATCGAGTTTCTCAATTATTAGTCATATAAATCATAAAATATTGTATAAATTATTAATTTAATAACTTTAATCATGGTTCTCACAAAATCTATAGTTTTTTTATTTATTTTGCAACTAGCACTATATTATTTTTAAAAAATGCGAACACATTTTTTAAATCAGGGTTATTGTAGATATTTTATTAATTTTGTTTTTTTTAAAAAGGATCATTTATAACGATTTTTCATCTCAGAAATTTTATCATTTCAAATTTTACCAGTTTTTGTACCATGAATTTTACTCCTGATAGCTTCCTGAATTCAAAATAAATACAATATGATTGATATTTCATAATTAAAACAATATTTAAAGTATCATATTTTATAATTCATATGTAAATTAAAATAATTTCTGAAGTAATTGCTTGTATTTTTAATAGTTTAACCAGAAAAAATACTTTCTTTGTTTTTGGCCTGGTTATTAAGAATTCTGTTTATTGCTTTCTTTTTTTATTTTGTTGAAGTTTTCATAAAATTCAAAGAGTATACAGTGTGTTTCAATACTTGTCTATAATATATATGGCTAAAAATAAAGTAAAACCAGATGCTCTATGTTAATATTTAAATAGATTAAGACTTTGATAACATTTTAAAAAATGTTATCCAAATCTGTCAAATCATTATCAGAATTAATCACAGTGAAAGTAGGAGTATGGCATCAAAACTAGCTTAATAATTGGATAAACTGAAAGGCATTTCTAATAATTGTTTGGATTATTAGAATTCTGATTGACATCCAACCTATAAAGTTTCTATATCTTGATGTCTTCGATAAATTTTTTTCAATTAACTGTCCCCCATATGACTTTATTGCAGCCGTGCAACATATATTAATGGGAGCTATCAAATGTGTTATGCAATTAAATGTTTTCTTGTGTGACACTGTTATGCTACGCAAATTGAAGCAAATCATGCTATCAAGTAATCACTTTTTAACACTAGATTATCTTTTATATTGTAAATCCTATTTCAGTGATAAACAAATCCCAGAAATGCGTCACATTTTGTATTCACATGATTTATGAATCTCATATTCAAGCTAAAGTATTTTTTGACCACTCTTATTATTGTGCAAACCTGCATTATTTTTTAGTCAGGACATAGCACTAAAGTTTTATATAAGCACATCATTGTAAACTATGCTTACAAATATTTTTCTCGAGTTAATTGTGCCGTTCATTTAAACTATCATTGAAATGCACAAATGATCGTAACTCAAATTCATATATTTTTTTTTCTAATTGCATTTTCAACCAACTGGTTAGTTTTCCAAAATTTTCCTGAAATATTTTACAAAAATTAATTCTTTTTTTTTAGTAATTTTTAAGAAGTATAATATCACCTCTATTTATCTAAATTTTCTGATTAGCAAGAACTAGTGTAATTTTTGCAATTCATATTTATCACTGTTTGCACTCTAAGTATGGATATATACAGAAAAAAATAAATAAATAAACATATTGGATGTAACAAAAGCTTTATGACACATTTAAAAAAAAAAACAATCAAAGTTAGAGTATTTAGTTGATAGTTGAGATTACTTTGAGAGAAAAAAAAAGATTTTTGTAAAATGGAGCCCAAAATCACTGATCTAAATATATTTTTTGTACAGTTAATCAGAGCTATTTTTATTCAGATTCTTATATCTGGGGTCATAAGAATACTATTTCATAATATAATACATTAGCTTTCTATGATTATAATCAATCATAATTAAATATATTACACTGATCATGTCTAAATATATTTCACTACAAATAAATCATGTTTTTTTTTTCCTTCATATCATTATCTCTGAGAAAGATATTTTCACTGTGTAGGTTGTTTTTTGTTGATAGCACACTAAAAATACTTGAAATAATTTTCAGTATACCTAAAAATGTAATAAAAAAAAATTTTATGATACAGAAAAAAAAACTTCAAATTATTAGTTTACAAAATTAATTTAATGAGCAGGATATTTGACAAACCACCTCCGAATCTATGCTGGGTAAAAGTAGCGTAAGCTCTTGACGTGTATTACTTTTCATCATTGTAATTATATACAAAATAATGTATAACCCAAATAACAACAGAAATTTTGGAAATCTGTAATTTATGAAATAAAATGTAGTTGGAATTAAACAGAAAACATAATTGGCCAATTTATTAAGCAGATTAATTAAGACCTGAATTTGGTGATATGTCCATTTAGATGAATATTTTTATTAAAACTCACACATGTAGCTTTTGTAGCTGTAGACAGACTCTCAATAATTAACTGCTTCAAGAGTTATTCAATTCATTAAAGCAACAACAACAAAAGAAAACCTGAAACTTTGATGCTTTTTAGATCTTGAAGAAGCGGGCACCTTCTCAGTTGTTAATTTTGCAATTTATATTTTCTTGACTACATTCTCTTATGTTCTATACTCCACACATTAACCCCTGGTGGGAAAAATTCCAATGACAGTCTACAACAAATTTCAGAACATATGAAATTAGAAAGTGATTATAAATGTAAAAAATGCATGGCAAATGGGTTTTAACAGCAAATATATATATATATAGAGAGAGAGACCTGAATGGATTTTGTTCAAAATAAAATATTTGTTATTGCAGAATTAACAATAGTAAAATAAAATATGATAAATTATTTTCTAAGTCTTAATATATTTTTTATAAATTTTAATGCTGAATATTTATATTATTTTATTAGTAGTTTGCATTTAATTAAAAAATGTTCAAAAGAATTGTTTCTATTGAAGGTTGTTTTAATATTGTGTTTTTAGATGTTTATTTATATACAGATGAACAAAGTATTTATTATTTCGTGCATTTACGAACTTTTAAATTTTAATGGGCAAATTGTTTCCATTGTATTGCCTCAGGACTCTTAACACATTCCTGATTTTTTTTTATTAAAAACATTGTCAAAAGAAAAGTTATATTAATTACAAAAATATGTTTTTAATTTAGGAATGAGTTTACACATTTTCAATATTTTTTTGATTTTGTATCAGTGCTTATTAACAAGTTTGTATAAAAATGTTGCTACGCCTGTTTTTGTAAAAGTAATGTTTGAAGAACAAATAAATTTATTTTATTAGTTATAGTTTGCCAAATATTGTTTTTAGTTTGCTTTATTTTTTGTGTATAGGTGTGTAATATATTAATATAATTACTCTGTCTATTAGACAGTAAGGCTCTCAGAGAAAGTTTGCAATTGACTAATGGTCAAACTTTATCATTTAGCACAATTTTCAGAAATGGAAACCTCTTAAGCATAGCACTTAGTATACTAAAGCCCATTATTCTGATCAACTTGTTGTACCAACGGTAAGCGAAAGGTTAAAACTAGTCTTGGTTTCAAACAACGCTTTTAATAATATTTTATAACATTTTTTAAGTAAACCATACTTTCTTAAGAAATAAAAAAAAATTCATGATTTTCTTTTAAAAAATTATTGTAATCTGAAAACAGAGATTGACTTTGGATTACACACAATACACATGAATTTTAATTCATACTATTTTTTCATGGAGTAAGTAAATTTCTGTATTTTAAATTATACTATACTAAATTAAATTAACTAGTGAAACTTTTCTGAAAATAATAGTCAAAAAATATAAAAATAAATCATACTAAAATAATTTATTATATTTATACACAGAATAGAAACAAATGAACTTATAAAAGTAAATTGGAATTTTTATGTTTCTAGATTGCATTTAGACTACATGACTATAAAGATCATGACTGAGATTCCCAATGTATAAAGAAAATTTTTTGACTGAAAGACGTTGGTGAATGCTTCATTTTTTTAGATTCAAGCTTCTAAAACCTAAAAGAAAAACAAACATTTTATACAATGTTGTTTAAAATTTCAAATTATAAACTAAATTTTTATGTATAAATTAAAACAAAACATGGAACCGAAATATAAATGTGCACTTTTAAAAGAAAACACAATTTATTACTACAAAATGCATTGAAACTTAATCTAAAGATAGTTTAGTGATAACCAGAAATACACTTTCCCTCAATTCTCTAAAGAAACAATGTTCTATAAAAGCTTGAATCTTCAGGACCCAAAACTTTTCAATTTTTGACGGTTAAAAAAAAAATAATGGAATGTACTTATTTTCCAATTCATAACAGACATGATAAGAATTATATTTATCTGCACATCAACCAGCCTGACATTGCTGAACAAAGATATTCGTTTTTACAATGCAGAAAAGTGAAGAACAACAAAGAATTTTGTTGAGACAAAGACTTTTGCAGCTTAAAAGTGGCCAAAAGAAGATATTCGTTCAATCTGCTATATTTGTATGTAATTGTATAGCCAAAAACTATAGTAATTTTTTATGCCGCTAACAGATTGAGATATGATAGATACAGTGTGCAAAATAAAAAAGATTCTTTAGTTCTAATAAACCGATTTTCACGTACTAAGTATCAATTTCAAAGGTTCAAGGGGGTGACCTCAAATATGCTAATTAATTAGTACTAACTATGAATTAAATTACAAAATTAGATACAAAAACATACTTTCTCTGAATAAATTTATAATTTTTAACACCTTTGGATTCCTGACCCCAAACTATAGACAAAGTTTCGAAAAAATTGGGTCATAAACTTGGGTGCTAGGAGGCTATATATATTTGGCAAAGTCCCGCAAAAATAGCCAAATAATATCGTCATAGCAGGAGTAGAAATTTAAGGTAACCTTAAACGAATGATGTGATCGACAAGAGAGAAATACCCTAGTGTTTCTCCATTGCTAAGCAACCAAGTTGACACAATAAAAATTGAATCTTTCAATCATCATTTTCAGTTAGCTCAGGAAAGCTTATCTTTTAATAGTTAATAGAAAAATATCTCGAAGCTTCTAGAGTGCATGGTTTTCTTTAGATAAAAATAATTTGCTAATAGCTTTCTTTACATTCTGAATGCATTCATAGTTTCTCTACATTCTGGACGGATTTTAGCAAAATGTGAATTCATAAAATGTTGCTCAACATGTTCTTCAGTTACGAACAGCTACACGTAATATTAAATATCGCTTCTAAAAGTAATTGTTTCTTAATTCCTTTTATTACAAACTTACTTTACGATTCTCACCATCCATACATACATATACTTGATACGATAAGACTCCTTTTAAACAGAGCTTTTAAGGTCCTTAAAAAACTGAAATGGGGGAAGCAAAATTACATTCATTACGTTTATTTTTAGCACATGATTGAGAGATTAGTTTCAATAATGCCAAATATCTGGTAACAAAATCTTAAGTTTTGAAATTTTAATTTTATAGTTAAAAATACCTTCATAACTATAATGTTGATGCCACAGTTTCTTTAATGTTTTAAGGACCTCTTAGTAAGTTAGATGTTAGCTTTTATGAGCATAAGATTCTGATCAAAATAATGATCCAAGAGTGAAATAGGATATAAAAATACAAAAAAGAAAAACAGCAAAAGCTGTTTTGGAGATGTGGAGAAGCAAATCTGGGCAAAATCCATTTCCACGTGTCATGGAGAGATGATGAGGACAAATGTCATTAACAAGGGAATTGGCATTCATATGAATAAAACAGCATTCCCAGGTGTCAAGATGAGCTGAAGTGACAGGTGTGGTAAGAACTTTGGCATTATTGAAATATAATTTATCCCTATGGATTAAAGAATGTGAAGGCAATAGATGATTTAGCACATTCTTGATAACGGATTAATCGACAGTTTTCTTTTAGTCTAAATTTTAAAGCACGTCTGGTTAGTCCAATGTAAACAAAATTGTATTGGCAAGGTATTCATTCTCTGATTCACTCCCGCCTACCATGGTTTTTCTAGTTTTTGTTTTTCCAATTTTTCGTGGACAACTATAAATTTTTGTTTCCTCATTCATAATTATGAGTCTTGAAATGGATGACTATTTTTTAGCACGCTAAGCATTTGCTTCAAACATTGCTATTCACAGGGCTCCTTTGTGAAGTTATCAAAGTTTCTATCTTTCCTCGCCAGTTTCTTGGGATTATTCATCCAACCCAGTAATCAAAAAAAATTTTTTAGATGCTTTAAAACGTTGGCAACGCTATTCTCTTTATAGTGACATGAAATATCAAAACAAGATGTCACATAATCATTGTTGATATTTTACAATTTGAAGACAAGATGTAATGATACCTCTTATAAAACTTTTATCTTTATTAAGTTGTAATTGCTTGACAATTAATAAATTCAGTTTGAAGAAATTGATAAATATATTATTCCAAATCAATGCATACATATGTATATTATTAAAATCGTATTAATTATTCATTGAACCTTCTAAAAATAAAAAAAGTAAATGTATAACCACATTCTATCAGAAAAATGCTTTTATAAAACTCAACATTCGTTAAATATAATGTTTTAAGTTAAAAATTAGGATAATTTCTTCCTCCAGCAATCACAATTCTCTTGTATCAAAGTTATTCTTGAATTTAAAACTATCAATTAATGACAATGGTGGTTTTAATTTGTTTCACTAAAGTCGCAAAAAAAATGAAATTGGACAAAAGATTGGGAGAAATATGAATTTAAAAAAAAAATCAAACCTTTTGAAGTGAAACATAATTCTTTGGATGTCTAAATCTCCCTCGTATAAGAGAATAGCATACTAAAGTCATGACCATCACAAACATAAAGTAACTGGTGTGCATTAAATGTAGATTAACAATAGAACGTTCATGCTAAGAAAAAATATGTAAGAATTAACATATAAAATTTTTTAAAAATGAAATTATAAGAATAAGATTGTCACTGTGCTGAAATAAAATAGTTTAGGAAGCATTACATAAAGCACAAATAAAAAAATTAAAAAGCAAACTTCAATTTTAGTACAATTAGCAAAACAGGAATGAGCTCAGTGTCTCAAGAATGAAAAATCATTTAAAACAAACAAAAAGAGATAGAAATGTAACATATGTGATAACTATCACATGAAGCATCACATTTTGTTGTAAGCTCATAGTACTGCAATGAAACTATAAATTCTCAAAATAACAAATTTTTCAAATGATAATGTGCCACAGTCTGAGGGCAAAGTTAACAGTTGCCTGTGCAAATATTTAAATTGGAAAAACTAACATGCAGATGAAAATATTGTTTTTGAGTTTTTTTAATCAGCCATCTAAGCATCTGACAATTTTTTAAAGGATCCACTACAAATACGAGGCTTGTTTTTTAAGTAAGTACCGTTTTGAAATTAGAGAAAGACGTGCAAAGATATCTCAATACTTTTATTTTTACATGAAAGCCTGTACCTTAATCTACTTTTCTACATAATTTCCTTCAACATTGAGGCACTTGTCATAACGTTGTACCAGTTTTTGAATACCCTCCTCATAGAAGTCTGCCGCCTGACTTCTTAACCACTGCATCACAACTGTTTTGACTTCGTCATCGTCTTGAAGACGCTGACCACCCAGGTGTTTTTTCAAGTGCAGGAACAGATGGTAGTCACTGGGGGCTAGATCAGGGCTGTACGCAGGATGATCTAGAGTTTCCCATTGAAAAGATGTGATGAGATCTTTGGTCTGATTAGCCACATGCGGACGGGCATTGTCATGCAGCAAAACGATGCCCTTCCTCAACTTGCCACGTCTTTTGTTCTGGATTGAGCGGCGCAGATTGTTCAATGTCTCACAATAAGCTGCTGCATTGATTGTCTCATTACGCGGCAGAAATTCCACAAGCAATACTCCTTTTCTGTCCCAAAAAACTGTGCACATGACTTTCCGAGCAGAAATCGTTTGCTTAAACTTTACTTTTCTGGGTGAATCTGAATGCCGCCATTCCATGGACTGTTGCTTTGTTTCTGGTGTGACGTAGGCCACCCATGTTTCATCGCCCGTAACAATTTGGCTTAAGAAATCATCACCGTCGTTGTGGTACCGTTCAAGGAAAGTCAATGCACTGCCTAAACGGTTGGTTTTGTGCACATCCGTCAACATTTTTGGTACCCAACGTGAGCACAATTTTCGGTAATTCAAGTGCTCGGTCACAATGCTGTACAAAACACTACGAGAAACATAAGAAAAATCAAAACACAAGGAGGAAATCGTAAAGCGTCTGTTCTCTCTCACCTTATTGTCCACTTCCTGCACCAAACTTTCATTAACGACTGAAGGACGCCCACTCCGTTGTTCATCATGCACATTTGTGCGGCCTTCTTTAAATGCTCTCACCCACTTTCTTACCATTCCATCACTCATAATGTTTTGTCCATAAACTGCACAGATCTCACGATGAATATTGATCGGTTTTAGGCCTTTAGCACTAAGAAATCTTATAACAGCCCTTAGTTCACAGTCGGCGGGACTCACGATTATCGGAGGCATCTTAAACACTCAGTAAACAACGTAAACAAGGAAGAATCAGACTGCAATGGCGTCAGTGCGTGGGCAATAGATGTAGGTATCCAGTGCGCATGCGCAGAACGCCGACCGCAACGCTGCGGCGGCGGTACAGCAAAACGGTACTTACTTAAAAAACACGCCTCGTATTATGGAAATTATTTCTCTGTCAAATTGGCTGAAATTTTATTGTTGTAGTTACTGTTATAGTAGTGTAGCTGATTAACCCCTTAACGCACACATAAAAAAAAGGCCAAAAAAATCTATTTTTTTAATGTAAAAAAACACACTTTAGAACATTGTCTTGACTTGGTTCAACTTTTCTTTTGGTGGACAATTTTGATATATTGCGCTTTTATTCCATGGAAAAAGGCTATATTTTATTCTTGAATAAATAAATGTTATAGCTTACAATCCTATGTAAATGATAAATATCAAAAATTATAGCAGCAAAAAATTAGGGTGAAAAATTATAGCAGCATAAAATAAAACACCGCTTGAATTATCTCGAGTGTGCACAGTTTCGCCTATTTAGCGAGCTGAAATTAACTCGAGCACACAAGCTAAGGGGTTAAAGTTCTCATTGACACAAAGTTCAAAAATGTATAGTTACTGAGTCTCAAACATAAGAGATATAGGCAATGCGGTGAAAGGTGCTTGAAGCGCACAGCATTGGCTTAGGTGAATGTGAAGAAGTAATGCTAGGAAAGAAGTAGTGTTGGACATTCTGACCTGCTACTAGCTTTTTCATTATTTAATCTAACTATCAATGAGTTTTGTGCAAAATCTGATACGACAACCTCCATGCGGTTGACATTGATTTATGCCAATATTGTGTCAGTAATAGAGAATTGGAAATTACCATTTATGTTTGAGAACTTTCCATCAGAATGTTTTGAACTTTAACATTTTAAAATTTTAGCTAATTTGCTAGAGAGTTAATTTCCTTAATATTTGTGTGGTATCCTTTGGTGAGAATGATAACTGGTTTCCTAAGCAGAACACAGAAAACATAATTTTTTTTTTTGCCTACCATTTTACTTTAATTGCCTTTTTTAAATCATTGGTAATTTTTGGGGCATACTTGTATTAACACAGTTAAGACAAAAAAAAAGAAAGACAAATGCTGAATAATTACAGATTCAATCAAATTACAGTTGAAGATCTTTACAATGCAAATCTTGAATAGCGAAGTTTTGCACTATGTAGAATTTTGTGTTATATAGATGATTTCACATATTATTAAACTTTCCTGCTTAACAAAGCAATATATGTCTGAAACATTTCAAGATTAATGCTTTACAATAGCATAATAATTTTTATATACAAATAAGTTAAAACACAAAAATATGCAACTATATATTATTTACAGAAAAAAAATTAAATTATTACGAGCTTTAGAAATATAATCCAACAAATTTATCAGTTTTGATATGTTTTAGAAATTATAAATTTAATGTGTTTTATGAAGAATTACAGTTTACAGAATTGCATTATAAAAATCTTCCAATGTACAAGAAGAAATTAACACTGGGAAAATTATCTAATAAGGAGGATAGTAAAACCTGACAAATTTAGCCGAAGTAAAGTGTAAGGTAAAAAAAAAGTAGAAATAATAAAATAAGAGACAAAATATTTTTCTTCTTATATGTTGGATGGTAATCTAGTTAGTTTTAACTGGACTTGTTGGTTTTTCTCCTCCACTTACTGGTCAAGTTTTCCAGTGTTAACTTTAAGCAGAATTTAATTTAAATTGATTTTGTAGTCTTTGGCAATTTCATTCAATTCTATGCCTCAGCATTGGAGAAAAAAGATACTTGTTTGTTAGCATAACTCTGCTTGCTTTGCTCACCAACCTACACAATTTTTACGATATATATATTTGTGTGTGTGTGCAAGCGTGCGTGTGTGTATTTTAAATGACAAACAGATTGTTAAATTAAAAAGTATTCAATTGAAATATTCCAAAATGAGTTATTGTATTGAGACATGTTCAGTTTCCCAGATTTAGTTCCTGATTCCACTAGAAAAAAATTTAAATCCAAACATTTTGCTTGGTTATCATTGCCACTTCTACAATCTTGTTTTATAAATTTATATATTCCAATCTTGTTTCATAATTTTTAATTATTTAAAAAACTTTCTAAATTTTTTCCACCAAACATATTATTTAGTAATAGAGGAAAAAGTTACTTTTAAATTACAATTTTGTATTTATTAATTTAATTGCACATGTTGACCGAATTCCGTTATATACAAAGCTTATAATAAAGGTTAACTTATTTAGACTAATAATTGTAAAACCGTTATAAGTTTATATACAGATTTAAATACGTTTATCATAAAATATTGCCTTATAAGGTAATATCACTGGATTGCTTTATAATAAAGATTGCTTAACTTTTATTAATATTATGTTGACGACAACCAAATAAATATGGATCCTCATGTGAGAAAATTAGTTCTTACCCCATGTATTTTCTGGCAATTATGAATGTGCCAACAACAAATGGAAAGCGGTTTAAAGCCTAATAAAGTTGGTGTGTCTTGAACATAAAGCTTAAATTGGTGTGTTAAAATAATTAGCACCTAAAAATAGCCGTAAAAATAGTTAAAAATATTAAATGTAATATTGTACCCCATGGTACATAACAAACATTTAAACAGAACTAAAAATTAATACCACAGGTGGTGGTTCGACAAATAGATCTTATGGTTAGTACATTGCGAAAAAGTATTCTCTAGAAATTAAAATAATTAGAATAACACTAGGTTAAGGCTGAAAATAAAAAAATAATAGATTAGCTGGAAAGGAGACAGACACAAAATTTTACTTACAGATAAAATTTAATCTTGAAGTCGACGTAGTAAAAAACAAGACAAAATTGACATTATGGAATTAAGTGGTAGTTATTTACCAAAACAATATAACAACTAAATTTTTGATTGAACACACCAACATTCTGATTAACTCCGATCGTGAGTAAAAAAACTACATCTATCAAGCTCACATGCCAAAAAAAACTCTCCATCCAAGATTAAAAAAATATTCAAGTAGGGGGCCAAAGGCCCCCTCACCTTCATCTATCTCTTTACTACCACATCTGCCACTAAAAGAACCGGTCAGAACATTCTTTACCAACGTTGCCACTTTTTATCAGAAAGGTCAACCCGTTTCTCAATCACCCAGGTGGTGTCCGTATGTAGATGTTTCTGCATTCCTTCGGCTAGTGGTTGCATGGTGCACCCCGACCTAGATGTCTCTGCCTTCTCTTAGATGGTAGGATGTTGGAAGAAAAATATGTTGTGCTCGTTACATTAAAAGTGAAAAAATAGTTGTGCTCTTTACATTAAAAGTGTTCTGTGGAGTTTGCGAGATGAACAATAAAAAGTGTTACAATTAAGTTGTAACAAGGCCATTACTTTTTCATTTATCAGAGGTATTGTTTAATTTTAGATAACTTGAATTACTTGTAAAATACTTACCAGACTCAACATTTCTGTTAACTTTACATCAGGACTATAGCTTAGTTCAATACAAGTTTTGGAAGACTCATCTTTTTCTTCTAGGAGTGGAGATTCAGCAAAAAATATAGGTAGACTATTCTGAGGTTGACTGATGGTGCACTTTTCAGGACCTCTAAAGAAAAAGAAATTAAAAACAAATTCAATATTAATTAACACAACAGAAACTTATTTGCATTTCCCAATCGTTTAACAGCTAACGATACAAATTAGTGATTCACATTCTGTTTTAATAATAATTCTGTCAACCAACAAATTGGATCTTACGTAAAATATAAATGTTTTTATAAATAATCCTAAAACACATGTGCAAATTCAAACTCTCTACTTGCCATATCACATACCTGACCAAGTACAAAATAATAATTATTGTATAGTGACTGAAAAATAATAATTATTGTATAGCAAATTTATTTAAAAAAATTATACTACACAGTTTTAAATTAACACAACACTCACTATTTCTGCGGATAAGTAGAGGTAAGTGTTTACATTTCCCTAAAATTGTTTTTAAAATATATTAAATGCAATGAAATCAGTGTAAAAGAATTGATTTTAAATATTGTAAAAAAATAGTTTTACCAAAAATAAATAAATAAAAAAAGAACTAAAAATATGTTGCATTTCAAATGTAATAGGTACATATTTTCAGCATAATTAATAATAATCATAATCTAAAAAACGAGAACACAAATTTCTTCTGGAAAAATATACTAAAGGGCACTATCACAGATTTCAAAATTATTAAGGGAGATAAATTTCTATCACTTCATTGCCTATGGATCACTTTTAAGTAATACAGTCAAATAATTTAAAACACATTAAATTACTTTGTATAAAATATATTTTTAATTTGTTTTCTTGCTATTGTGTGTCCACTCTGAAAAATCAAACAAATATTTATGCTTTTCAAACTCAATTTCTTGAACACAGCATTTCTAAGAGTAATAAAGTTCATCCAGATTCATTAGTTTTTCCTCCCTTTGCTTTAGTGTGAATTATAAATTCAGCAACTTAAAATACATTAACATTTAAAACAATCTAATAAAACTGAATGTGCTTACAATAAAAACTAATATAATTACTTTGTTTTAGGCAAAAGTTCACTTGGCCAACTCATGGTGATGCATATTTCATAATCGAACCAACAATTCTTACCAGTGCAATTATTCTTTTGTAAAGAATGAATATTCAATGAAACATTATACAACAGTCGACCAAATTTACCTGCAAATATTAAAAATATATTACTTTTTCGCAAATTAATATATTTCACGGGACACATTATTTTTAAAAAGAGCTTAAAGGTGCTTATTATTGATTTTCCTTTTTTTAATAGCCCTCAAAGTTGATTTTTCATTGGATTTTGCAAGAAGAGCTTAATTCTAATTTTTCCAAAATATGAATTTTCTTTGCCATGTCGATAGCGTGATGAATGACACAAATAGCGGTTAAATGTTTTCATTATTCGTTCAACCTCAATTTATTTTGGTGTACGGTTGCCAGTATTGTAGGAAAGCTGCAAACATTTTGCATGTTGGATGGTCCACAAGTGTGTACACTAAGCTGGATTTGGTGGAGAGGATTATTGCAAAAGCATATAACGCGGCAGTATTTTGCGAGAAATTTTCTTCCCACCCTTTAAAATTGAAAAAAATTTCTTCAATTTTTAGTAATCATGGGGAACAATTAAACATTGCTGTATCTATTTCCCAATAGCAAGGATTCAGATTTGTCATTTCAAAATAATATAATTTATCTCTTAATCATTGAATTATTTCAGTTAAATATAATGAATATAGGGACCATATGAAAATTAACTTCCGAAAAAAATGTTTAGCTTCAATATTTATTGCATTATCATTTCAAAATTATTGAAAAAATTTGTAAATATTTTATAATTTGTTATTTCAAATTACAAATATTAATAAAAATTTAACAGGTGATCATTTAAATTGTAATATTGTACCATTTTAATTTGTATAATTGTACCATTTTAATTCATAATATAAATTTATTAAGGTTTTCCTTATTCTCCACACATATTTAACATCTCAGCTTGATCAATAATATTAATATCGTAAATGTTTTTTGTTGAGTTAACATTTATAAACATTTTATCATCACTTAACCTAAAAAATACTCCAGATAAACTTTTTAAAGTTTAACTAATTGTAATTTTGAATTAAAATTATTTATTTTACACAAATGAATTAAGTCGCTATTAATTTAAAAAAATAGAATAAGTAACTCTAAATTGAATACATTTAAAATTGTACATAAGATATTTTTATGGTGGCAAATAATATGAAGAATAGAGTTATTTGATAGAAGCTAGTAATTTTATCATGATTACGTAAAGTCCCAGATACTGTTTTTATACTTTTTTTACTTTTATACACATACACCGAAGAGCCATTACATTATGATCACCCTGCTAATAACATGTAGGACCACCTTTAGCCCTCAAAACTGCAAGCACCCGCCGTGGCATTGATTCCACAAGGTGCTGATAGGTAGTCTGAGGTATCTGGTACCAAGTGCTCACCAACTGGTCCTGCAAGTTCCTCACATTGCGAGAGGGTAGTGTGGCAGCACAAATTTGGTTTTCCAAGTAGGACCACAAATGCTCTATTGGATTAAGATCAGGCAAATTTGGGGGCCAAGACATGACTTGAAAGTCACTGGAATGTTCCTCGACGATTCGACCTTTATGACATGATGCATCATCCTGTTGGTAAACACCATCCCCCGCAGGAAAAACTGTTGCCATGAATGGGTGAACCTGGTCTACAACTATGTTCAAGTAGCTTACAGACGTGAGGGATTGTTCTATGAGGATTATGGGTCCTAATGTGCCGCATGAAAACATTGTTCCTGGGCGAGAAATCATGAAAGCCTGGGCGAGCCCATTGTTATAGATGGAGGGTGGTCATAATGTAATGGCTCTTCGGTGTATATATACTTTTGAAAAATCTGATGAAAATTGTTTCATTAGTGTGCAGATCCTAATTATAAATTTTTTTGTTTACATTTTTTTTTCTTCTTTTTTTTTGTACTCAAAAAATTATTTTTTAAGAGCTTCAAAAGTTCTTAAAAGGTCTTGTGGTAAAAAAATTACTCATCTTGAGTTAAATATTAAACTCCAGATGGTATAGTGTTAAATAAAGTCCCGAAATATAACAATCAAAATTTCACACAAAATATAATTCTAAGTCAAACAAAAATATATATTCATATAAAAATCAGGAAACTTGACAGATTTTTGATCATTAAGAAGACTTAATTTAAAATATACATACAAAACAAATATATTTTAAATAAAATAAAGGTAAAAGAATATTTACTCAAAAAAGAATAAAGTTAGGTATTTGAGAAGAGAAATAAAGTACACAAAAAGGACATATGGGAATTGATCTGGACTATAGGATGTGGTTATGACTTCCCATTTGAATTACTGCTGAAATTTCTTTACTGCTTTCATTATCCGTGAACTAGTGCTTCAGTGCAACATAATGAGTCCACAAGGCAGGACTCATGGGACAGTTCAATTTGATTGCCTTTTAGAGATTTGTGAACATTTCAAAATACTGCTAATCAATGATTTTTTTCCATAGCTCCAAAATATTGACAAAGAGCAGCCACATTACACAGATTTTTATATCATGCACCTCTATCAGAATCATAACTAATGGCTTGAGAGCTGCTCAATTATTACACTTTTATTCAGGACAAGTACTCCATCTGGGGAGTATAAAACGGGTAAGTGTTTTTCATCAGCAACTGTATTTTAGACTTTCCTCAATTACCCTAAGCAACATAGTTTTGGTTTAATGGCCTCTGCATTATTTCTTATTGATTGTATGTACTTAATATAAAAGGAGGTGGTATTTCTATTTGAGGAGAAATAGCTTCAGTAAGATTACTTTGAATTATTTATCAGTATATTTAATTAACAAATGAACATATCTGCACAAATTAAATTGTAAAATATTTCATGTGAAATATATTAAATGCTATTCCTAAAATTTTTGATATTTAGTATATGAAAGGTCAACATAGGCAGCTAATAAAATTTACTTGAAAGAGAACAATGGCTTAGTACCTATGAGTAGTTTGAAACCTAAAATGTAATAAGATAAATATAAAATAAGAAAATACAATTTATTTTACCTGAAAAACCTAAAAGGTATCCTTTTATTTGGCCTTTTAAATGAAAAGAGAAATCAGTTGGTAATTCGCCTCGAATTCTAAACTTTGCACTCACTGATGTATTAACAAACATAGATTCTTGCCATTCACCCTCCATTGCAAGATCAACAACTCCAGACAAAACAGCGCTCATACTTTTACTTTCATCAACAACATGGGAAGAGGAAGAATTTAATGCAGACATAGAACTTAGGAAGGTTTCAGAAATTTTAGTACCACCTGAGGTAAAATTTCTCACAGGGCACAACCTCAGATTGGAAACTTTCTTGAAATATCTGTTCCAGTCCTACATTTAAATTACAAAAATAAAATTACACAATATTTTATGTGTTATTTACAAATTAAGAACATTTATTATTTTCAATCAACTCAACTAGTTAGAAAACTATATATATATACATTGCTAACCATGCATACAGAAAATGACAAATGTGGGATAACATAAAATATAAAATAATGACATGAAAACTACTGAAAATTAATAAAGAAGTAATGAAATAGAAAATTAATAAGTTTACAATAAATATTAAAAAAAAATTTGAATTGAAAAAATTATGCGCTCACTGTAAACATATTTAGGATCCAAAAGGAAGATTAATTAAGAGTTTATTTATTTAAAATACATGGAAAATTTTGGTTTGAACACAGTCTCTTTTACTCTGTGCAAACAATAAATTTTTGACTTTTGTAACAGATTGAAGTTAATTTTCTGTAAATTGATGTGAATACAGAAAGTTTCTCATTGTTTCAAATGGTTTGAGGCCTACCACAAATGTTAGTACTGATTGTGGTTCCACTTTGCTGTCTTGGTATTGGTATCACAAGCTCCTGTCACCATTTCTTGAACTGTTGACAAATCAAGTTTGAACATTTTCATCAACTGATGCATAAACATCAAATATGTTTGAGGTATTTTCCCCAATTTTAAAAAGAAGTCTTAGTTTTGATTTCTGTTATTGTTTGACAAAATGTATGCCGACTAACAGACAAATTGGCTACTGAGTCAGTTGAACTTGCACACTTAAGTTAGATTTTTTTTTTTTGCTTGTTTTTGCGTTTTTTAAATTGATCTAAGTAACAGTGAATTTGAACCTAACATATTACATTATGTTTTTTAGAATGGTAAAAAAGGGGATTTTTTTAAATAGAAAAATAAAGGAGTGGAATGTAAGTTACTGCTCTAAAGTATATAAACACTCAAATCTCAACGAAATGAAATGTTTTAAAAGAAACCTTTTTTTTAAAATTAAAATATGCTATAAAAAGTTAAAATGGAATCGAGAAAATTAGCATTAATGCAATAAATGTAACAATTTGTCGACAAACATTGCTGTTAGCGATTGTAAGAAAATGTGTGATTGGTTGGCTTTGCTGAGAAAAAATAATTCTCAGATTTCTTTAGATGAGAGTACAAAAGCTTTCAGAAAAAGAGTGCAACATAAAATCTATTGCTAATACATTATAACCAACTAAAACATTTTGAATCATTCTGTCAAAAGTAGAAAAAAAATTACCACCAAAGCATCAGAACAAACTTGAGCAATAAATGGATTCAGCCAATTATCTCTGCATGATAACATGCTGAACTGGAAGAATTTTGAATACAACAAATCCACTTAGCTGTCGATCTTTTAAATCCAGAGGCGCAAGAGAACAAACTAAGACAACTGAATTGATGGATGCAATAAGTTTCATCTGCGAAGTTAGTCAGAAATTAAAACTTAATATTGTAGAAATGTGGAAAAATGGGGCTGATTAAGGGAATAAAGAAGGACTATTAGGACATCAATTTATTTGCAACCATTGATGCAACATCAATTCATAACACCAATAACATCAGTATATTAGCTGATGTAGCAATTCATATTCTTTTTGTTCTTGTAACATCAGCTGCCACAGAAAGAACATTCAGCACATTCTAATAGATACATAAAAAATAAAAAAAAGAATCAGATTATAAACATAGCGGGCAGCCAAGTTAACATATATAGCACACAATTAGAAAATATTAAATATTAGCAAACCAAAAAGAAAAAAATTATCAAGTTTTATCAAAATAAAAAAAAAGGTTGCAAACATCACCTCAACAATCTACAAATGAAACTGAAGATAATGAATCTGATAAAAAGATGCAGAAGATGATGAAAATGAAGGAGATACTTCACTTGAGAATGTGATAAACACTGTGTCTAACAGTGAATTAAATCATTCTGATTAAGCCCTCCTCCTTGTACTTTTAAAATTTATTTTAAATGCATAATAGTAGAAAATATTGGGATAAACATTGATTGACTAAAATTTTAATTAAAGATTTATTCTGTAAAAATCCGTATTAAATTTTTCAATAAAAAATATGTTTGCAAAAACATAAAATGCATAAATTCATAATTTTAAAATACAATCTTCAAAACCTAATTTTATTTTAATGCTACAAAAATATACTTGAAATCTAAAGTTTTTACAGTATTAAAAGGAATTAACCTTAATATAGAGATAATTGATAATATAAATTTAAGTTCGATAATTTAAGATTCATTAAATAAATTTAAATTACGATACACTTTTAATACATTGTAATTTTTTTTTAAACAAATAGATAAGTCAGCAGATATAAAAAGTAACAAATAAATAACGAATTTAAAAATATTTGTCAAATTGTATTTTAAATGTCTGCTCATAAAATGTAACACAGTGTATTTTACCCTTTTAAAAGCTTTAAAAAAAAAGATATGAGAAATTATCCCATTTTGACCTAACATGAATTCCCAAAGCAATTGTTGAATATAAAGTTTATTTAAGAACTTAAAATGTGAGTTATTTATGATAAATAACTTAATTTACAGAAAGTTAAAAACCAATACAAACCATTTTTACATCTGGATTCGGCATTTCTTTTTCTCCAACAACATAAGCTAAGACAATCATAGTAAAACCAAATGCAGTAAGACAAATCGTGAATACAAATAATGGTGGTTGACTTGAAATCAAGCTTTGACTAACACTATATCCCATTCCGAAAATTCTACAAAATAAATATTTTTTTTACTCAAATAAAAAGACCTAGCAAATAAGTCAAAGACCTAGTAATTAATTAACAGTTAAACAATTGTTACATGAAATTATAAATAACATGACTAAATAGATGCTAATAAGATTTTAAATATAAATAGTGACATAGTTAGAAGGGAAAATATTTTTCAGACAAAAAAAAAATTTGATAAAAAATATTTTTAATTTAAAAAGGCTTCTTTACATTGCAGAATCTCTATACCTGTAAAGTTGAAAAGTGTCATTTCATAAACATAAATGTGTACAATCATGAAAAAAATAAAATAATGCTTACATAATTTCAAAGTATGTAATTTTAAATAACAATATATTAAATTAGAAATTTCATTATTTTGAAACTTTTCATCTAATTATTACTCATTATTTGTATCTTTTAATTTAAAATTACACAGTTCAAAACGGCAATAGATCTCAGTTTTGAATGAATAAGACCTGAATTTCAAAAGATTCTTTAGAATATTGCGCAGCCTCAGAATGTAAACGTATCATGAACTGCATGAAATGTGGTGGAATATTTATTTTTTTAAGACCTTTCCACCAGACTCATGCTGTAACATTCTGCACCATTAAGAAACTTGCAGGGTATGGGGTAATCATCTGCATTTTGACTATATTTTTTATACATGGTCTATAACAGGGGTTTCCAACTTACATGAGGTCGGGGGTCACAATTAAAAACACAAATCAAATGGCGGGCCGCAACTTTATCAAAATTTTATGTAGGACTCTTTTATGTTTGGAGGAACATTAAATATTACTGTCAGATTTTTACCAAGTTGTACAAAACAAAAGTATTGAATTACAAATTAAAATAAGAAGTAGATTTTTAAAAATATTTAATTGCATGTTAAAAAATTCAGGCTACAGTAACTTTAATGTGCACCTATGTATTAAACAATTGCAACAGATATCTAATTGTTAAGATATAAAACTTTAAAAAGGTTAGTATTAAAACTTACATAGTAACACATAAAATGTTCAATGACAAAATTGAGGTTTGTCTGCTGAGGTAATCCACCAGACTCATGCTGTAACATTCTGCACCATTAAGAAACTTGCAGGGTATGGGGTAATCATCTGCATTTTGACTATATTTTTTATACATGGTCTATAACAGGGGTTTCCAACTTACATGAGGTCGGGGGTCACAATTAAAAACACAAATCAAATGGCGGGCCGCAACTTTATCAAAATTTTATGTAGGACTCTTTTATGTTTGGAGGAACATTAAATATTACTGTCAGATTTTTACCAAGTTGTACAAAACAAAAGTATTGAATTACAAATTAAAATAAGAAGTAGATTTTTAAAAATATTTAATTGCATGTTAAAAAATTCAGGCTACAGTAACTTTAATGTGCACCTATGTATTAAACAATTGCAACAGATATCTAATTGTTAAGATATAAAACTTTAAAAAGGTTAGTATTAAAACTTACATAGTAACACATAAAATGTTCAATGACAAAATTGAGGTTTGTCTGCTGCAACCACCGTAAATAGATATTTACACTTTAAATTTCAAATCTACAAATGTGTGTGTAAATATTTTCAACCAAAATGAGTGGTTTCAAAAAGTTAAATCAGAGAATTTCTTCGAGCAAAATTTCTGATGCAAGCATGCTACATTATATTCACAAAATACAAAAAAAGGAAATAAAAAAGAGCAACTTACACGATTATTTTTGTATTTGAATAAATATTTTCTTGGATGCAAAACCTGAGAAAAAATTTTTTTTGCACCCTTGGTATGATAAATTTCACAGAAACGAAGAAATTAGGTTTTTATTAGCGAGTAAAGTATTTTAAACTCATATAGATTTTTTGCGAAAATTGTCCGCAAAAAAATGACAACTAATACATTTTAGTTTGCGCGCCTCAAAAATAGGCTTCGGATGCAGCCCCCGGGCCGCCAGTTGGAAACCACTGGTCTATAATGTGAATCATAATTATAGCAGTATTTATAATGCAAGAATTGTGCATGACTTAAACATTTATGTAAGCTTCATTTTTAGTATCATGTGCCCAATGACAGTAACGAAACTTGCACCAGATGCAACATATTTTATTTTGTCAAATTTCAACACTTTTTGACGCATCATGTCAAAAACCTAATATTGGCAGCCACAGATATCAAATTATGATAATTCAAATTTAACATACTTGGCTTAAAAACCAATTGAGTTTTTTTTTTTTAAATTAGTTTCCCATTTATTTTGTTCTAACTATGATCTTAATTTTACAAAAGTTTATATTTGCTAAGATTTGTTATAATTCAGCTTTCAATTTTTGAGAAGAATTATTTAGCAACATGCTCTTACTGATTACATCAATTTCTATCTGATTACAGAACGGGTTGGCGAAGAGAAAAAGGTTGGAACCACGAATCTAAAAGAAGTTGTTTTCTAGCAAAAATGTGAAAGTCCTTATTGTAGAAACATAGTAAAGCAATAAATATTTTTGACACAAAATTTAGTAATGATTTTTTCTTCATAAAACAATGCTATTATAAAATTAAATCATGATTAAACTAAACAATATAAAACTCTTCACTTACTTTGTGACACAGTTATTTACAAATTTAAACCATCTTTGTCTCACTTTTTATTATTTTCAGGAAAATATCTTCTCAAATCAAATGAATTCATCTGCAAGTATTTAATAAAAATTAGCACATAATAATTACCTAGTTTAACAACAGTTTAAAAAAATAATTTATCCCATATATAAGTATAATGTATCCCATATATAACTGAAATTACAAATTATGATTTTTACAAAATAGGGTGACCTGGGGTAATTCCTGATCAAAAAATGCAAACATCTATTTTGTAAGAAAACTATTCAAGATAGAATTATAATATTTACTGGAAGTTTGAGGCTATATGAGATGAGTCCCATGCTACCTTGTTTTGTTTGAAAATCTAATTAGAATTTAAAATATTTAAAATTTTTAGTGATCAGGAATTACTCCTTCTCTTGATCCTTTCTGGGGTAATTCCTGATCACTTCTGGGGTAATTACTGATCACCAGTTTTAATCATAATGGGGCTGTTTAAAAATAATTATGCAGTGGTAATTAACAAATAAAACATTAAAATCAAACAAATAAACCAAAAATATATGTTTAAGCAGCTAATAAAACTATTTATTTAAAAAGCAAAAATAAAGGTTAGCAC
This sequence comes from Parasteatoda tepidariorum, assembly GCF_982258835.1. Classification (NCBI taxonomy): domain Eukaryota; kingdom Metazoa; phylum Arthropoda; class Arachnida; order Araneae; family Theridiidae; genus Parasteatoda; species Parasteatoda tepidariorum. The sequence goes on along the minus strand of NC_141761.1, from coordinate 17,865,626 downwards.
TTTAAATTTTCCAAAAATCTTTGTATCCTGCCATACATTTTAGGCAAGCAGCTAACTTATTCTCATGTTCTGCTGGAATATAAGAAAGAGTTCCCACATGGGTTACTTTTGCTGGATTTTGTAACTTCATTAAGGGAGAGTGTAAAGTTAAGTAAGGTATGTCAACAGCTCTCACACTGAAATTTTCATTTTCAATCACTAAAAGAAATTTACTAATTAAGAAATTTTAATTACTAGAACTAATTTTGCTTTCTAGAAGCTTTGTATCCTTTTTAGGCTTATAATTTCTCACCATATTTATATTAGGCTAATTTATAAACTTAAAAATTATTCTAACAATGTACAGACATAAAATTAAGATAGAAGAAATGTAAGACAAATTGGAACACATTTGTCTAGCATACAGTTAAAAACAAATTTTGTGATTAAATTGAGTTAAAATATATTTTATAGTTTCATTTGAAAAATATGAACTGTTACTTAAGAAAAGACAATTAGCTATTTATTAGTTTATTTTAATACTATTTATGAAAAGAAATGACAATGATCATGAATTACCCCAGTGATCAATAATTACCCCATCTGTAGAGGGCAACATTTGATATAGTTTCCTATAATCAATTATAATGTTTACAGTAGATGTGAAACAATTAAACAAGAGCTTACACTATTTTCATATCGAAGAAAAAGAAAGTAACTCAAAATATTTATTATTAAGAGAATGAGGGAGATCTTTGCAGAAATGTACACTTTTTGAAACCCATCTTTGAAATGGAAAATACAGAAAGCAGTTTAAAGATACTTATTTTGTTAGATTAAACAAGAAACTATTATTAAGTAAATGTAGTTATACCTTAGTAAAGTGTACACGCATTCTTGTCCATGTCTCAAATTTAGAAAAAAATTATTTTTTTAAAATAAAACTTAGGTGGTCATTATTTACCCCAGAAACAGAGTGATCGTGAATTACCCCGGGTCACCCTACATTTTATATACATCACAAAATACACTTATGATATAAAAAAAAAACTTATAACAATATTTTCTTAATTAATTTATGTATGTAATCCCAGTGTTTTCAGTTGTAGAGCTAGGGGAGGGAGGTAGTCAGATAATGCACTGGTCAATCTTTATTCCCAGTATACACTTTTTATTTAGACCCAGTACACCACTGCTTGATTAATGTAAATTCTGACTATGCATCATGTTAAATGACACTGAATGTAGCTAGTTACACTTTACAATGATAGAATTAACTTTTCAAATATGTTTTGCTTAATATAATAACGTTTATTAATACAATAAGTCCTCCGTAAGTCCAACAAATAATGATAAGAAGAAAAAAAGTATTTTAGCTGTATTAAATGTGTCAGCATATGACAATATATACATTTCCCAGACTAACATAAAGGTCAATTTAATTTTTTCTATTTAATCTGCTGAGATAAATTAAATTTCTTAAATAAAGAAGAAAATTAGTTTTCAGAATTTGATTTTTTTTTTCTTATTATTGACAAAAACATGAAACATCCAGTGCTGATAGTAAGTTTAAAATATACTTATAACCATTATAAAACTGATACAGAAACAAAATATTTTTCAAAGATCAATATAGCAAGTTCACTTTTGAATCTAACATTGAAATTCAAAATTAACTATTTTACAAACTTTTTCTTGTCCCCATACTTGTCACCGTGTCTGTTAACCAGCATTTGTTTTGTTTTCATGCAGACATTATTGCTGACTTTTACATTTGAACCGCTTGAACGGTTTCAATGCAAAAATCAGTGTTGTAGTATTTCGCTAGTGAATATTATGAACTATAAACTGAAAACTTTTATTTACGATGAGAAATATTTTGTTCAAAAATAGTGTAATTTAATTTGACTTTAAAATTTTACTTAAAAAAATGAAAAAGAGGAGCTTTTTAGAGTATTAATCCTGTTATACTATATTTTTAGAGACACCTTGACATGCATATAAATTTATCAAATATTTATTCCTACAAATTTAGAAATTTAAAAACTCCAACTTTCACACCAAATATCCAGTTGTTTTCCAAAATGGCATCCGACGGAGGTCTGAAAGTTGACAATCCTGGTGAAACTATTGATTCTTTAAATAAAGAAGTAGAAAATTTAAAAACACGGTTAGAAGAAGAAAGAAAAAAGCTCAATGATGTAGCTTGTAAGACATGATTTTAATATAAAGGATTACTTTGTATTGCATACGAAAATGATATCTCAACCTACAAATTTCATATTATTTGCGAATGTTTACATTAAAATCGACTATCCTATTCTAAGCACGGAAACATAAGACTATTAAATGTTTACTATTTTATTTATGCATTCTTTGTTTACTATTTGATTTATCCTTCCATGAATTTAATTCATCCATTTTTCAATATATTACTTGCTTTATTAAATAATTTTTGCAAAGATTTTAGTTTTGCTCTATTTACATAACAATGTTTTGATTACAGAAAAAAAGTGAGAGAGAATTTCTCACCCTTTCTCAAAAACAGGGTGAGATCTCAAAAAGTTAAGTGAGATTTCTAAAAATTAAAATAACGCGAATAGACTTGGGAAAAAATATTTCTTTAATTATAATACAATTTTAACATCTAATTTTTAAAGCATTGAATATTTTTGCTGTATCATCATATGGAAAGCGTTCTATATCTACTTTTTCATCAGCTATTCTCATTAGGTAGCTCAAATGTTTATCAGTCATTTGTATAAGATATTTTGTCCTAATTCGGTTTTGAGTGCTAAATGGACCTTGCAACAGATGCTGAACAATTCGGAATCTCTAAATAAATTTGTAGCATTGAAAAAATTTAAACGTCTTACATGAAGAAATCTTACCTTCCGTGAAAATTGCAGAAAAATGTGTTCTGAAAGGTGTACTGTCATTCGGGGGGGGGGGGCATTGTGTTCTGCTGTTGGCACTGGTTCTGAACAATACTGGTAAATAGGGAAGCTAGATAACAGGGATCCATGTTGAAAATAATGAAAGATCAAGGAAGAAAAGTGAAACGGATTTTATTCAAAATGGCAGAAGACGAATTTTTTTCCAAAATTCGAGCATTTTGAAATTGATTAATAGAGTGCGCAATCTTTTTGCGTTAATAATTTTTTAATGCGCAAAAAGAAAAAAATAAGCGAGATTCTCGCGCTGTAGTGAAAGCACTGCATAAAAACAGCTGATGTTGGGAAAGTTTGGCAATTATGAAAACAAATTTTCTTATTATACAGGGGTCTGTCCAGGCCAAATTTACTACCGTTTAGCAGTACCTTCACAAATTCAACTTTAGGAAAAACGGTAGTTTCACAAAATACTTTTATTAAAATTTTATTTTTGTAACCCTTAAGACACGATAAATTCATATTTTTACCATATTTTTGTGTTGATTTTTTTATATAATTTTTAATTTTACACAAATTATGTCTAAATTTTCACAAAATAGGTACCTCTCAGAAAAACCTAGACAGACCCCTGTTATATAACATGATTTTTATTGCATGCATCTAATACTAAAATCTGTTATTTGAATTTTTTCCTCTAACGTTTTCGTTTATTGCTTCTTTTTTTTCTTCTTTCAATCATTTGACCTTTATTTCTCAAAACTTTTAAATGTTAAGAAAGCCTAATCTTATTTTAAGATTTTAAAATTCAGTTGGAGTGTAGAATAGGGTGCCCCTTTGATTGGGCACTATACCTTGGAGCCTCAACTGTATAGAAATTCTTCTGAAAATTTAAGAATTTCTATACTGTAAAGTTAAGATATAAATTATTTTCGTTTTATTTATATCTCAAATACTTATGGGTAGAAAAATCTCCCTTTTAAATCATTTCCTTTTTTTCTGTAAGAAAATAAAATTTTAAAAAAAATTTTCAAACTACAATTGGCTCCTGATTGTAAACTTTGATCTTAAATTCAGATATTTTAGGCAATCCTTGCAAATGTGTTGTGAGTATGTTTTAACTTATTATTTTCTAATTATGTTTTCCTTAAAAAAAGTATTTTTAAATTGAATTCTAGCATATATATCATTTGGGAGCACACACATAAAAACAAAATAAAACGCTTTTGTATTAATACATCCTTCAATTTTTTACAATTAAACATATTTTTTTCTACCTGGGGCTCTTCTCTAATTATTTAATTCCTTGAGAAAGAAGAACTTCAGTTAGTATAAATTCTTGCATTTTGTTTCCTGCCCTATGATTTGAGCTAAGGCTTAAAACCAATGTTATGACATAACATCTTAGAATTTTTTTCTACTTTGTGTAGATAGAAAACAATTACCTAATTAATATGATTTTCTTTAAAAAAAATCTTCGTTTGAAGGAATTTTAAATTTAAGGAACAAAAATCAAACATTAACAAGCAGGAGTCTGTTTAGAAGAAATTTGGGTCTGTTAACGGACCCTTCACAAAATATCTTTTCATAAAAACGGACCCTTCACAAAATATTTTTACTTAAAAACGGACCCTTCACAAAATGATTTTTCTTTTAATCGAACCTTTCACAAATTTGTTTATCTTCATTATTGTTTTAATTGAATAAACCCTTCCCAGGGCAGAAAAATGGATGTAAATGAATTAAGTTTTGTCTTCGACAGACGATACTTCCATTATCTGTCCGAAATGAATATTCTGCGTTCAGCTGTATAGGCTAAATACCAAATATTTGTATGTTGCATCTCTAATTTAGAAGCAGCAATTGCTGTTTATTTTTGAAAATTTAATTTTTTTAATTATAATTTTACAGTGCTGAGCATAATCTTGTATCTATTTACAATTTAAAAACTCCTTGAAAAAGTTTTTTTGCAATAACCGGAATCCTATTTGCACAAATTCATAAAAGCAGCACCCTGGTTGAAAGAATGTGAGTAATTTTTTCACAAAAACCAGACCTTTCATAAAATGTCTAGATAAACCCCTGACAAGCTTAAAATTAGTAAGTGGATCTGAACTTTCTACCCTTGATAATCAGCTGTCAATGAAAGCTCTATTTATACCTAAATCTTGTACTCTATACCATTGTATTATAACTATGCATTTTGTTTTCTTGTACATACTTTTCTGTTTAATGTCTAAATGAATAGTTTTCTAATATGTAGATATCTATTTAGTGTCTAAAGTTGCAGAGAGATTAGAACCGATTCAAACTCTGAATATTAAACCTCGTAGAGTTTTGAAAGGCCACCAAGGAAAAGTCCTTTGTTCTGATTGGTCTTTAGACAAAAGACACATTGTGAGCTCTTCTCAGGTATAAACATTGATTTTAAATACTTTGAGTTTGGTTAACTATTATATGACTGGGAAAATATTGTTTGCCAGTCATAAATACTGTATACTTAATATAATTATAGAAAAATGCATATTGTTCCTGAAAAGCTAGAAAATTATCAATCCTGGAATAATTGGTAATAGTAATCGGTTAAATTAAAGTTAAATAATTCTTTATTGAAATAATTAGTTGAATTTTTTTACTTGATAAATTCATGTATTTATGTTTAGCAAAACTGCAGTGTTCAGATAAATTTGGCCTGGAAGTATAATGAAGTTTTCTTAAGATACCTTTGAAAAGTTGATGAACTTTATTTCTGAAATTAAGTTAGATTTATGTAAAGCTCTAAATTAGCTATTATGAATCGTAGTCACTTGGATAACTATCAAAGTACTAAAAAGTGATGACCACTTTTGCAGCTTTGATTTTTGGTTGTAAATTTTAGCAACAGAAAAAGTAAGCAACTCCTCTTTTAGCAATCGAGATAAAATTTGCAAATGATTACTTACTCAAAAAAATTATTATTAGGTACTTACTCAGAAAATGATTTACTCAGGTAGAAAAATGATTACTTACTCAAATTTACAATTTGAAATCTCTACCAATAAATGTCGATCTAAGAATTCACTAGACCACATGTATTTATGATGATATATTATTGCTGTGAAAGAAGCGCATCACTTAATGATTATTCGAATGGGGTTCAAATTTTGTTTGACATCGAAAGAAACAGATTTTGTCAGATAACAGGTCTTTCAAATAAACAAATATCAAAACATCCTAATTCGATAAAAAATAACAAATAGACGATAATTAGCATCTATTTCTATAAACAACAAATAAATCCGCATGGTTGCACAATTTCTAAAGATTTTGTAACAAATTTTCGCATGGTATTTAAAATCTCGATGCAAATTCTGAATCACGCATTTCAGTTAGAAATCATTTTTCAATTAGCGATGATTCCACAGTGAATACATGTGGTTTTACCGATAGTTTTTCTGGTTGCTAATGAAACAGATTTTTACTCCATTTTTAAAATCTCTGTTTTAATACGATTTTATTTTGATTGACAAACTTCGAATAGTGCATTTTGCGCTCAACTATTGATGATTCACCCACAATCTCACATATTTTTACGGTCGCATTTTTGCTAGTTATTGTTATCAATTTTCATAGCTTTTAATGCTACATTATCATACACAGGAAATTTCGAATCGCTCATTTGTGGAACTACTTTTTGATGGTCAGTAAGATGCTTGTGTGTGAAACTCCAAGAGCACACATAAAGAAAGGAATTTTCTTTTTTAGCTGAAAAAAATAAATAAATAAAACAAAGCTGGCACAGCGGAGTGGCAAAAGTCTAAGTTATTGTGTACAAACTTCGGTAGAATGAGAAATATTATAAACACTGGGTTCTGTTCCCCGTCTCAGAGCTTTTGGAGCCCACTCCAAACTATTCCAACAGTGCCATTCGAAAACAAATTGAAAAAAGTTTCATTGATTTTCCTTTTAAGAGAAGAATAGATGTATTCTTCCTCCTTTTTTTCTTTGTTTTAAATAAACGATTTTTTATAAAATTCAAAGTTTTGCAAACAAATTTTTCATTTTAATACAAAATGTTTCCCAACGCTGCATGACAGTATATTTTTGTCACTTTTTCATCAAATTAAAAATTTATACAAAAGATACATTTGGAAATTGAGAATTTGAAGAGTGCATTTAAAGTTAAACTATCAAACAACATTCAGTAGGAATGTTCCCTAAGTTTGAAAAAATCATGAATTGTATTTTATTATTTAAGTTTTCATGTGTTAAATCAAGCAGGGTGGCCACCCACCTGGAAAACCTTGAAAACCTGGAATTATCAGGGAATTTTTTTATACTGGAAAAAACCTGGAAATATCAGGGAAATTTGGATAAAAACCTGGAAAAATCAGGGATTTTTAAAGAAAAGCTGGAAATTTTTCTTTGATGATTTTTCAAATTTCACTAATTTAAATTATTTGCTAATTTTCTTAATTTAAATTATTTCATCCATTATACCCACTTTTTTTTAACGGAAATGTATCGCCAAACAGTTGAAATATCATCAACTTAGCGATACTTTGCTTGCATCAAAATTTGCTCCATTATAGTTCTGTTAAACAAAAATGCCATATAAAATTCTTCCACGGTTACTAAACAAATGTGCAAACTTTTGACCGCTATGGGAATTTAGGAAAATTTAGGTAAGATTCTGGTGGAAAAAGGGAATTAGGATATTAGCTTCTGTTTTTAAATTCTGTCCTTGGGCTAAATCCATTTATGGCTCAAGTTTGTTCCGATACTTTGGTGGTTATTTTTTTTCTCTATTTTGACAAAATGTTTTTGTATTTTTAACTTTATAAAATTCTCCAAAAATTAGTTGGTTATAATTTTATGATAATAGATTTTATATCGCACTCTTTTTCTGAAAGCTTTTCTACTCCTATTCAAAGAAATCTGTGAATTATTTTTTCTGAGCAAACCAACCAATCACACATTTTTTTACAATCACTAACAGCAATGTTTGTCGACAAATTTTTACAATTGTTGCATTAATGCTAATTGTTTCTATTTCATTTTAACCTCTTATAACATATTTTAATTTTAAACAAAAAAGGCTCCTTTGTTGGTCAATATATGATTTTTGATTCAAAATTTTGTACCAAAACATTAAAAAATAAATAAAAAATCTTGAAAATTGTCAAAATAAATTATTTTTTTCAAGATGATATGTTAAAAAAATAACATTTTGAATAAAATATTTTATATTATAGACACTTTTCTTGTACACATCCTATACTTTATAAGAAAAAAGAAACAAAAATTATCGTAGGTAAATTTGCTTTATGGATTTTCTTAGTAATTTATTTATTGAAACTTTAATTAAACTATAATTTTTATTAATTTGTCTAATTAAGTTTTATTATAGTCAACTCTTAGTAATTCACCAAAAACATTTTCTTGCAGGATGGCAAAATGATTATATGGGATGCATTTACTACTAATAAGGTAAATTATCGGAATTAAATGTATATTTTTCCTTATTTCTTATTATTAGCAAAGTTAAATTTTTCGATGTACTACCATAAAATGGGGTGATTGTGTGTGTGTTTTTTTCTTTCCTTTCTTTTTTTATTATCTTTCTTTTAAATTGCGGTAAGGAATTCTAAGTATTTTACAAAATATTTTTGCAGAACTGTTTATGACGTAATATTTAAAAACTTAATATTTTAACTGTTTGAATTTTTTTTAAAGGGTTTATCACATAAAGACTTCTGCCTTAGTGAAACCCAACTTGTTAATTTTAAGTCAATTCAAATCTAAATTGTAATTCTTCTTTTTATCAAGATTTACACAAAATTACCTCAAAAAATTTTTACAAAAATAAATTCAGCAATGGGGAAAAAATTTAAAGTATTAAATTTATTATTATAAATTGTATTGTTATTATTAATTATAAGATTATCAATATTTATTTGATTTTTCTTGTACTATGCGACATTAAGTAGTCTGGCATGGCCTTTTTCGGCTGCAGCAGATATTACCCTCATACTGATATCTGCAAACCCTAAAGCAAAAAATGTCAATATATTAACTCATTTTTTATTTCATGTTGCCTTTGAAAAGAATGTGAAAATAACTAAGGCTATAATATAAATTATTGTAATTGCACATTTTGATTATATATAACCATAATGATTAAGGATCAATCCTTATTTTTAAGACAATGATTGCAAGCAGACCTAGGGGTTTTCAGATAAATTCTGAGCTAGGGTGATGGTACTGCAAGGCAACAAAACAATTATCCTAATATGAAAAATAAGAATTGATATTTTTATTTTATAATTAGTATCTACTAGCTATGTCAAAAGCTAAAGCAAAAAAAAAATAGTGTGAATAAAGCACAAATGTTAGCACAGAAATAGACATACTAGCACTAAGTTTGCTCTATTGTATCTTTTTTTTTTTTTTTAATTTATCAAAAGCTTCTGTAATTGATTCTTTGTGAGTCTGCAACTCAATATCTGACCATTGCTTCTTGTGGCAAAAGAGCTAATTTATTTCCTAAATAATAAATGTTTCCTTTCCATTTCTAATGTTTTATTCTTTGCTTAATTTAAATTGTCTCCACATTACATCTTGTTATTAAGTTCAGGAATAAACTTTCAGGAGCATGCAATTACAATGCCTACTACTTGGGTTATGGCATGTGCCTATGCCCCATCTGGAAATATGGTTGCCTGTGGGTAAGTGAATCTATGATGACATTGCATTTTAAAAAAAAAATTAATAAATATTAATACTGTGCATATATTTGTCTTTAGTATAGTCAAAATTATATTATATAATTAAGGTAATAACTACTAAGTTAGGCATAAATGTGACTACATATTGACTTATCTATAATTTTATTAATGTTGTTCAGATATGTATGATATACACAAATTGCACGAACATTGTTTGTAAAAAATTGGTAACATCAAGAGAATATTATCAATATATAGTATTAGAGATTAAAATATCTTAAACTACAGTGCAAAGGTAAATAGTGCACACTTGATTTTTATTCTTCCATGAAACAGATAGGGTTCTTTCTTTGTCAAAATGATTTATACAGGAGTCTTAGTTTGTATTACAAAATATTTAGTTTTGTTTTGTTTACAATTTTTATGCCCTCAATATTCCTACCTCCTGCTTCTTTCTATATTTATAAAAAGTCCTAGAAACATCATTAAATCTGGATTCTACTATACAATAGTTTGCTTAAGATATGATAAAAAAAAAAAAAAAAATTGAAGCTGAAGCCTTTATGTGATATTAAGTTTAAAAAATATCACTATTATTTTTTACTGAAATTTACTTTTTCTCTCATATTATTTATACGGTCATTTACAGAGGTGTGGGATGCTCTGGACTTCTTGGTTAAATGTCCTTGAAACAAATGTAATCACTTGAGGAATCAAAAAAATAAACCTATTTGATTTTGTAAAAGAAATTATAAAAATTAGCATTTATGAAAACCTTAATTATTATTATTTTTTCTTTAAATATTATGCAGAAATTATTCTATGATAAAAAAAACATTATTTCTAATAGAATATAATTTTTTTAAAGAACAGTTTAATTTTACAGGTAATCTTCCTCATTTGTATTTTGATGCCCCTAAATTTCATAATTAATTTATTATGAAATAATATCGTTATTCATCATTAAGTTTCAAGAGCCAAATATTTATCTGTGATAACTTTAAATACTTAATAAAATAATAGTTGAAGATTTAAAGTTTTAGTATTCTTAGCCTTTTATTAGATGCCCCCTTTCACCAGGAGCTTTTGCCTCACCATCATGTTTAAATTACACCAATTGGGTATTTAAATTTAAAAAAACTTAGGTAGTTTTTCGATAACTTTAAATTAAATTAAAGTCAGTGTCAATTAATTACTTACAATTAATGAGCTTTGTGTTGTTAAAGAGTTTTTTGGCTGTTATTACTTTGAAAAGTATTATTCATCAAAATTGCATTGGAAAATCGTAAGTAAAGTGGATAATTGTAAGAACAATTTATGTCCATGCAAAATTCTAAAAACTATATCCAGGGGTCTGTTTAGAAGAAATTTGGGTCCGTTAACGGACCCTTCACAAAATATCTTTTCATAAAAACGGACCCTTCACAAAACATTTTAACTTTAAAACGGACCCTTCACAAAATATTTTAACTTAAAAACGGACCCTTCACAAAATAATTTATCTTTTAATCGGACCCTTCACAAATTTGCTTATCTTCATTATTGTTTTGTTAATCGAATAAACCCTTCCCTGGTAGGGGTGAGGGAATAAAGGCAGATATAAACGAACTAAATTTTGTCCGGCATTCAGCAGTAAATTCTGCGTTCAGCAGTGTAGGCTAAATACCAAATATTTGTATGTTGAATCGCTAATTTAGTAGTTGCATTTGCTGTTTATTTTTTAAAATTAATTTTTTTAATTATAATTTTACAGTGTTGAGCATAATCTTGTATGTCTTTACAATTTTAAAACTCCTTGAAAAAGTTTTTTTGCAATAACGGACCCTATTTTCACAAATTCACAAAAGCGGACCCTGGTTGAACAAATGTGACTTAACGTTTATTTTATATTCACAAATTACGAGTAATTTTTTCACAATTTTACCAAAAACGGACCTTTCACAAAATGTGTGGACAGACCCCTGATATCAATAATAATAACTCTCAAAATATTTTAATTTGAATAATAATTCTGCTATTTTTAATTTCAACGAAGCAAAGTTTACATTAGAAGGAATGTTTTATCCTGCAAAATAATATTTTTAAGATTTTTTTAAATTCTATCTTATTGATTTGAAATAATTTTTAATAGGTTATGAATGAAATAAACAAGAAATGCATGTCGAAAGTTTGTTTTTTTTTCTTTCAAAGAGATGTAACAATTTAGGCTTACCCATATTTCCATACCAATTGTAGAAATAAGAAATTTTCATTCAGTGTACATTTTAATCTAACAGATTGATATTTTTCATCTTGTATCTAGAGGACTAGACAATAAAATCACTGTGTATCCACTCAGTTTTGAAGATGACGTATCTACAAAAAAGAAAGCTGTTGGAACACATACAAGCTATATGTCTTGTTGCCTTTTTCCCAATTCTGACCAGCAAGTAAGTACCATTATTACTGTTTTTTTCTTCTTTTTAATTGTGTCTGTGAATTCTAAACTTTATTTTATCTATGTGTTTTGAGTTTCATCCTCAAAAGGTCCTGTTAATTTTTTTAATTTTATTTTATTTGAATACTGGATATTTTTATAATATTCCCTGGTTCTATTTAAACAATTTGGTATTTCATATTTTCATTTAGATTTTTATTTCTTGATTATCTGATTTGCTCTAGTTTTTAGGTTTGAAAAAAAAAAGAAAAAGTTGCTAAAATACTTTTTAGTACATTTTTGAGAGTTATGTGAAGTATGCGAATTTCCAGTATTTCTCTAGGACTCAGTAAATTCAAGTTTTTTAAATATTAATTTACATTTTAATTAGTTGTAACTTTAGCTAAGTTGCTAATTAATTTTTAATTAAATTTTTAATCCTGTAACTGTTAACATCAATGCTTTCCCACAAAAGAAACCAACTTTTTTTTTTTTTTTTTTTTTTTTTTTTTTTTTTTTTAAATTTTGACTTTTTATATTTTGTTTTAAGATGATAGCAAAAGTATCTTGTAAATTTTCTTATGCATCTGGTTGAAGATGAAAATGCTTGTATTAGTATAATTCTGTTCCTAGCTTCTCTTTTTATTAGAAGTTTTTGAAATCTTTCTAAAATGATAATTTTTTGCTATTAATTTAATTAAATTTTCTTGTTTAAGATACTGACTGGTAGTGGCGATAGTACATGTGCATTATGGGATGTAGAATGTACTCATTTAATTCAGAGTTTCCATGGTCACACTGGAGATGTTATGGCCCTCGATTTGTCCCCTTCTGAAACTGGCAACATATTTGTTTCAGCTGTGAGTATTAAATTTTGTTTCAAGTGTCCTTATTTTTACCTTAAAAGAAAATTGTAAATATCAAGTATTGTGGTTCAATGTTTAGTTCTGTTGTTTATGTAAGAGTTACAGAGCTTGTTTTTATTTACAATTTGAATTTGTATTACATTTTTTCAATGTTCTCAAATGCTTGTTTTTAAATTATTATGTTTATTGCTCTATGCGGTTCGTATGCCTCAGGGAAAACCTGGAAAACTCATGGAATGTAAAACTTACAAGAAAATGAAAATCTCTTATAAAAAACTGGGGGGAAAACATTACCTGAAAAAATATAATTCTTTCAGCTTTCCGTAATTTTTAATTAAAATCCTTTTTTATAAAGTTGATAGTTTTCTGATGCAAATGTGTTCTGAGAGGCACTTCGTAAATGAGGCTAAAATGTATCTGTAAAATCCAGACTTTCGTCAAGTATATGAAGTAAAAATATCTCCTGTTTTGGGGGTAGAGCTATCACCAGTTTCATTATTCTAATTATGACGTTATGGTGCATTTTAAAAGAAGGATGAATGAAGATTAGTCAATATTTTTTTTACTATATTTATTCTCTTCAATCAAGAAACGATGTTCCTCTGGCGCTCGTAAACAAATAAGAAATATCTGGTACTGTGTGTGCCAACTTGCATTGAACTTTTTTTTTCTTTTCTTGAAATTTATTTTTAATCTTTATTGATGACTTTTTATAAATTTACTTAATAATGAAATAATAAAATGAGCAGGGAAAGTAGTTTTAATCCAGATTGGACTGATTCTTATATATATCCCTAATTTGCTTCTTAGGTTGAAAGCATACCGAACGAGCCATGCAAAACCCGTTCCAAATTGTGCCATAAGTGTTTCAATTTAAGTAAAATGGAAAAACGGGCTCTAATAAGTCATAGTGCAAGTAGTAAGTAGTTTAGAACAGCAGCCCAGAATCGATAATTTCTCTAAGGATATAGGTGTTACTCAAGCAAATTACAGAGGTCTAACCAAAGCAGCTACGTCAAATTTCCTAATGAAATGTAACAAGGTAATTAATCTAAAAATGTAATTTCATATTGTTTCAAGAGCTGAAATAATTTGGGCAATGCAATTGTTAAAAACACTACTTAACACTAAATTACTTAAAAACACTTAAAGAACACACTACGAGAATTAAAGAGTTTTTACTTAAAAAATCCTTAATAATTTTTTTGTTTTACATTACTTTGGCACTTTTCTGCAGTAATGTTTTGCCATTTTTTTAGGGATAACTGGAAGGCTGGTGTTGCCTCTTGTTGTTCTATATATTCAGTAGAACTTTTGATAGTTTTTAGTCCATCTGTATGAGAGATTTTTCTATTTTGATTTTCATCGTCACTGTCTTCATCATCTTTGCTAGATTTATTTTCATTATTTCACCGGATTTGATCTGGTGAAATAATCATTTTGATCATTTCACCGGATCAAGTTGTTGGATTTCCCTTCCCTGAGTGTTTGGAAGATAAAATTCGGATTTTTTTCGATGGTAGTTTTAAAAATAAACTAGAACAAAAAAAATCCTTGAAACATTTGATAGCTCAGTTAAAGCGGAAACTCGGGTAATAAGGACTCTACTGTATTGAAAAAAGTAATCCCCTGAAGAATACAACATAAGATGTGATAATGTGTTGTCTTAAATTAAGAGAAATATTGAAGGAAAAATAGCATTAAATAATTAGCTACAATTTAATATCAGAAAAATTCATTATTATGAATTTTTTTCTGAAGAATAATATAATTTACCTAAGAATTTGATCCCTAAAATACAGTTTGTATGTATACAATTTTGTTTTATAGGGTTGTGATAGGCAAGCATTAGTGTGGGATATGAGAACTGGCCATTGTGTACAACAGTTTGAAGGCCATGAATCAGATATCAACTCAGTTAAGTTCTATCCTAGTGGGGATGCCATTGCAACTGGTTCTGATGATGCTACTGTGAGTACATCCATTTGCATTTTCGTAAATCTTATGTTTCCTGAAAATTAAAACACTAGTTTTAAATCTGCCACATATGTAAATTAAATAGATTTTTTTTTTTTTTTTTGGCAATTCTAGTTTAAACTGAAATTTAAAACAAGTTAATTTTTAGCAAATATGTTAACCTATTGATGATAACTAGTTTTTGATTCCAAGCAGGGTTGGGTTTTTGACATGACAAGGGTATAATACTGGTTTAAACCGTCAAAAAAATGAAGTTTGCCAAGAAAATATATAAACTTCAAAACTACCAACAGTTGCCATGCATTATATGGAAATTTAATTATACTATAGGTAATCAGCAGGTTTTAAAATATTTTTTTATTAAAATTAAGGTAAAATAACAGATTTAAAATCTCAGAAATTTATATTCAAATGCATATGCAGAAAAATTTTGCACAAAAATTTTTTAAATATTTATATTTTGAAGGAAAAAAAATTTTTTTTTGATATTTAAGAAAATTAAAAGTTTATTACCATGCATTTTTGACATATAAGGAACATATAACTAATATTTATATTTATAAGGAGCTTACAAGTTATGTTGTATAAATACAAACTTGATACAAGTGTATAAAAAAAAAAATTTTAATGTTAGACCGAATATCTTTATTATCCAGTATGTTAATTTGAATTTAAAAGTAGTTATATTTATGAATAATGATAAATATAATTCATATTGTTTATTATATTTATTTATAATTATTACACTTATCATTTTAAAACAATTTTTATCTCTTAATTTTTTTTCTCCACTTGTATTAAAAATACAAATAATGTATATCTTGAAAGTAAGAAGTAATTATTCAACAGCTGAATATTTAGATATTCTACAAAACTATATAGTATTCAGCAAAATGAAATTCACAAGTATTTGGATAAACTAAATTTTCAGCATAGTAAATGAATAGGCTGAATATACTGTAAATCGACACTAACTGAACTAACATATGAATATAGGTTTTTGACAGTGAGGTTTTTGACGTGACGGTTTAAACCGTCAAAAACTGTCACATGTCAAAAACCTGCCAACCCTGATTCCAAGTCAACTTGTATAGGGATATAACACTTTAAAAATACTTCTAATGTGAACATGCTTACAGTAAAACATCTTGTAAGGTGAATTTCATTACAATTGGAAAACATTGGTACTTTTAATGCAAACAGAAACTTTATTTTCACTCTGACAGGTAATTGAAAACTGATCATTTGCAGTTTTATGTAAGTAAGAATAGGTTTTTTTAATGCTAGTGTTGATAAAAAAAAGTTGTATGAATTGAATCTGTTGATGGGAAGGGGGCATTAAATAACATAAGCCCTTTTCTACTCTTATGAATAGAATTTTCTTTCACCTCATGGAGTTGCCTCAAGGGTGTGAATGTAATGAAGCATGTTTTCCTGAGAAATGACCACCCATATTTATTATTTGTTCAACATGGGTAGTCATTTCTTCCGCACTCTCATAGGTTCTTGCTGAATTGCATTTCTGCTGGTGGAGCTAATATTTTTATTAAGTTTAACTGGCAAATACTTTTATTTAATTTCCTCTGATGGAATCTTACGAACTATTCATTCTTTTGCAATGCAAAAGGAAAGATATAATTATTTTTTGGATAAGTTAGAAGACTTGAGCAATTAAGAGAAAGCATGTGCAAATAATAAACCAAAACAGTAAGATATTACTGTATGTTAGTAATTCTCTCTAAATAGTACAATAAATAAGATTATTGTACAAATTATAGATGCAGTAATTTTTGTTTTACTTATTAATCATAAACTTATAATTCTTAAAAATCGTAAACATATAATAGTTCAAATTTAGGGACCATCCTCCTAACTCATTATTCAGACATCTTTTGATCATCTTATGAAAAAGAAACTCAATATTTTGCTGTCGAAATTTCTTTTCTCATTATGTTCTAATAATCAATGTAATTTTTTTTCTTAAAATGATGTTAAAGATAAACTTATTAACAATTTTTTCTCTTGCCCATCAAATTACAGTACACCATTGCAAAGCATTGTTTCTCAGTTCATATACATTTCATTCCATTTATTGTAACTAATTTCTTGATTTATTTTCCCTTATACTTTGAGGACCTTTATTGCTAGTTTACAATATATTATGTTTATTTTCTTTCTTTTTTTCTTTTTGTATAAATTAATTTTTTAGTTTATATATTATATATGATTTAGTATTGAAGTTATTTTATTCATGCATAGTAATTATAATTTTCAGTTTTTTTAAAACTTATTATGATCTATCTTTATATTGAGGAATCAATTTCCGAAGTCAAGAAAATTTAAGTTACAATGTTTCTCACTGTTTGAACGCAGATGTTCAAAATCGCTCTGTTTTTCAAAATCCTTTTGGCTCCACTTGTACTTATTTTAATTTTCAATTTAAAATATTGATTGTTGCCCGCGTTTTTTTTTTTTTTTTTTTTTTTTTTTTTTTTTTCCTTCTTAATGTTGTGGAGAGTTTAAGAAATATGTTGCACAAAACAAAATTTTCACAACAGTTGATTACACTATTTTTAGTTCTTTGTTTCCTCTTCTTACAAACAATATGTATGTATTTCCCCAAAAAATTGTTATTGAAGTTTTTTATGAATATAAAATATTGTATTCTTTCAAAAGTATTATAGTGATTTTTAGTGCAACTTATAATTCTTTAAATAAATCATTATGTTTTAATTTTAGTGTCGCTTGTTCGATTTACGAGCTGATCGTGAAGTTGCTGTTTATTCTAAGCAAAGTATTATTTTTGGAGTAAATTCAGTTGATTTTTCTGTCAGTGGTAAGTAGCATAAAATTATATTTATCTTCAGTAGCATGTATATTTATTGTGTTTTAATTGTTTAAACATTTTTCAATTCCTATAATTATTTTGCAATTAAATGGTTGAAAAACTTGTCTTTATTTTTTGCTGATAACTAATTTCGTTTTGCTCTTAAAGATATATGTCTTCTTTATTTAATTTATCTCATATGCTTAGAGGTTTTTGAGAGTTTTTGTTACATGCTAATAGAGCATAATTATTTTTTCAATAGTTTGACTATTTTTTTGTCGCAGTTAAAATGTTGTACAAAATCTAATTTCTCTAGCCATTCTAACATAATTTACAATCTAATTATTTAAAACTCTACATAATTTACAGCTTTCTTGTTATTTCTGACTTTTTAAGACAATTGTTTGATCTTTTCTTTGTACAATTGATCTTAAATTTTCTAAATGCTTTTTTTCTTATTGTTTGATTTAATTTTACTTCCTTAGGTCGCTTGTTGTTTGCTGGTTACAATGACTATACTGTCAATGTTTGGGATAGTTTAAAATGTGTCCGTCTTAGTATTCTATATGGGCATGAAAATAGAGTTACTTGTCTAAAAGTGTCCCCTGATGGTACTGCGCTCTCAACTGGCAGTTGGGATTTCACGTTAAGGGTAGGTCAATTTATTTATTTTTATTATTAATCAAGAAGGCTTTGAAGAAAAATCTTTCTTTTGTTTTTGAAAATTTAATAATTATCTCTTTTAAAGCTTTATTTTGCATTAAGAGGGCTCAACCTGCTGTGGCCTACCAGAGCATCTAAACAAAATAAAAAAATTATTCTTTTTTTTTAGACGTGCTTATCTTTTGCAGGTTCCAATTTGAATCTATATAGTTTTTCAATCGCTTTTTGAGCTATTATTGCTATATAATTCCATACGATGTTAAAAATTCCTAAATTTTTAAGACATGAAATTCGAATTTGAGTAATCACTATTTAACACTCTTCATTTCTACAGATTTAATTGTAAATTAAGGCAAAATTTATATAGTTTTTTTCGACAGTTATTACTATTTATTTCTATGTGCCTTTTAAGAACCCGATTATTGCCTAGGAAAGCAAAAAAGCCACTCCTTGTGAACTTTAAACTTGAAACAATATTTTAAATATTAGATATATGAACTATCTTGTTATAAAGAATTTTTAGACTTTAAAGTTATATCTGTTTACATTTTTTCAGATGACTTTATTATCGAAAAAATCATTAATATTCTTTAGGGCTCTCAGTATGGCGCTATTTTTTTTACTTACATAAAGATAAACATAATTCAAATTGACGAATAATTCTAACGCTTTGCATATTTTTATCAACATGAATTATAGTTACATTTTACAATGTAACTGTAATTTTTCAAATGTTAAAGAATAAAATCTCTTTGTTTTCATAATTAATGTAAATGGATTACTAAAGATAGACAAAAATTGACCCAACAGTCAGGAATAACTGTTACAATCTCACAACAATTATAAATATAGCACTTGTATTCCATAAAAGGCATTGTTTGATATGATGACAGCGCCTTCAAGAGCAACACAAACATTTTACTTTTAGACATAAAAAACCTCTTTTTATATAAGACTTAGTATCAACCTAATACTTGACATGGGCTGCCATTATTGAGATTTTAAAAAAATAATTCCTTCCAACTTATCCTTTTTAGAATCATCCCCTACAGTAGGGATGAATGCAAATGGTAAAAACAAAAAATTTTGTTTAGGTATTTAACAACATAAGTCATGATTATATGCCATCACGAATCAGGCTGGGCGAAGATGAATTTGTTTTTGTGTAAAGCTTCTTCTGTTCTATTT
Organism: Parasteatoda tepidariorum; assembly: GCF_982258835.1. Taxonomy (NCBI): domain Eukaryota; kingdom Metazoa; phylum Arthropoda; class Arachnida; order Araneae; family Theridiidae; genus Parasteatoda; species Parasteatoda tepidariorum. The sequence continues at coordinate 17,846,112 of NC_141761.1, read as the reverse complement.
CAGAGTTTATACAAAAATGAGTACTTCGGTCTTTATAATAGATTTTTGAAATTAAGAAGTGTAAGGCATAATGTCCCAGTAATCCATGTTACAAAAGGAGAAATTCATTGAGGTGAAAGAATCCTTATTTCTTTAAGCGAAAACTTTTCTGATAATATTTTATAAGGAATGTAAAGGTCTGCCATTTTAAAAGGAAATAAATCTATAAATATGAGATAACTTTTCGTTCAGAATGCTGAATGAAAGAAAAGATTTCAGACAAAAAATTAATATAAAAGACTCATTAGAGGTTTGTATATTACATGTATGTCAATTTATTTTGCAGGTCTGGGCCTAAGAGCTTGCCATTCTTTACCTGAGGTTTAAAATTAATATTTCTACAGCAAAGTGTTATCTTGTTGAGAGTTGTCTTTCTCTGTCAACATTTTTATGTCATGAAAAATGATCCTGGTGAATCTTTACAAAGTTGCTCACGAATTTTGGGGGCAAAGAAATCTTAGCAGTCTTCTTGATGTTCTTGTGGGGGGAAACTGAAGACTTACCCTTAGTCCATAATTCTAGTCATTTTTTTAAAAATAAATATGAAACTTAGTGTCTTATTAAGTTACCAACCAATGCTAATGTTTATATGCATGCATTTAACACAAAAGAAACATTTTTATGGTATAGGACAGATATGAAAACATTTTTTTTAAAGGATAGAAGCTTTTTCAGGACAAATCACTACATATTATTTATTTCTGGTTATTTGGCAAAAAATATTTTATAATTAGTTGTTTACTTTTTCTTTCATAAGACTTGAAATCCAGATGTTATTTATACAAATAGATTTATGTTTCTATGTTTAGGCTGATATTTATTTATTCTGATATTCTACTTTTAATGCAATCAGTTTAATTTAAAATAATATATCCAATTACTTTTAATATGGTTGACATAGTTTGAGCTGTCAAAATGTAGTGCTTATTGTCGGGACTAGGACTTAGCGATATTAAGATTTTGACATCGCGCTATATTGTCACATCGTGATGTTTTATTGCTTTAATGTTTTACATTTAGTATTGCATAATTTCAAATTCTTGCATTTTTTGATTAATTATCAACAATAAATTGTGTACTTTTTTTAAAAGCAGAACAACTATACGCAGTAGGGAAGGGGGAGTGCAGCTGAAATTAGTCTGCCATGGCTTATGTCAGTAAATAAGTAATTATAAATATAAAATAAAAATTAAGACCCACATTGAGCCAGCATTTATAAAGCTCTTCTTGACCAAAAAAAAACCAACTTTGCTGATGGATTGAAGAATATTGAGAGATCCGAGTTACCTCCATCTTAAATTTATTTCAGTATTGTAAATTTTTATTTTAAAAAAAGGAATGCGTTTAAAAATAAAATGGATCATTGAATAAAAATAAAATCTTAAAAATTCGGATTTCGTAAGTTACTTCTTTTAATTAACATTGCATTTTTAATATTTTCTAATAAGAATTATTTCTCTATAATTAAAGACATGGATGCCATTGCAAAATAGTGGTTAAAAAAATTTATTGTAAAAAAATCGTCATCAGAGGATTCGCACAGTTAAAAGAAATCAGGTTTCCATAACTAAGAGATTCAACAACTTTTTGATTGTCAATCACTTCATCATGTCAGGAAAAGGATAAATCGCTATAAAATAAACATGGGGAAAGATAATGATCATAACCACAGCTATCTCACTTACAATCTGAAGAAAATAATCATTCATTAGGAGAATGGTTCTTCGTGCGCACTTGAAGCTATCTATATGCTATCAGGAGCAGTGCTCTTCATCGGGAAGCATCATGCACATCACAGTAAATCATATTTTCTAATGCTTCCAAAAATTGACAATCCAAACTTTGGATCAGCGATAATTGCATAACAACGATATTTTTCGATGTATCGCCCAATCCTAATCCGGACTAATGCACAGTTTAGGCAATGTTATCAATGAGAAGATAAGCGCAGTGGTTGGAAAGATGTTGGTTGTATCTTAAGGAGGCAAATCAGGTTAGAATGCATTTCCATGTGCTATTCAAAAGTGAAGCAAAATTGAGATTCTTTTATTAATTTTAGCAACATTGCCTTATGCGTTTTTTTTTTTTTTCTCCAAATCAGTTGCATTTTTTTTTCTAATTTAATGCGCATTAATATTTCCTGTAATGGCTTTGTAGTAATAGCAGTTAAAATTTCTCTATCCTTTAAAAAAAAACTTCAAATTTTTCTACTTGGAACTCTTACTAAAACAAATTGATGTTATTTAAATTAATCAAAGCTATTTTTCCTCATCAGTACTCTTTGATGGAGGACTTATTCTGTTTTAATGCTTAAATGTAAAATTATATAGATAAAAAAAAAATCTTATTTGTTGTTGAAAGTTTGACCTCAAAAATTACCTATATTCTCTTTATTTGATAATAATAATGTTTGTGTATGGCTAAACTTATTTTGACATTTTTATTAAATTTAACATAATGTCTGCGAATTTGTTACTGATTGGTTACATGTGTTGCAAACATTCTTTGCAGGAATTTGAACACTCAGTATATTTGTGCTTATAGACATTATACTATAAGTTTATTACATTATTACTTTCCTAATTTTCGACCTGTGCTCAAATTGCAAGAAAAATTTAAATTTATTTGCATACAATGTGTTAAATTACTCATTTAAACTTCATGTAAAATCGTGTCATTAAATATTTATTGTAAATTTGTTTAACATTGGTAAAATAAACTAGTCAATTTTTCTTTATGACAATCTAAATATTTATATAATATATATATATAATTATATATATATATTGCCTGTGTGATTCTGTGATAAAAATTTGTTGCTTAACTGTACTCTAATAAGATAAAATATTCCAAAATTGATTGCCATTGTCATTGAATCTCTAGTAAACATTCTTTCCCCTCTATTCATTTCAATTACTCATTTTTTCATTCCGTACTTGGCATGATTTTCATTAAATTTCTGAGATATACCTTTTTTTTAAACTAATATTAATCTTATTCTTAAAATATCTAATATTATTTCTAAACTGTTATAGTGTTTAAAAAATACTTTAGGTGTAAAATAGATTATGACAGGTATCATAATTTTAAAATGTTTTACTTTTGATGTAAGGTAGTTGTCTTTCTTTATTTGCTCTTAAAACTATAAAATTGATCTTAATAAATATTTAATGGACTGGGTTTTTTTTCCTCTTCAGATTCCATTCCATTTTAAAAGATTTCCCTATTATCTTCATAAATATGGTACTTAGTTTTCGATAGTTATGAAATTGTTATAAGTATTACGTAACAAGTAAAAGTGCTATGCAATTTCATAAAAAGTTTATCAAAAATAGAAAATCATAAATTAACATGGCTCTTCTTTAACTGCCCGTTTTTTATTGCTATTCTTTTAATTTTTCCATTTATATATCAAATGGAATATTATGGTTTTAATTATGTTATGGATAATTTTATTTATTGAATATTTATTGTTTATTTAATGAATTGCCATTTCTCTGCATACCATAGAATTATGTTTTATTATATTATGCGCTTTTAATTATCATATTGCACGAAATTTAATATATTAATTCCCATTGCTTCATGTTCATGTTGTTTTTAGAGTGTTCATTTACAAATTGTGAAGTTGATATTTTTGAATAATACATTGATTGTTTTGTTATCTTTATGTTTCAGTTGTTTTGTATGTTACTTGCTATGTGCATTTTATCCAATAACAATTTTTGAACTTTTTTTCCTTTTGAGATAGATCAAAATTTTTCCCCTCTCTTATGAACGGGGGGAAAAATAGGTTGAGCAATATTATGCAGTTGTTTGCATTTCGGTGTTCATATATTATGCAATTGTTGGCAATGTATTACATTATCAATTATTCTTTTGAATTTCAAAGGTATTTTTATCTGGATTGATTTTTTAAAATATACTTCCTGTATATTTGCATTTATGAAATATTTAAATATGCAATATACAACTTAAAGATTTTTTACTTTTTCTAGAAATTTATAGTTTGATATTCTGTCCTTGATGTTTAATATTATTATAATGATAAAAACTAATCTGTGTAGAGTAAAAAAAAAAAAAAAAAGTTTATTACCTAGAAATTTTTTTGTGGATTATTTTATGATGTGTATTCAGGTATACCAACTTCCACAGGATATTTTTATGAAATTAAGATATATTAATTGAAATACTCTATGAAAGTGAGTACTTTTATTTTATAAGCATTTCTGTATTTTTGAAACTTATGTTGCAATTCTGAGATTACTCTTCATATCATTCAATCTTAAAAATGATAAAAATTTCTAAACTCTATTTTTTTTAAATGTGATTTTGATGGTTTTTATGTTAGAAAGTCAAATAAACACTTCTTTTATTTTAGTATTCAGTTCTTTCAAAATTAGTTTATGTTTAATTGAAAATCATGTTTTCTCTTAGATAAATACAAAAATAATACTTTTTTTAATCATAAATATTTAAGAAAATTTTTTTTTATATAATTTCATTCATATTTTAACACTTTATAAAAAAAATACTTATATTTAAACACTTTATAGAAAAATAAAAGTTTATTTTTAATGACAATGATACCACTAATAAACTTGGTAACTTTAAAAACCTACAGAAAAATATTGCTAGAAGTTGATATTCTTGTAGGACACTTAAAGTAACAAATGATGACTAGTTTTTGGAATATTCATAATTGTTATTGTTGTGTTTTAATTACTTGTTTAGCAATATATATATATAAAAAATAACTATATTGCAATCAAAATTTTTTCTGTATTCATGTAATGTGCATTTTTACTGAAATTAAAATAAATAAACTTATACTTCAGAGCTCCTATAAAGGTCATTCTAACATAATGGTAAAGTTTATGTCCACAGTCAAAAATTGCCAATTATACTAAGTAAGCCATTTAGGCCAACAGTTCTTATCTAAAAGCTGTAAAATGTAAGACTTGTCCTAAACTTTATTATTTAATTATTTTGAACACGAAACTGAAAGTCATGTGCTGAGGCAATTGGATCAATTAAACAAATTCCTATTTCTTTATGTTATTATTTTTAGCTTTTCCTAGTGATTTTACATTAAAAAGCAAATTAGTTATTATGCTAAAAAAGTTTAATATTAAGATTAACTCTATCCAGTTTAAATGAAGATTCCATACAAATAAAGCTTAACTATATTCAGTGTTATTATTCACCAAAAAATAATAATTGATTATTGATGGAGCCCAACACATGATAGTCTAGATTTACCACAATCAAAAGATTCAGTGATTAATTTTGCTTGAGCTTAATAATTCTTGAAAACTATGCAATAATATAAATTCGGTTTTTGAGTAAGCATAGCTGTAAACTTGCAAACATCATTAATGATATATTTTAAATAAATGGAGGAAAAAGCATCTGCAGTTTAAAAACAAGGTGCAATGTTAAACTTTTGCATAAGAATCATTTTTCAAACAATATTCCCAAAAGAACCAATTGATTTTTTTAGGATTAAGGGGTTAATAATTTTCCTTGAACCCAATGTACGAATTTCAGAATGCTCACTCAAACCATTCTGGAATTATAAAAAAGACACTCAGACAAACTCATCGCATATCTTATCTCTAATACTGGTTGGTTGGTGCTGATACCATTTGGCACATGGACACGCCTGCTTGGTGGAACCGAGCAAATTTAAGGCAGAGTGTGCGATTCTTGTTTTTCAGTGGCGCCATCTATGGTCAAGAATTCAACTTCTGCCACACATGTTTATAAGGCGGACCCATTCATTCATCCACAGATCGTAATTTTGACCTGAATCAGAGAATGGTCGATCTCCAATCCAGTACCCCCAGAGGTTTTGTATTGTTATGGGAACATGGAGGGCTTTGTGTCTCGACAGAATTTTTACGTGCATCAGTCACCAACTACAGGGTGAGTCTCCGGCCGGCGGGGTTTGAACCCACAAACTCTCGGTCATGGGCCCAGCTTCCTAACGACCAGGCTATCCCGGCCTAATTCTTTTGTAATAGATACATATGTAATAAGTTTAAACTTGCTGAATAAGGTATAAAGATTTTTAGGACTCTATTTTACAAAAAATATTGAACCAGCTTTCATTTGTTACAATTAAAATTGAAATATGCTTAACATTAAAATGCCATTACCAAAGTGTTTTGAAAGTATTTTAATGATATCCAAGGATGTAGTAATAACTGCATCAGACATTTTTACTTCAGTTATGAAGTAGCAGTAGCTTAAAAGCAAAGTTTTGATAAATACTGTTATTACACTGAAGAAACAACAAAAAGTGAAACTAAAATTATTAATTAAAGAAAACAATCTTTGTTGATAAATTTTTTTATGATAGCAGACATAGATACTTGTGTTAGCAGACAAAATCAGGAATTAAAATATAAAGAAAAATTTCATATTTATTATCTATTTACCATTGTGTGCGAATGACCTATAAACCATTAAATTGTATGTTCATTGTACAATAATTTCTTAGAGCTTTTTTGTTAGTGATTTTGATGAATACCACAAAAAAAGAAGAAAAAATTATTCTTTATAATTAGATCTCATTGTAAATAGATTTAGGATGTATGTGTATAATGTAAGAAAAAAATATCTGTTTTAAATTAATAATTGTATAGATTATATTTCACTTTGTTACAATTAGTTACTTCAATGTGGACCATGCTGTTTAGACAGTTGTAATAAGTTGTATATAAGACTGTTGAGAGAGTTATATGGAATAAAACATTTTCTTAGTCATTGTTTAATAATCCACTTGTACTTCTTGCATTTCAGAAAAGAAAAAAAAAACTTTTCACTCTTTTTGAACAATGAAACAAAATACAGTGATACCTCGAGATACGAGTTTAATTTGTTCCGTAACCTTGCTTGTATCTCAAAGCAATTTTCCCTATTGAAATTAATTGAAATGCCATTAATCTGCTCCAGCCCCAAAAATGCTACCCCCAATTGTTTTTGTTACGTGTTTTTGAATAAGAAAAATGTATTTATAAATGACAAATATTGTATAAAAGCATAATAAAAGAGAATGTAAAGCAAAAAAAAAACTGGTTTTATAAAGTGTACATACATATTTGTATTTTGGTCACTTAAATGCAACTTACACACAACTTAATTGCTACTGCATGCTTAATTTTAGTCACTGCTTTTCTCTTCACTGGTCTTTGCATTTTTAGCCGGATTAAGAAAAAACTGTCCAAGGAGGTTTGTTTCTTCCTCTTTTTCAGACTGCTGCAGAAATGAATTAGGCAAGTGTCATTAAATAGCTCTGATGCATGACCAGTTGCAACTTTTTCGGGGTGTTTCTTTTCCACGAACTGTGAAATTCTCTCCCATATTCCCAAGAACTCTTTTATCTCACTTGTAGAGATAACCTCCTCCACCTCTCGCTCTTCCTCGAAACCAATTTCTTGCAGAACCACACAATGCTGCTGCGACTGTAACTCTTGTGATTCCTCGGTCATCAGTTCTTGAGAGTGCTCCTCGACGAGCTCGTTCACGTCTCTCTCACCCATCACCAGGTCCATGGATTTTCCCAGAGACACAATCTCCTCCTCCACTGGCACTTCGTGTTCGAAGCTACAGACTCAGGCCACAGCACAATTTTCGGCTACAGACCCACTCTGGCCACAGCTTCTTCCATGCAGAGGTCAAGGTCTCGTTGTAACACACAGCCAGGCCTGATCAATAATTCTGAGGCATATCACAATGTTACAGTGGTCCTTCCAGTACTCTCGAAAGGTGAGGTTTGTGTTCTCTGTCACCTCAAAGCAGCGCCGGAACAGGTACTTAGTGTACAGCTTTTTAAAATTAGAAATCACCTGCTGATCCATGGGCTGCAGGATAGGAGTGGTGTTAGATGGTGGATAGAGAACATTTATAAATTTGAACTCTTCGAGGATGTCATGTTCGAGGTTTGATGGGTGAGCAGGAGCATTGTCGACGACGAGAAGGGTTTGCATGGCCGTTCCTCGTAAAGCAAAACAAAACTTCGCTCTCTGGACAGTTCGTATCTCAAATAACTCGTATGTTAGGGCACTTGTATCTCAAGATATCACTGTATATTAGTTTTTCAATTGTTAAAAAACTTATAATTAATTAGTAATTTATTTTTAAGAGGAACACTGTGTGATAAAACAAATTCATTAATTACATAAGATTACAGACTTTTCCTTTTTTCGAAAATAAGTTATTGAATTATAATAATTATGACGCTAATAATAACATTGTTACTAGTGAATGATTAAGGGTTAAGCACAGTGTTTCCCAATTTTACGACTTTTGTGTACCCTTTCTAAATTTTTGGTAATGCTGTGTACCACCAATAAAAAAAATGAATGCATTTTTTACTACAAACATTGCACTAAAGTTAAAAATCACAACTGGCTGTTGACAACACTAATTATTAATTGTTAACTCTGCAAAAAATAGCCAATAGAAAAATAAGTAATCGTAAATTTTCATGGGTAGCTTTGTTTTTAAATAAAATGTTATGAAATTTTCCTGTTGCAAGATATTTCGCATAAGAACTCGTACCCCTGGGGGTATGCATACCACACTTTGGGAAACACTGGCTTAGCAACTCTTTTAATTAAAAAAATCATTAAATTACCATTTTGTTGTTTTTCTTTGATTTACTGACTGATTCTATCCATCTAAGCGTTTTTTTTTTTTTTTTTTTCATTTTTATTATTAAAACAAGAACTCGAGGAGGAGAAAGTCCATTCACATTAAGTGCTGCAAAAATTACTTTTTAATCTTAACCGTTTTCTTGACTCCGGTTTTTAAAAACTGTCAGTCTGATTTAAGAGAACCCTGTATAAACACAATCCTGAAAAATGAATGCTTAGTTACAGATTATTTTATAACAGAAAATTATTATTTTTGTTTTATGCTTTAAATTATATTATATAAAAAATAAATATTTTTTTATTATTATTTATCCTTTGATCGTGAGGCAAACAAATGCATTTTCTACTGAAGAGAAATATAATTGTGGGGAGAGCTGCATTAAGTTCACGGTCGATATCGCTTTTGTGTTGCCTTTAACAATCGAGTGTATACGTAGTGTGTGATCGAGACTGAGAAGCAACAGCGGGAGTAGGACAATGTCGCAGTTACAGGTAGTAAGTCAAGTGTTCAATGTGGACCATTTTTAATCGTACTGGGCGTTCTGTCTAGGTAGGCGTGTTCACATCACGTCCAAAAGTCACCAATGTGATGAGAGTAGTTATGGACAACGTCAACTTTCATCTATGAAAAGGTACATAGAATCGAGTTAACATGTCTCATACTAGGGAATCAGAATTGTATTTTTTGTAGTGGTAGATATATATACACTACAGAATCATTACATCATAGATATGTTAGAAACACAAATTTGTTGTCTTAGTTTTAAGTGAATAATATTAACGAATGCAATGATATTTTTTTATTTTTAAACTAATTACAATTCTGTAATGTTTTCGAGGAAGGAAATAATTACTCTTCACAATATAAAATTGTTTGATATCAGTTAAAACAATTTTAAGCTGTTATAAATTTTATACTGTCTCCGAAAATGTGTCTATAGCAAAACAATCTTGAAAAGGTAGTTGAGATACGTACTATCGCGCATATAGAGTTCGTAAAAAAAGTGAACACCCCAATCTATTAATTGGAATATCGCGTACTAAGACTCGATTTTAATAATTTTAAAACCTAAGAAATTAAATAGGACACACGATGTTTTAAGTTACGAAATCACACATAAAAACTTGCTTTCTGAATACATATACCAGTTTTCCACGGATTCGAATTCTTCATCCTCAAAATAGTAGAGGGAAGCTGCAATTTTGAAAATATGGTCCCAATGGACAGTGGTGAACTGAGAATATTGGAGTCAGGATAACATTTACAATTAGAATATATCAGTATTGCATTTGTGTATTATGCATGTCATTTAACCCTAAAAAATCAGTGTTGGGTGTACTGGACAAATGTATGGAGGACAGGAGGAATTAATTACTTTTATTATAGAATTAAATGTTTTAAGACACAGATATCTGTTTAATGAATGACAAAACATGACTCATATTGAAATGCAGGGGTGATTGTGAGTCCAAGTCAAAATTCCGGAAAATTTCTTGTTAAAAAAAAAATCGTTTTAAATTGAGAAAAATTTGAACAAGGTATTTTTTCTTCCTTTTTCTCAATATTTCTTAGTTTACCTAAAATATATTTAAAATTTACACATACCTATGATGACCTGGAGAAGTAATTAAAATTTGCAAATATGTCTTTCTTTCTTCAGTTAATGATTATAACTACTAATCGATAAAAAATGAATATTACTCATGAATATAAGCTTATAAAGTATCTCTCTGGCTCTCCCTTACAAACAAATAAAATAAACTGTGTTTTTAAGAAAATTTGACCTTTGATTTCCGGAAACTTCCGGATCACTGTTAGCGAAAAATCCGGAATTTTTCCGGAGCACAATCAGCCCTGGAAATGTAATGTAACGAATCTAAGGGATTTTTTGACAGAAAAGAATTTAAAGCCCGATTGATTTCCGAATTTTAGAAACTTCTCCTAGTTTTACTATTCAATCTAATTGGTTTTGATATCTTTCATCCCGTCTCTCTCATTAGTGGTTAAACATATTTCGATAAAATTTTTGTTTCTTTCTTACTTAAATACTAATTTGCGACACTGAATTTGTATACCTATCTTAGTACATTTTTGTGAGGAGTTTAAAAAGGTATATTGGGCATTGACTGATGTAATGATAGTTGATTATAAGTCTGAATACAACAATGATAATTTTATTTTTAAAAGAAAGATAAAAATAATTACGCATTAAATATAAAAGAATTGGAGTACAATAAGCTTACATTGATTAATTTTCTATTTCAAATAAAATTCGACGTAAGGTTTTGAGAAGTAATTCTTCGAAATAGGAATTCAAATTAACATTAGGCTGATATAAAATGCTAAGGGGAAATATTTTGTTGTTGTGGTTGACATACGAAAGGTTTTTGTATCGAGGGTACACTTCATAAATATTAAATAATACACCATGCTTATTAGAAAAATTCTTTATTGAGTGTATCAAATTCAAAATAAGTAATGACAGATAATTTAAAATACAAACAGCATATTTTGAATAGTTCCTTAGTAGTTCTCATTTCATTTAGATATAATTTCATACAATGAAGATGGTAAGTTTAATAGTTATTCTTAATGTCATAATAATAAAGTTTTATGTATGTCAAAGTAATGAAAGATCATTTCATTTATATATAATTTATACAATGAAGACAGAAACAAATTATATGATTTAAAAGAAAAACCCTATATAAGTTAAATAGTAATTCTTAATGTCATAATAATGAAGTTTCAGTCAAATGCATTTATTGTGAACAACAAATAATTTCCAAGAAAATGAGTTCTAAGTTAAATAGTTCTTCTTAATGACGAACTAATAAAATTTCAGTCAAATGATTTATGGTAAACAACATTTCAAGCAGTATCATAAAATAATTTAAATAAGTTCTCTAATGGGAAAGTACACTCATTCAGCATCTTCATTCTTATCTCCTTCTTCTTCTTCAGATTCATCACCATCTCCTTCCACATCACTATCACCAGAAACTTCAGCATTTTCTAGTTCAAGTTTGTTTAATTGTCTTGCAAGCTCAGCTTCATCAAGATCCGTGAGAACTTTAGGCTATTGAGAAGTAATACATTACTTAAAATTTCGATAATTAAAGTAATAGAAAAAGAATTTATTAAAAGATTTGGGTACAGCTGATGAAGTAACTTCTTTTTTCTACCTTTAGCACACTAAATTTTAACCTTTTCTTGCTATATACTGGTTTTGAAATTTTTTTTTTATATGTATAGTTTCTCATTAATGTGGCTCTATTAATAGGAAATTTTTCTGATATGGAGTTTTGGAGTATGCTCGATATAGGCTTCAAATTTTCAAATGTAAACAGTTGTTTGACTGCCAACTTTTCAAGCAATTCAGTTCGTAGATTTCACAATACTTTATAAGTCTTAGTTTGAAAATTATTAAAGAACGGATATTAACAAAAATATTCGATTGATCATTTTCAGGCACTTGGGGAAGATTCTTACTGAATCTGATTTGACCCACCTGCTCAAATTGCACCAATCAGATTTTTAATTTCCCAATGTATATATTAAATAAATTTTAAATTCAGTGAAAAAGTTACACTAAAAAAATTATTTTCCATTACAAATGAAAGTAATTTAATGAATCGTTTCCTTTTCCTTTTTTTCTTCTTATAAAAAAAAGCAGTCGAAGAAAATATCTCTACTCTTTTTATCTAAGGTTAAAATCAACTTTTCTAAGTGGAAGCGCTCAGACAGGACCTGGGTTTGATCCTCGGGCCGGGCAAGGTTGACTTAGCCTTTCATCCCTTCAGTGGGTCGATAAAGAAGTACCAAGCATGCTTGGGAACTAAACCCTGGGGGTTCCGCGTTCGGCTGACCACCTGATCAGAACATCTGCTCCTGCACCCCGGAGCCCAAGGTCAAGAAAACTGAGATGGGCACAGTAGGCCTTGGCCCTCTATAGGCTGTCGTACCACTGAGTTTAGAGTTTAAAATCAACTTTTAAGTTTGCCAATCTCTACTCATAAAACCGAATCTTCAGTTGAATGAAGTCAAATTTATCATTTATTCTTTTCCCAATAAAAATTAAGGTTAATGATACTCAATTTCAAAATAATATTAAAATGTTACATTATTTCTTACATATCAGATTTTATTCATTAAATCTAATAAAATTCATAACATGACTTACTATATGCTATTTTATCAAATACTTTATAAAAGAAAACATAAATAAGGTAAACCAGAAAAAAAATTTAAAAAAAAAAAAGAATAATTGTTTTTGAATTAACTTACAGCAATCAAAACATTGAAAATTCCGTCTGAAGCCTTGATTGTAGTTTGGATTTTTTCCAAAGCTTCCTGTAATGCTTTCAGTCCATCTGCTTTTTCCATTGTTGTAGTAGTACAAACATATAGAGGTGGAGCTATTAGATTAATCTAAAAAAAATGTTTGAGTGTAAATAGTGAGTGGAGAAGGCAGAGTTCAGATAATCAGAATTCAGTTTAATCCTTGTTATTCATTCCTTGTTATTATCATATGATTAACACCTATGCATCATAATTTATTTTAACATTCTACTGATAAAGCTATAGCTTATGAGTAAGATTGCAAATCTTACTAATATTTATTGCAATATCAGTGTTAAAAACATAAAAAACCCAAACAAGCCATTTAGAAATAGCGTGAAATTGTAGATCATGTGTTATTTAAAATCACCGTATGTATGAAAAGTTCTTATTCAATGGCATGTCAGTCCACGGTGGGCCCTAGTCTTCTGAAGAATTTTTATCCAGACAGCTCTTGTATTGGCCATGGTTATTCACTCTCAACATGGCAAAATCTCTTTCTAAGCAGTAAGTCCCTAGCTCATAATCCAGTGGGCCTGGCAGAAAATGTTTTTTTTTTTTTTTTGCGCTGATTGTTGATTCTAATAACGTGGCTAGCCCATTAAATTCTTTTAATTTTTATGTGCTTCATGATGTCAGGTTCTTTAAAGGTATGGTAAAGTTCTAACTTTGAGCATCTGTGCCAAATGCCATCAACTGGTGTTCCATCTATATATAGTGGTTACTGTATTAATTTGAATTAACATGTAAATTTACCTAATGCAAGTGTTAAGTAATCCAACAGTCTCAAAAAACTTGTAGGTTCCAGTAATCCACAGTATTTTTTTAAAAAATAGTGAGATATCCATTATAAATCTATAAATATCATCAGCCTTAAATAATCATTATAGAGTCTGAAGTGAGTGATGAAAAATTTATAGTTAAGTAAATAAGAAATTTATTGGAGAAAAAAAACTAAAAAACAAAATTTTCACTTCTGAAGATTTAAGCATGTTGGGTAAGAACATCTACTAGTTTCTTTTGATGGCTTTGACCAATCTCATTAGCGTAACTTAGAGTTTCAAAGATCTTCCCATAATCGAATCACTAACACACTTGTCAGTCACCCTGCGCTTGGAAGCCAATTTAGCAACAAATCAGTTCTAATAATTTTTTAGACTGATCTAGGTTTCTCATTTACTTCTTGCTTAAATTAGTCGTCAGTAAAATTAATTGTGCCTGATAATTCCTACATTATGCAGAGAAACTTTTCACAGACAAATTTATCTCTCCTCTATGTAGTATAACAAAGAAAAGATAAAAATATTGAAGGAATAATATTCTAATAGTAAGAAATGTTGATGATTTACTGAAAGAGAATAAAACAACAATTTAAAAGAAAAAGAAGAATATGAAGTTCTAAAACTTTTTTAGAAAGAAATGCTTCATTTCTAATATATCATTAGTAATGAACTTGTCTAGAGTTTAACTTGTGTTAAGAAGTTAATGCCAAAATATAGAAATTATATATATATATACAGTCAAACCCCGCTATAGTGAACCAAAAAAGTGAGGAAGTTAGATATAACGAACTTTTCTCTGTCTTCGACTGATTTTTTCACCATTTTTTTTTTTGTAATAATTTTGAAATTTCTACTTCAAAATCAATACATATACCGATTTTCAGAACCATCTATAGAGGGGAATGTAGCGATAAGCATTTTTTCTTGTTTGCTTCTTTTATCTCTCTTTCCCATCCCTAAACAAACCAAGCAGATGTTTCTAACTCAGGCAGATGATCCACCTGTAAGGTGTCAGTGGGATCAATATGCATTTTCTGTCAAAGAGAATGAGTAATTATTAATTATTGGTCAAAGGGTTGAACACTAATATGTGTTGATAGGGCCCTCATTTCAACTCCTTTCTGCTAACAGTTCAGTTAAAAAAATCCTGTAAACAAGTGTTTCAAATTTAACTATGGCGAGCAGTAAACGCAAAACGTTCTCCATTGATGATAAAATGGGCATAATCAGAAAAATTGAAAATGGATGCAGTCAAGCTGATATTTTCAGGGAATATAAACTACCCAAATCTGCAGTTTGTAACATATGGAAAAGCAGGCAATTAATAACTTCTGCTCATAAAAAAATTTAGATGGCTGAAAAAAGTTGAGAAAAGCTGATCACAAGGATGTTGAAGGTACATTACTGAAGTGGTTCACCAATCGAAGAAGCCGCAATTTTCCACAATCTGGACAAATGTCGATGAATTTGCTACGCGATTTTATGAAACTACTTTTATGTGTTCAAATGGCAGGTTAGACAGGTTTAAAAAGTGGAATAACAGAAATTCAGGAAAAATTATCTGAGAGTCGGGAAGTGTTTCCATATCTGATGTTGAGGATTGCTCATCAGCTAAAGATTAAAAAAAAAAATTTTTATGTACTCAAGACGAAGAGTGATGAAAAATAACAAATTTTTTGCTACTACATAATGCTTTCCAGTCATTTATTTGAATAATGTGTAATAAAAGGGAGGAGTTTGGGAACCATTAGTTAAATTGTCTGCGTAACGGATATAGTGAACCGAAATTTCGGTCCCTTGAAGGTTCACTATAGCGGGGTTTGACTGTATATATATATATATATATATACATATATAAATGTACTACACACTACCCTACAATAATGAAAGACATTTTCAGTTTTTGAAATTTTTTAAATTTATCAGGGAATACTTAAAGGATTATTTTTTTTAGTACTTAAGCAGCAAAATCTCTGTTTCAGATAGCAGTGTATGCAATAAAAATAAGCAACAGCAATTGTCCTTAAATGTACTGTTTCAATATTAAAAAATCAAATAAAACCTTTTTAACAATAACATTTCTAAATGATAAATGTTGGTGAAAATTATACAGTTACCTTGTTTAATATATTTTGAAAATTAAATTATTAAAAATGTTTTACTTTAATGGGCATATCTTCAGTAGAACAGTTGATACCAGCTCTAAGAGCATTTTTAACAGCATCAATTCCTTCATAACCATAACATGCTACCTCAATATCTATTATTGTAAAAGGAGAGAAATATTAGCTACTTGAATATAGAAATAAATAATCAAAATTTTACAAGAGTAAATACCTGCTCTGATTCTAACAGCTTGTGGAGTTAATCTTCGTTTAATGTTAGACAACAATACTTCTTTTGTTTCATCATCTAGACCACATTCATCTAAAATACTTGGATCCCTAAAATTAAATTCAAAAACTGAATCGCTATTTTGATCTTCTCCTATTTCACTTAAAAAATTATTTCTTACAATGCAAAACGTAAAGGTTTTTTAAAAATTTACTAATTTATTTAAATTTTAATTTTTTACCACTTAAAAATGCATTTGTTATAATTACTAAAACATAACAGCTTTTTTAAAATTTTCCTAGTTCTTATAAAAGTAAAATTACAAAAGTATAAAGTAGTCATTAAAAATAATCTTTCAAAGAAATGATTGAATATTTATATTTCTTATTTAAATCGAAGACTAAGCCACGATTGCTTAATTAACAAAATATCTCAACATGTTTATAAAGTAGTAAAAGATTATTTTATATTATAAATTTCTAATCAGAAAGCTTAAGCAACCTGAATTTTTAGAAATTTATAGAAAAAACTCGTTTTCAGCTTTATTTGCCAAATTTAATAATTTCAAGAAGTTTTAAATAAAAGCAGACACAGATAGTTCAGATTCACCTTTGATAAGCTTTGATTACCTTTGATACTTACAATAAGACAATGATGCGTTTTTTATTTATTATTTTCGAGCAATGCACATGTAAACAAAGTTACATTTTCTCTGCTGTAAAGCACAGATTGTATTTCGTTCTGTCATTCACATGAATAATTCATAGTAAAATCTACTTGCAACACAACACAGTATCAATTTGATTTATATGTCAAACTAGGAGGAGGAGGCAGTTTGGATCTGTTTAATTTAAACGTTTACTTAGCATTTCAGAATTCCATGTCACATACATGAATGCTTGAAGTCACATTTTTAATTTTTGGATATAATTTTATAAAACAGTATGACTATAATTTGTAAATTTCATAATTATGTAAATTTAATGACAAATGTAACAGAAAATACGTATGTATGGTCACGCTTGTGATTCCCCAAAACATTGATAAGTTTTGATTGGATTAAAAAATGTGTTTTGATGTATTCTTACTAAAAATAAATTAGTAATTGAAAATTAAACGATGATTAGTACAGATCACAAGTGTTAAGAAATTTTGGAAGTTTTAAGAAATTTTAAAAGTTTTAAGAAATTTTAGAAGTCTTTAAGAAATATAATAATAAAATAGATCATTAACAATTTTTGGCTAATATCGTAAAAAAGATAATTTATGATGAAATATTATTTTTTTATTTTTTTAACAAAAATAATGTCCTCTATAAGGAAGATCATATATTTTTCTTTAACAATATGTGCCACAGCTATGATAAACATATAAAAAAAGTTCAGCCCCTTGGTTTTAAAATCAGTGGAATAAGCCTAAATATGCCTTACGTTACAGCATGTTTGAAGACATCATATGAAGTAGCTTGTTTTTTCATTTTGTCATCAAAATGCCAGGCTGTTTTACGATATAGTTCTTCTAATTCCTCGTCTGTTTCATACTTTAAAATTTCAGCAACATGTCGAAGAATACTATTTACCTGGAATTTAGAGACAATAATATAGTTATTCATAACAGAATATATAGTTATTCAATATAGTTACAATATTGTTATTCATAACAGAAATATTATTAAGGGGGAAACTCACAGCTCTGGCTTTGGCAAATTTCTCTTCACATTTTTCGATATCTTCAGGAGATACTCTTCTTTTAGATAAATCAATATAACCTGTAAATTAACATTTTAAAATATGATTTGGAAAACAGTTTGTTAAATATTTTATATTATTGCATTAAAAATACCAAACTAATATTTCTCTGTAGTTAGTAATTTTATCACTATTATTTCAAATCAATAAACTGTTAAGAAAAGTGAAATACAGCTCAACTCTATTACATAGCAGTGCAGAGTCAGAAATGCAGTTGTGAGAAATTGATATTTAAAGACCATAAGCACAAAATAAAGACTTTCTTAATTAAAAAAGCTCTGTTAGGTTGGATATCATGTTTTTCAAAGATGCTGGACATTCACCTGATAAATGGTAGATTGTATAGATTTATAAATATCATAGAAAGCATTTTAGTGTATAAGAATAATATAGATAAACTATCCTCATTTTTTTCTAAGTTTTTCTAAGAAATATTAAATTATAAATGGTTCTTTATAGCATTGGTTTTTACAGGCCCTTACAGATAAGTGAGATTGTACAAAGAGGATTTGTGAAAATATTATGGTAATAACAGAATTTGAAATGACTAATAAGAAATAAAATTTTTTACATATATTTTCTGCAAGGTTAATATTTTGAAAGAATGAAATTGTCAGAAATGAGCCAATATTGGAATTCCTTTGTTCTATCAGATGAGCACAATTAGACCATTAAGAATTTTTGCTAAGTGTTTGCTAAACTAAAACCCAGCTGGTTAATTAAATTATTTTTCTTCTTCCTATTTTATAAATGGTTTGCAGATGTTTTATGATCATATTTTTTGTTTCTTGTTTGTAACTAGTATTATGCAACATGAAAAACAAATGTTCTACATAATTACTAGTTACTGATGGCGAACACAAGGAAAAAAGATTGGGACATACTGCTATACAACAATATTTCTTTTTATATTCAATTTAAATTCACAACGCATGTCAAATTGAAACAAATAATAAATCTCAAAAACGGATAAATTCTTTTATAAAAAGCAACCTAAAACAAAATTAGGAACTAAGTTTAGACCTGAAACAATATGGCTACATAAGAATATGCAATGCTTCTTTGTAAGAATAGGTTATTCTCTCTTCGCTCACAGGTGAATAAGCTTAAAATAAAGGAAATTAAGATTATCTAAATGTTTATAAAGTTATTTATTTTAAGGTAAAAATGAAAAAGCACTCCAGTCTAAAAAGAGAATAACATTTACAACACTTTTCACTTCAGTAGTAAATTTCTTTTCTTTCAATTAAATGAATCGATTGATTAAAGGGAAGCATTTTACTAAATTCTTTAATCCATTTTTATTGTCGAATAAACTAAAAGCAAGGTGATAGGCAGTTTAGAACTTTAAAAAAAAAAAAAAAAAAATTTAAAAAAGGGATTTTTTAGAAAAAAAGATGCCAAATGGCTAACTTTTAATTACTCCAAGGATGATTATTTCTAATGGTAGTAAAATAAAAATTGAATTTGGCTCAGAATGTAAAAATAACAAAGTAAAATTATCATGATCTATTACAGGGTTCCCACTCTTTTAACAAAGCAAAAATTAAGCACTTTTAAGGACTTTTTTTGAAAAAATTAAGGACTTTTTTAAAAAAAATTAAGGACTTTTTTAAAAAAAATTAAGGACCTTAAAAATAGTATGATTGTTTATCATCGAATAAGTATATACTACCAGTGACAGTGCTAATTATTTAACTTTCTTAAAAAATTCAGTAATAAAAAAAAATAACAAAAAACAATTTTATTACAATGTAAGTACTGATAAAATTGTTTTAATAATTGTTTCAGGGCTCGCCAAAGTAGGAACCAGACAACTTTTGTAAACCAAGGTCTGGATTTTTTAAAACATCTTCAGATTGTTAAGGATATCTATGAAAATTATCTGTATTCCCTTTTTAATCATTTTATTGAAATTGAATTGTAAAATTAGACGCAGAAATATATTAGAGTAAATAAAGAAATTTTGAAAAAATTATTACAAGTTTTTATATTTCGCTACTAGACATGCATCACATATTCAGCTGTGGGTCAATCTTGGTAAATATTCAGTTATGCCAAAAAAATTATTTTTCTCTACTAACAAAATGTTTAAGGATAAATATCTTAAAAAAATTAATACTAAGAAGTTGAATTAAAGTAATGCATGAGAGTAGTTTTCTTAACTATGTCATGTCAATTTAAGTCCTATTTTAAATAAAAACGGGTCATACCAATATCTAAGCACCTTGAATCATTCCACTTTTTTTTCTTTAGACTTAGCTTAATATATATATTTTCTAAATTCACTGCAATAAAGATTTTTATAAAATTTTTATAGAATAAAAATACAATTATGTTTAAGATTTATAATTTTCAAACTATAATGTTCCAAATATGTTTTTTAATAGTTCTCAGTGAAACATATTACTAATAGGGACCAAAATGATTTTTCAAAGGTATCAACGTATTCCTATGGCTAGAAAATTGGTAAGGTTACTTAATTAACAAATATTTATAAATTATTTATTTTTTCATAATTTATAGATATTTACTCGTAACATTTCCTTATCATCCTGTATAATTCCTAATATTATTCTCTAATATTATTATGATTTGATATTTTATTTTTATGGTAAATTAATAGTTTTGAAAAAATCTATTGAAAAATTTTATGAAAAGCATATTGAAAGAAATGTGTAACTTATCATTTTGAAATCATCCTTCAACAGCAAATGTGTTATATTTACTTTTAAGATGAGCTTTACAATTATTTCCAGCCAAAACTGGTATTAGGAATTAACTTTAATGCTACCAAACAATCTGACGAAAAACATTTACTAATTTTAAAGCAACCAAAAGTTGAATAGAAACTTTAAAAAAAATATGAAAAAGAAAAAAAGAAACAGTATATTAAGTTGCAATGTTAACTGAGAAAAATGATTATTAAAATCTAAGTTTGAATTTTATTCTAATAGACATTAATAACAAAAAGTTTGGGATCCTATAATTGAGTAGATTTAAATTTTTATGTAACAATCTGCTTATCCTTAAGAAACAAAAACAATAACAATCTAACTGTGTAACAATCTAAAACTTTTAAAAAAAATTTACATTGCAGCAAAACAAGTTATAAATAGTTACCTAACATTTAACTTTCTTGTTAGGAGCAAATCATGCATTATTTAGTACTCAGAAATAAAAATTTAAAATATTTTCGAAAGAACTTGGTTTTTCTTCAAAAACTCAATAAATCTCAGGTTTTTGATATAAAACCTAGGTGGGATGGGAGTTTTCAAACCCTGCTTATTACATATCTGTCTAATTTTTAGTACAATCATGAATTTTGAAAAATTTTGCTGCTTTTTATAAATTTAGTTACTTATTACACACTGAAATATTATACAAATTTATTTAATTCTTCCAAGATTTTTGGAAATAATTTTCGTTACGGATTCTAGTTCAAAAAATTTTTTTTCATACTTCTTTTCTTAGGGTTTTACTTTATTCCTATTAGCAGATGCATTACCAGTCGAACTGAATTTCTTGAATTCTGTCAATTTTGAAGGTCAGTGTGGGTCTCCTACTTAAGTACCTTAGAACTGCCCCCCCCCCCTCAAAAGCACTATCTCTTCCATCTGCAGTATTTCCCTAGTCCACACTCTATTCTTTTAGAATGTCACTCTTCTCATAGACCCAGTGGCAGAATCGTGGCGACACGGCGACATTGTCGCAGAACGTTACAGAGTTCTTGCAGAAAAATTTTTCCTTTACAAAGTAAAAAAATTTGGTTTTCTTTACTGCAAAAATTTTCGAAATTTTTTTTCTCTCTAAAATTATATTTAAAAGATGTCTTTTTCAAGCATCGAAGGGGAAAGAAATGTTCTTAATTTTTCGATTCTTATTTGAGAAGAATGAAAAATAAAGAATATTGAAGTAAAAAATTTCTTTTCTGCAGAAATGTTAGAAAGATTTTTTTCCCACCACAATTATACTCAAGAGATACCTTATTCACTCATCAGAGGGGAAGAAATGCTCGTGATTTTTTTAAATTTCCTTTTGGGAAAAATAAAAAATTTTGGTTTTCTTTTCTTTCACTGATTTTACGATTTTTAATTATTATTTTTCTATGTGATGATGATTTAGGAAATGCGAAAAAAGAAATAATTAGTGTGTTTTCCTCTTACAAAATGTGAGAATATCGCCTATGATATTAGAATAAAAAAATATTATATATTCATTATTCAAAAAAAAAAAATACATAAAATTTTATTATATCCAAATAGGCTTTTCTTTGTAAATACAACGTTTCTGTTACTTTAAATTTAATTAATAACATGTATATTAGTTATTATTGCAGAAAAATCTTGCAGAAAAATATTAGTGCTAGAGAAGATTGTAGCAGAAAGCCCAAAAAAATTCTGCCAGAGGGCTCATAGAGTATCATTCGAGGCAAAGGGCAGAATATATTAATGAAAGAACCAATATATTAATAAAAAGACACGCTTTCTTCTCCTTGCCTGTAGCCATCTCACACACATCCCTTCTTGTCTCTCTAAAATGCTTTACTCACCGTGCATGATCTAATTCTAACAGATAAAAGAACGACTTTTTGTTTTAAAACATCGAACTGAAAAATTGTTTATATCAACTATAGTGATGCTGAAAAATTAAGCACTTTTAAGAACCTTGTACCAAAACTAAGTACTTTTAAGGGCCCTTATTTTCCAAAATAAAAGTTAAGCAGTTTTTAAGGACTTTTAAGGACCGTGGGAACCCTGTATTAAGTTGTTTAAAAAAGTTCTACAACACTGGTAAATGATAAATGAACTAATAATTAATTTGTTTATAGCAATAATGAATCACAACCAGAAGTTCAGTTTTATGCACTATTGATGAAAATTGATGAATTTAGAGCCTATTGATGAAAATTAAAACTAAGAACACCAAAAAACAAGAACACAACAGGAAAATTCATAGAAGTTGAAATTTTCGCAAGGGTTGCAGAACTTTTTTAACAACTTATATATAAATATTAACCCATTTATAAAAATATAGTGGTGGTCAAAAACCATTTTAAATTAAATTTAGAAATGCAAGAATGAAATAGGAAGCATAAATTTTACATCCAATTTAAATGTAAAAATAATATTTTAAATAGAATACCTAAAATTTTGCAGCTATGTAGATAGTTATATACAATATTCACTATACAGATACACCTAATAATAAGCAGAGCTCATTCTAGGCAGAAAAAAGGCAGGGTGCAAAAGTTTAAAAAAAGGGCATTATTATTCTAAGAAGGCAATAATTTCTTTCTATGGGCTTTACACGTTCTATTAAATAACATTGTCAATTAATAAAAGAAATGTTTCTTTTAACTTTACTAAAAGTAGCAAAGCAATCATATTAATTACTAATTTTTATTAATAAATTAACATATATATCGAGTTAATGAGCTGATTAGCTTAGTAATTTATTTAAAATGCATGCATATATTAATAAATATATGTTTTTGAGTGTCTGTAGTTATGATTTAATGATAGTGGAAGTAACTGCAAACTTTCAAAGACAAGTGCAACAAGGGGGTGTGATGGCTATTTTTCATTTCCCATATAAATCTATGTATTGACAGCAATGAGAAACTAAATAAAAAGAGTTAAAAAACAACAAAAGTTTAAGAAATCCATTGTAGAGTTTGAGGAAAAAATAAAGACGGGTTAAAGACAGAAAGGGCAAAAAGGGTATGGAGTCTATTACATCAGGGCACTAATTTACGTCAGGGGCAACAAGGTGGGTTCTTTTGACTAAAAGGGCAGCAGGGTGCTGCGCCCTGTTTACCCTGTCTAAAATGAGCTCTGTAATAAGGAAGGAATGTCATCCTATCCACCTGCCCACCCCCCCCCCAATAAAACGGATATTTTAGTACTTTTTTTTCTTCAAAGAAATTACAAAAAGGAAGTTAGTTTGTCAACCTTCTTTACTTCAGTTATTATTATAATTTCACACATTTTTAAATACTTTTCTCAAATTATTTTATAATTTTTAAGCAACGAATCTTGATTACATGCTAAAAAATTTTAATACATTTTTGAAGTTTTCATTTTATGGAAATACAGAGTTCTCCCTAGGAATAAAAAAGGGCAGGGTGCTTGCCCACAGAGAAGGGCACTTGAAATTGAGTTCGAAAGGGCACTCACCACCGTTAAAATGTATCAAAATGTGAAATCTTATGTAATAAATGTATTTGATCCTCAGTTTTCAAATTACCTCCTTATGCTATTTTCTGTAGATTTACCAAATAAATCTCCCTTAGTATCAAAATATCAGAAAAATTTGATGCTCTTAAAAAATAATTAATTTTTACTCCTATCTAGCTGCCACTGTTGTTAAAATACTTCATAGTTAAAGAGATTATTTTCTGTACTATAGATACTTGGCACTGCCACATCAGGAATAGAAATTAAGAAACTTTAAAACACTCGTCCCACGGACTAAAAGATCTTACTAGTCTTTACACGCCTCTATAATATATATATTTTTAAAGGCAATACATTGGATTTAAATGGGAGATCAAATACTTATAATATGTAATGTTTAGTAACAAAGATGTGTGCTACATTGGACAAAGACCCAAACAAAAAAAAAAAATTAAAAAGAAATCACCAGAATAGTATACCAACCCTTTACATCTGTTATTGACCACTGATTTTATGGTGGTCCCTGAACAAATGGATTACAGTTAATTTTTAAACTCTGAATTTTGTCGTTCATTGCACTTCTTTGATTGAACTACTGTGGACGTCTTCAATGACAGAAATCAAGAAAAATGTATAGTGGTAGCCCAAGCCTAAAGATATCTGTATTACATAGTATTATATAGTATAAGCTATTAAACACTCCCAAAATTATTTTAATATATGAGTATAAAACAAATTGATAAAAATTATGCACAATTTGACATTTTATGATATAAAATGAAAAATGCAAATCATAGGTAACTGTAAAACTTTGTTGAAACTTCAACTGGAACTTTTTCAACATAGTAAATACAGCAAATTATATTTACCTTTTTCTTTATCCACTCTAATGACAACAACACATTCATCTCTTCCAACTCTAATAAGCTTATTTATAGATCTGATACGTCTTCTAGAAAGTTCAGAAAGCAAAATCATTCCTTCAATACTATTGTATTCTAATAATGAAACATATGCACCCATTTCAGCTATTGAGCGAACTTTCACCATAACAACATCTTCTATTTCCGGGTACTTTTGGCTGTAAAAACGGCACGAAAGTGGCATAATGAGGCTGTTCTGAAAATAATGAATAAATATTAGCTATTTAAGATTCAAATTAACTGAAATATAAGTTGTTAATATCAGGAACTTATGAAGCTGGAGCAAAATATTTTCAATAATAAATGCTCTAGCATATATTATTGAAAATAATCCAATAAACAATAATCAATGAAAATAATAACTAAGAAAACACACAAAATTCTATAAATATCATCAAAAGTAAAATATGACAAAAGGTTTTAAAATACTATGTTTATTAAGCCTTAAACTGTCAGATCTTAACTCAGTTCACAGATACCATCCAAAAAAGTGTGCAAGACTGTGGATTAGAAAAGGAGTGCACTTTCATGACATAAAACATTAATTTATAGCTACATACTGCTATCGAATTAGAGTTTGTTAATATCAATCAAATATTTATTACTAAAAAAATCTTACCAATATGTGATATTTTAAGACACGGTAAAGAAAAATATTACATTTCGGAAAAGGGAAAATTAAGCGCTTTTTAAAAACACCCATGGAAAAAAAGCAACTTCAAGCACTTTTTAAAAATGCTATGCACCCTATGATACATATTATTGTATAACTATTTCTGCCTTTTTTTATTGGCAGTTCGTTTCAACAACTTTTTAGATGTGGCTACTTTTGTTTTTTCGTAGGCCGTGAAATATAATGAATTATTGATGAAAAGAAACTCCTCAAAGTGTAATAGACTGATATTTGATTTTGTTTCTATGTTGAAAGATGAAACAGGAATAAAAAGGCAAGAGCATATTTCGTGTATGGCATACCCATACCAAATGACAACAATGAAGCAGGAAAGGAAAAAAATAGTAAATAAAACCTTAAAAATAAACTTTATAAAAAAAGTGTAACAATAAAATAAAAGAAAAAAATGAGCCAAGCAATTATTAAAGGACAAGATTAAAGGGAGAAAATAGAAGTTTAAAAAGGCAAGTCAAATGCGAACAATTAAAAAAAAATTAAAGAAAGAATGAACAATGAAAAAATACAGAAATAAAGTTGAGAGGAGCAGTTGCAGAAATTCTAACTGTGTTTAAAATTGATTGTGAGAAAAACAAGTCTAAAATTGAACCTAGAATGTTATTGTTTTATTTTATTTTTAATTATTATTTTCCCTAAAACATGGCATGCTATAATAATATATATAAAATTAAAATAATTTTTAAAAAAAACATTTTTTTAAACAATTTAGAAGCAAAATCATTTAAGTACTTTCAACATAAATATTAACTAAAAGTAAAAATGTATGCATCATGATCTGCACTAGAATAATTGCCAAGTCTCCGCAACTTGATTAACATGGTTTGCAAAAGACTAAAAAAATAAAAATAACTAAGGTCATAAAAGAGAGAGAGAGAAAAAAAAAATCCTCTTAGTCATTTAAAACAAAACTTTAATGCTAAATATATTTTTCGGAGAAAAAAAAAGCAATAAAAGGTTAAAAGAGTATATCAGAAATGCCTTTAAAAACCTTGTGCTATCACAAAAATGCCCATAAAATAATATTATAATTAAAAGCGAAAGAGAAAAATTAAAAAGCAATCTCAATTTCCCAATTACTGCATTTTCAAGAAAAAGTGAAGAAAATAGAATTATAAATCTAATAGAAACTCTCTTAATTGCAGTGTCATAATGAAAACCTCAATAATCACAAAAGTTTCTCGAAAAAGAAAAAGCTAGAAAGAAACCAAATAAAAATCGTAATTAATTTTTAAACAAAACATTCAACGCCAAAAATTTTAATTAACTTTTTCTCACTGCCGTATTTTTGGAAAACATGGACAGTAAAAAAATAATGTTTATATAATAAAAAAATAATGTCTGTCATAATAAAAATGCTGATAAAAAGAAAAATTAACCAAAAATGCAAGAGAAACAAAAAAATTTTGCTTGAAATATAACTTTAAGGTTGAAAATCATAGTTTTCCAGGTTACCGGTTATCTGTTTTACCATACAGGAAAAAATGTCAATAAAAGAATTAAAACTATTAGAAATGTTCTGGTAAAATGCTTTGCTATAAGAAAAACAGAAAATTGTAAAAAGGAAACACACACACACAAAAACGCAGCAATACAAAAAATATTCTCAATTCTTAAAACAAAAATTTTTGAAAAAATGATCAAATTGTCTGAGTGAATATAGTTTTAAAAAAAATATTAGCACTACAAAGCTTGTGGTTTCAAAGTAATCTAGTTTCAATTCTTCAAATTTAGATTTTTCTTGTTTTTCCGAACATAACAAATATGTGTAAAATCTGTTTCAACTAATGTACAGTAAAAAATACGACTTTAGATTTCGTTTTATTAAATTAATTCGAATTCAGAAAAGAAACTTAAGTCGAATATTTGGCCAACGGAATATACCAACACTGAATAGTGGCCGAATATTCGTTACTTCTTTAATATTTAGTTAAATAAAATTGTCATGGCACTTTGCAAGTACAAAACAAGAATATTTAATAATTACAAAATATTTTTTTCAACAGTCAAAATTTTCTTTTAAATATTTTCGTATTGTGATCTGTCGCACCAAATACAATAGCTAAGGTAGAAGTGTTTCGATTTGACATTAAAAACTAGCTAACCCTGGTACAAAAATACCCCATTATCACGATACAGAAATATCCCCAACAATTAAATAGAGTAAATTTTCGTAAAAATTTTGCTCCATGAAATGAATGTAATAAATTCATTTTATTAAAAAAAGTAAAGGATTTGGCGGTAAATTAATGACATAAATCCATAATATACTTCAATTAAAGTATTCTAAATATAATAGAATTTTCAAAACTTAACCAGATGTATATAAATCAGAATCTATGAAACTCATAATTTTTAAAATTTCTAAATAAAGATACTTTTATATGGAGCCTGAATAAATTAAATGGTTTCAATTTCTGAAATTTTCATATGGAACGAAACAAAAATGACATGTCATTCCGTTAAAGGTGTTTTTTTCATAGAATATTTTTTTATGCGTACCTTGGTTTAAAACTTAGCGATCAAAGAAAAAAATTGTTATTTCATTAAATTTTTTAATTAAACAGTTATAAAATATTCATTGGAAACTTCGTATACCACGTTACATCACCGCTTTTAAGAGAACACAACAACAAATTATACAGGTAAAGTTATAGCTAAGAAACGAATGCATCAATTCCTGTAAAACCTGTGGATGGTG
Organism: Parasteatoda tepidariorum; assembly: GCF_982258835.1. Lineage (NCBI taxonomy): Eukaryota > Metazoa > Arthropoda > Arachnida > Araneae > Theridiidae > Parasteatoda > Parasteatoda tepidariorum. The sequence continues at coordinate 17,817,713 of NC_141761.1, read as the reverse complement.
TTTTCTACACTAGGAAGCGCTGCATGCTCTTTACACCGCGCATACTTCCGGGTTACTGTTTCCGGTGTATTTTAAAGTCATTTGGTTCACAACGTGATCATTGTGTTTTGAGAGTCTTGCAAACGTGGTAGAATTTGATTACTTATTATTTGTGTTTACAAAGGTTTAAAGAGTATATAATTTTAACATTAATTGTGAAATAGTAGTGTTAAGTAGTAGTAACATGTGGTTTGATCAATAATAAATATGTAAACCTAACATTTGAAAAAAGAATCGTTGTGAAACACTTCTTACCTTATCAATAATCTATGCCAGCTTTCTAATTTATACCTGAATTATAAGGTATAAACTTTATCTTGCTCCTTGAACAATATGCTAACACTAACGTAAGATGGTGCACAGCTTGCAACAAGAACAAACAGTAATAAACAAATGGAGAGAGGCCAAGAGCTCAAACCTCGCAGACTTCGAACGAGCTAGGAAGAGAAAAATGACGTCATTTTGACGTCACGTTTCTACTCCTAGGGAAAACCTGAAACCTCGCACTTTCGAACGGATTTTGCTAACGGGCTGCGATCTTCATTTTCCCTCCCATCTATCGGAAAGCTTTCACCTAACAATTTGCTGGTGAAAGCGATTCGAACGTTCGAATAGGATACGTTTAACGCTGGGATTAAATTAGATTTCCGATTTCAAAGATAATTTTTACCCAGATATTTTATGATTTTTTATAATCATTTACCTAGATATTTTATGAATATATTTCAGACATAATTTTTTCTCTTACAAATTTATTATTTCATATAATAAATGGATTAAATAATTAGTTTCGGTTTCTAGCAGAACTTATAATAAAATCTATAATAATCTTGCACGACTTTAAATAAAAGGTGAACATTTTTTCTGTTCCAAATTTTTGTGTATTCTTCGCCATAATATGTTTAGTATAATTATTGCCATGTTTTTATTAACTTTTATTTTAATTACCTCGTAATATTTTCAAAATAACTGCAGAAAAAAAATGGAATTTTTTTCTTTAAAAAATTGGTGAGTTATGACTGAGATTAGTGCCAAATAAATAAAAAAGATTACTATAACTAAATCGTATAAAATTTAAATAAGAATTACTATAAATTGTATGCTTATTTTTAATCCGCTATGCAATTTTCTATCGGAGATTTGAAAGAACTGAAGCTTTTAGAATATGATCGGTTTTGTAATTTTTATAAAGTAGTTGATTAGTTTAGATGCATAATTAAGAAGCATAATTTCATTTATTTTCACTTGTCTTTTGAGTTGGGTAGTATATAAGTGGGTAATAAAAAGCATGGAATATGAAGAGCATAAATTTTTTCGATATAATCGTTTTTGAATTATTATTAAGTTGCAGTTAAATTTAGATGCATAATTAAGAAAGATTTTTATTATTTTTTTTATTTTTCTGTTCATACTTTAAATGCGAAAATTTCATCTTTTATTTTCTAAGACAAAAAGATATTTTTACTCTTATATCTATCTATAATGCCAAAATATATTCGACAATTTATTTTTTGAAAAATTATCTATTATTTTTAGGAATAAAATTTGTTAAGATTAAGATTTAAAAAATTCTAAAATCACCTTTTTTAAATTTTTTTTTGTTAGAAATAGCATTAAAAAAGCAATTGAATAAGAAAAGCGTTTTAGAGTTATTTCTTAATCTTCTGTTTGACATTTGATCTTTTTAAAATAATTACTCCTTTAATAAAATGGTAAGTAATAAGTTTTAGGGTGGCAAAAAAACTTATTTTCTTTTCTGTTTCGAGATTCTCCATTAAGTATCAGCTAAGTTATTCTAAAGATATTCACTTATATTTATTTGTTATTATTAAACTAGCGTTATTATGTTTTTATTCAAGTAATACTTTAAATTATCTTAATGTATGCGATTAATTCTACTTCAAAAAGCTTTTTTCGAATTTTTGCGACGTGTAAAAAGAGAGAATTTCTTTTGAATTGCTTTAGCATAATTTATTTATATACAGAATGGTAAATCATAAGAAAAAAATATCCTGCGTCAATCAGAAAAACAATTGAGAAAATTTTGTTCTTAAAAATGTGTGCAATAAAAACTAGTTGATATTTGCATCGAGCTAAACTACTAACACTAATTTGTGATAAAATAAAATCACGAATAATCCTTATGGCTAGACCATTTTCCATTGCTGTACAATGGAAATGTATAACTAAAAGTTCTAACTCCCAAAAAGTCTAACAAAGTTCTCATGACTTGGCACCCTTGTCTTCTGAGTTGGATTCCATATAAGAGCATAATAAAAAGACCGGAATATAAAGAAAGAAAACTTTTTTAATAAAATTGTTTTTGAATTAATTGTTTTAAAGTTGCTGGTAAATTTAGATGCATAATTAAGAAACTTTTTTTTATTATTTTTTTCCTTAATTTTCCTGTTCTCAATATTCCAAGAAATTTTTTTTTATATTTCTAGTTTTATAATTATGGCATCGAAATATACTCTAAAATTTGTTTTTTAAAATTATATAATATTTTATGAAAAAAAAATTGTTAAAATAAACATTAAAAAATTTCTAAAAAAAATCACGTTGTTTTAAATATTTTGTTTAAAAATTGTACTAAAAAAATTCTAGACTAAAGAAAACTTTTTAGTTATTTCTTAAGCTGTTGTTTGACATTTGAATTTTTGAAAATACTTATTGTTAGTATTACAAATTTTAGGGAGAGAAAAAATCAAGCATAATTGTTTTCTCTGTTTTGAGATTTTTTTTTTAAATATTAGTTAAGTATTAATAATTTGCTAAGTATTATTAATTTTTAAATATTAACTAATATATTCTGTTTTATCTGTATTCATTGGTAATTATTATACTAATCTTTTTTTGGTATTATTCGAATAATATTTTAAGTTATCCTCATTGATGCAATTAATTCTAATTCAAAAAGTCTCTTACAAATTTATGTGGCACTTAAAACAAATATTTTTCCGAATTACTTTTTCATAATTTATTTACATACACAATGGTAAATGATAAGGCAAAAAAAATAAAATCCAGCATCAAATATAAAAACAATTGAGAGCATTTTGAAATTGAAAATGTGTTTAATTGAAAGTATTAAAAATACTTTTAACGAGTTAAACTTTAAAAACGAATTTGTGATATAAAAAAAATCACGAACTGCCCTTATGGTTAGAACGACAATAGTGAAATTGTGTAACTAATAACTCTAGCATGAAATTCTTAAATAAAGTACAACTACTTGGCATCCTTGTCTTCTGAGTTGGGTTTAATGTAAGAGGGTAATGTAAGGCAAAAAATCCATTGCAGAGAATTTTTTTCCAAATCTAGTTCAATATAACATAACGATTGAAAATACCATTTCCAAAAAAGAGATAAATTATTAAATTTGAAAAATAAATATTGCATTGTTTGAGTTGCGAATTGTAATTTATTAAAAAAAATATTATAAAAAAGAAGAAAATAATGTTTTTCTTGAAAAAATAACTTACAATTATTAAAATCTATAAGTCTGCAATTGCGAAAAAAAAAGGAAAAAAAAAGAGGAATCATAACAAAAAAGAAAGTTAAAAATTGAAAAAGCAGTTTCTTTTAAAATTGTAAAGCAAATTTTTTTTAAGATTATTTAAACTAACAATTATTTAAAAAATGCTAGTTTAAAGTTTATTTCATGCATTCTACCGATTTATTAAAGTTTATTTATTGCGCGTTATTTTGATACTTATTGTAGCTTTAAAACTAAAAGATTTTAGTGTTATAAAGTATAAAGCTACACATTTTATCAATTGCAAATAATAATAAAAAAATAATAATTATAAATAATAGAAGGTAATGAAGTAATCATAAATATAATAAAAATTTTATAAATAATAAAATAAGTAAAAATAGAAAATTGCAAAATTTTGTGAAATTAAATAACCTTTATTAATTATTAGTTCTTTAAATCTAAAAGCACTCGATAATATACATATAATTTCTAAAGTTTCATAATCTAGTGATAAAATTTCTGATTGACTCAATTACATATATTTAAAACAACATTCAAAGTATGATTTTTAGAAAAGGTAATAAATAAAGATGTATTGGATTTGTATTATTTGACGTATTATTTTTTATTTTAAGAATATTTCTTTTTTTTGGCAAACTGTTAGTAAATATAGTTATAAGTGAATCGATTCTCTAATAATAAATACAATAATGCAAACAAGTTTAAAACGAATACTACATATTAAATTCTTGAAGAAAGATCAAAGATTAAAATATGTAGATATTTATTTTAGACTATGTATGCAACTGTCAAAATGAAAGAAGAATACATTCTCTTTCTGAAAGAACACTGTAAACTCTGGGATAGAGGTCACGACCCCTAAGCGAAGGGAGAACGATTAAAGGATAAACAAAAGTCATTGGTCACTTTCCTATAACTATCGATACAAAACGTCACTTCCTAGGGGGAGGGTCCGAACCTTTGTTCGAGGGCTGGGATTCCCTTCACCGCTCTCTTCGGGAGTTGCGAGGTTTGGATTTTGTTTTACTATCGGACGGTGGTATAGAATAGACTCCGGGTAATAGTGACGTCACCGTCCGTGTTCAAAAGCTGCGAGGTTTGGGGTCCAAATCAGGACTGCCAAAAAAGCGAGTTATTCAAAATCTAGCAACCATTTCACCTTTTTCAATAATATATCTATAAATAACTAAAACAATCACTTCAAACTCACCAGAACAGGGCCGGATTATGCATACGCGGGGCCCTAGGCCATTTAATTTTTTTTTCTCATATATTTTTTATTTATTCTAATATAAAAGTATTTATATATCTTTTCATTTAAGAAAGCATATTTAAAATAATAATAAATTGAATTTTACTTTATTTTGTTAAATTAGAACTAAAAAAATTATCGTATTTTATTAATATATATTTGAAATTGATTTTTTTTAAATAATTGTTTTTCTTAATTTTTTAAAATTTATTTTTAAAATTTTTTTTTAATAAGGACCCTAATCATTGGGGGCCTTAGGCCATCAGTCTGGCCTAATGGGCAATTCAGCCCTGCACCAGAATTATTCAATATCATTAATATCTTATGAAATACGACAGATTTGAGCTCAGAAATTATCTAATTTATTTCTTTTATTAAAAACAAAATTATCCGTTTAAAAATGGATGGTGTTTTCAGTAGAAAAGTAAACAATAACAATCTCGAGCTCGGGACCTACTCTAGTTCCGGTTAAAAAGTTTGCAGCTGCTTACTACATGTTATTCTGATAGGCGATGTTTTCAAACGGATAATTTTGTTTTCAATAAAAGAAATAAATTAGATAATTTCTGAGCTCAAATCTGCTGTATCTCATAAGATATTAATGTTATTATGTAATTCTGGGGAGTTTGGAGTGAAAATTTGTTTTAGTTATTTTGTAATTTATTACTAAAAAAGGTGACATGGCTGCTAGATTTTGAATAACTCGCTTTTTTGGCAGTCTTGATTTGGCCTCTTTCCATTTGTTTATTACTGTTTGTTCGTGTTGTAAGCTGTGCACCATCTTACGTTAGTGTTAACCCTTTTAGTATTGTAAACACAAGTATTGTTAGCATTGTAAACATAAGTAATAAGTAATCAAATACATTGCTTGCAAGAATCTCAAAACACAATGATGCCAAATGGCTTTAAAATACAACTGAAACAGTAACCCGGAAATTTAGGCAGTCCCGAGCTTGCAGCGTTCCCTAGTGTAGAAAACACCATCCATATCACCTCACAGAATAAGCTTTAGTAAGCAGTTTCAAACTTTCTAACCGGAACTAGAGCAGGTATGGAGCTAGAGATTGTTATTGTTTACATTTACATTGAAAACACCATCCATTTACTTCCTGAGAATTTGGTGGTGTCAAGGAACAATTGCGCCAGTATGAATTTCTTTCAAAGCTCTTTTTAATTGAGATGACTTGATTTTTTTCCCACTGATTTATATGAGCTAAATTGCAACGCATATATTTTTTTATTTCATGGACATGGATATATAGGTTAAACAATTAAAATTGATTCGAGGCACTTTCCTGAAACTCAGAAAACTAACTAAACTTCGTGGAAGGGAGAGTGACATGCTTGCTGGGATCTTAACATTACCGTCCTTGTGTATGGGCACATCTGGGCAATGTCTGGGAGCACTGACGTCGTAACCAGGGGAGTCCGAACCCCCTCCCCAATAAATGGGAGGCCAGGGTCCATTATTTTGAGCAAATATTTCTGTTTTGTTTCTAGGTCTTTTACTCTCCTTTTTCTCCTTTTTTTACATAGTGCTACTTATTATATTCTATTATTAAAAGAAAATTAATTAAAAATAAAATAAATAAAAAATGCACTACATAAAAAAATGAAACAATTGCTTAGAGAACTTCAGAAATTGACATTGAATTTTTTCCCTCTTCCATGACTTTTCGTTATTAGATTAAGCGAAACACATTTTTTAAGAAGTTCAGTTAAACAAAATAAAGATTTAACTGCCGATATTCAAAAAGACCAACGCATTATAGTCAAAAGTTACCTCAAGCAAATTTCTCCTTTAATTTTAATCTCAAAAAAAGAACTTTTGTTTTTTATTTCAAATTACCCTTGATTTTAAAATATTTAGCCTCATAGAAATGTTGCAAAAGCGAAACTATGAACAAAAGAAACGTGATACATGGGTTCAGATGTGACTTTGAGCTAAAATGCCAATTGTTTTGTTCCTTGAGTTTACCTAATGAAACAAACCAAAAGCTATTTCGTTATTAAAGATTTTAATAACGAACTTTTGTTTTTTATTTCAAATTACCCTTGATTTTAAAATATTTATCCTCATAGAAATGTTGCAAAAGCGAAACTATGAATAAAAGAAACGTGGTTAGAACGTATGAACAAAAGAACATGGATTCAGATGTGACTTTGAGCTAAAATGCCAATTGTTTTGTTCCTTGAGTTTACCTAATGAAACAAACCAAAAACTATTTCGTTATTAAAGATTTTAATAACGAACTTTTGTTTTTTATTTCAAATTACCCTTGATTTTAAAATATTTAGCCTCATAGAAATGTTGCAAAAGCGAAACTATGAACAAAAGAAACGTGGTTAGAACGTATGAACAAAAGAACATGGATTCAGATGTGACTTTGAGCTAAAATGCCAATTGTTTTGTTCCTTGAGTTTACCTAATGAAACAAACCAAAAACTATTTCGTTATTAAAGATTTTAATAACGAACTTTTGTTTTTTATTTCAAATTACCCTTGATTTTAAAATATTTAGCCTCATAGAAATGTTGCAAAAGCGAAACTATGAACAAAAGAAACGTGGTCAGAACGTATGAACAAAAGAACATGGATTCAGATGTGACTTTGAGCTAAAATGCCAATTGTTTTGTTCCTTGAGTTTACCTAATGAAACAAACCAAAAACTATTTCGTTATTAAAGATTTTAATAACGAACTTTTGTTTTTTATTTCAAATTACCCTTGATTTTAAAATATTTAGCCTCACAGAAATGTTGCAAAAGCGAAACTATGAACAAAAGAAACGTGGTTAGAACGTATGAACAAAAGAACATGGATTCAGATGTGACTTTGATCTAAAATGCCAATTGTTTTGTTCCTTGAATTTATCTAATGAAACAAACCAAAAACTATTTCGTTATTAAAGATTTTGCAATTAACGACGTTTTTTAACTATATCTCAAATCTTATTTTTCAATTCGATTATTTTCAATTCGATTTTCGTCAAAAAAATTTCCATATTCTCAAAATTTTTTTGGAAAATGACATAGTTATGATTATTAATTATTATTTTCTCAATTTATCTAAAAAGATTTGCCCACTGTTGGATGGTTTCATATTTGTCACGTTTGTTTTATTTTCTTTAAAATTTTATTTTGATTAACGATAACTTATTTAAATATCACAATGGTATAAATCATTTTTAAATCAATGAATAAAGCGATGAGCTGTGGTGGCGCATGGGATAAAGCACTCGCCTCCCCGTGAGATGATCCGGGTTCGATTCTCAACGATGGCTGCTCGAAACGAATTCCGCATCCGGGTTGCACCGACCACAGTACTGACGTAAAATAACATCAGTGGTAGACAGATCAAAGGTTAGAATCCCCTTGCCATCAAGCTAACCGGGAGGGGATTCATGTTTTTTCTCTCCATGTAATGCAAATGCGGGTTAGTTCCATCGGAAATTCCTCCACGAAGGCAAATTTTCCCCAATTCTTGATCCAGGATTTCTCTTGTCTTCTGGATTGGGTTCAAAATTACAAGGCTACGGAGTTGAACATTACTAGTCGTAACCGAAATTTGGGTCAGCTCTTCAACGATGGTTATAAAAACAGACTGGTTTAAGCTGTGATTGGTCAGGAGATAGAGCGTTCGCCTTCAAATGAGGTGAACCGGGTTCGAATCCCATTGATGGCTGGTTGATACAATTTCCGCACCCGTCTGACACCGACCACAGCGCTGACATAAAGCATCCTCAGTGGTAGACGCATTATAGGTTAGAGCCCCCTCGCCCTCAGGTTAACTGTGGCAGTTTTTCGTGGCTTTCCTCTCCAAGTAACGCCAATGCTGGTTAATTCCATCAAAAGTCGTCCACGAAAGCAAATTTCTCCCAATACTTGATCCAGGAGTTCCCTTGACTTCTAGTCGCAACCCAAAATTTGGGTCGACTGTGCAACGACAGTTATAAAATAAAATGATATCAAACTGGTTTTAAAGTTTTCAATTCCGTTTATCTTAATAGTAATTCTTAAGATTTCCATCTAGTTTTTTCCCGCTCATAGTAGTTTGCCTAAATAATACTTACATAGTAGTACTTAATTTGTAAATTTTTTTAAAACTTAATTCTTAAAGACAATTCTAAAAATACCTATGAGGACGAACACTCTGCATAGTATCAAGCTGTTTCAGTTTTCATAATAATGTATTGAATGTTAGCAAAAGATATTGTCTTTGGGAAATATAATTATTTTATGTTTGATGTCATGTTTTTGTCATACGTTAAACTCTACTATTATCAATCTATGTGAGTATGTATTTCTGATTTTATATATTGATTTTATATATATATATATATATATATATATATATATATATATATATATATATATATATATATATATATATATATATATATATATATATATATATATATATATATATATATATATATATATATATGTGCGTGTGTGTGTGTGTGTGTTACGGTGAAACACCGAAATCTGGAGAATGACGACATTCACCGGTGAATGTCAATATTCACGTAGTCGCTTGGTGTATGTCCGAAATATTTGCTAAATATCCTTATTTCTGACTCTCACCGGTGAATGTCAACAATCATATAGTCGCTTTGGTGACTGTCCGAAATATTCGTTATATCCAATTTTATATTAATTTATTCGTCAATATTATTATATTTATTTGATATATTTATATTTATTCTATATTTTAATACTTACTGACGATAGATTAGAAGAAACATCAGTGTTTGGAGTATCGGGCAAATGTATACCGGACAGTGGTACTTGACCTTAAAAAAGGGGGTCCGGTGTCATCAACTGAACAAAAACAAAATTTAGAAATGTAATGTATGCGATAAATGTAAATAATGTAATATCTGCTTGCTTGAACGGGTCCATTATGATAATTTACAATTATCTATATTATATAAAACGCTAATACGTACGTACGTATGTATGTATCAATAAAACCGATGATATTTCTTTTCTCGCGCTGGCAACACTTTTCATTTTTAATTGATTGGATTCGGCGCGCAAGAGCACGTAGTTAGCAACCAGATAACAACAACCAGAGTGAGCATTATCAGGTTGTTCAATTCAGATTCATGCACTAAAAGCAAGACAAAATTTAAACTCGATTAGGAATTAATTAATTAATTGAAGTGAGAATGCTTTAAAAGGCCGCTGTTGAATTGATATTTTTCTACTGGGAGCTACCTTAACGTCTAAAAAACGTTTAAGTGTTTGTATTGAATGCATTGAATTTTTTTTATATTTCGCGTTTATTTATGCATTGAATTTTCACGCTTTAAAATGCAGAATAATTGTGAAGCAATATTTGATAATTTATTTTGCTAATATGTTTCTTATTTAGCTAATGTTTTGATTTTTTCACCAAGTACAATCTAAATAGCTAATATACTTTTTTAAAAGCCAATAAGAACATTGGTAGAATTCTTCTACATAAGTACAATACTATGTCTTTGATGATAAAATACTATGTCTTTGATGATAATATATTATGTCTTTGTGCTAGAATATTGTGTTCATTGGCGAGCGAGCGCAGCGAGCCATGGTTCACGGCGTGAACCACATAGGATTGCGTAGCAATTCTCGGGGGTTGGCGAGCGTTAGCGAGCAGGGGGCGGAGCCTCCTAGTGAAAATGTAAAATTTTAAGAAGTCATCAATGTGTGCGTGTCTAAGAAAATCAGACAAATACTAAAAAAAAAAAATTACTAAATTTTTTTAAAAAAAATTAGTTATTTTTAATGCTAATTATTATTTGCATTTATAATTGCAATTAATTAACAATTTTTTTGAGAAATATACTTTTTATTCATTAATTCCACTAATTTATTATGTTACAAAGTAGAATTAAATCGAGTCGAGCATTTTTGTTTAAGCAGTGGTAAATTAAAATGAAAGACAGGCCATGACTGCTTGGCAGAGCATCAGAATGGAATGAGCCGTCCAATATTTCATTTTACGTTGAACAGCAGATCTAATTTTAGTTTACCAATGTTCAACTCCGTAGCCTTGTAATTTTGAACCAGATCCAGAAGACAAGAGAACTCCTGGATCAAGTATTGGGAGAAATTTCCCTTCGTGGAGGGCTTTTTTGATAGAACTAACCCGTATTTGCGTTGCATTGAGAGGAAAACCTCCCACTGTTAGACTGACGGCAAGGGGGGGTTCTAATCCAGGATCCGTTTACCACTGATGTTATTTTACATCAGCGCTGTGGTCGGTGCGAGTCGGGTGTGAAATTCGCATAAATCAATCATCGCTGGTATTCGAACTTGTGTTATCCCATTTGGAGGTGAGCGCTTTGTTTCCTGAGATCAGCTAGCTATATATGTAACAAGATTTGTGTTTTATAAGAATTTTCTTTTTTGACATTCCGAAATTTCCAGAGAGTAATTGTCTCTGTAGCCGATAATTGTATGCAGACCCATAACTGGGAACTCGAATTTATTTTTCTAACATTATTTTCATTCATCTAATGTCTTATTCTACAGATTAGTCAAATTGCTAAGATTTTTCAGATGTCACTGAAAATACTGATTATTAGAACAAAATCTTTTACTTCAATGTTACTTCGACCGTGAGAAAGTAAAAATTAATAAATATGTAAATAAATAGGTACGTAAATAAATAAAAAAGTAAATAAATAAATAAGTAAATGAATATATAAATAAATAAAATACTATAATCCTTATTTTTATTCCATTAAATAATATCTTACTATATATAAAATTCTAATGATGGTGTCGCAGTTTTCCATTGTTGTCGGCGCATTTTTATTGGGTGGAAAATCACGTGGTAGGATCCAGTTTTCCCCCATTCATTTCCATATTGTTTAGGTTGTCATCAGCATAAAATTAACAAAAGTCGTGAAGGTATTGTTTTCCTTTAAATATTTTTGTATCCCTAATTTAAAGTTATTTTTCAGTACTGCTATTATTAGTGAAAATTTTAAATTATGGTTGTGAACTCATCAAATTTGTTTGAACAATATAATGTATTAAGAATATAAATGTTATTTTAAAAAAATGATAATTAAAAAATCACTTCTGTTCACCAAGAGATCTAAATGTTTATAATACTTTGGAAGTGGGAAGTAGAGGAGCAAGAGAGTAAGTAAACAGAAATCCTTTTAGTACATAGATGTTAGGTGAATATCTTTACTTTTAGTAGAAAAACTGTTTTCTGGCAAGAAAAAACAATTATTGCGAAGCAATCATCGGGGTTGGTGAGCGGTAGCGAACAGGGGGCTTTGCCCCCTAGTACTTAATATTTACCATTCTTTTAAAAATGTAAGCTAATTTATTTGCGGTTCTACCAACGAAGGTAAAATATAGGGTCAATCAAAGCTAATCTACAAAAATCTTATATTTCACTGTTATTTTCAATCTGGCTAAAAATGGAGAAAAAAATTTTAATCATGCTTTTGTTTTACTTATCTGTTGAATGAAAACAAAAGTTCAAAATGCCTTACAAATAAAACTTTTAGAAAATTTTTAACCGTGTTTCATTTTGATAATTCTACATCGAAGGTAAATACTTGATCAATCAGGGCTAATATGCGAAAAAAATCGTAAAGTTCACTGCCATTTTTAATAAGAATTAAAAAATAATAAAAAATTCCCGTATTTTTGTTTTACTTCTTTATGGATAAAATAAAGTGCTAAATATATTAGAATTAAAATTTTTAATAAAAATTCAAATAGTGTTTCATATTAGCCTCAACTTCCATGAAAGAAAAACAATGATTGATTTTAGAAATTAAGAGAACGTTTTAAAATAACACTTTTCAATGCAGTAACTAGGGCATGATGCTTGGTTCGATGTTCTTCGTAGCAACTCATGGCCAAAAACGATCGATGCTTTAGGTGCTGTGATGGCTCTGGCGCATTCCAATTCCACAAGACGCAAACGTTTCTAGAGAATAAAGACTAACAAATCATTCTTTCCAAATAAATTCATTTTGTCTTCTTTCGCAACCACAACAGGTAAGGGCATCAATATTAATTTCAAATTATTTTACAATCAAACTATTTTTAAAAATAGTTTTAAGAAAAAAATCGGAATAAAAACATTATTTACTGACAAAAATAGCATAAAATCTTGAATTGCGTCATAGTTTAGAAAACTTATTAATTATAATTTTTTAATTTGATGAAGTTCAGAAATCCGTTGCTTGCGGGGTAAGTTTTTCTAAAGTTTAAAAGGTAAGTTTCACTATATATATTAGTGAAAAATAAATATTAATAAATTAAATTTAAAATACGAAATAAAAACTAAAATAAATAAACAAAAAGATTTGTGTCATGTTTTATATTTTAATAGTATATACTTTAATTGTCATAACTTGTAATGTAGTTATACCTTAATAAGTTTTGCGAATCAGTAAATTTTATATTTTTAAAAATAATTTGATTCTTTAATAAACAGTTGCCTAAATCTGAAATTATTGTACTGCATATTATTATAGATTTTTTTTTTAATAATTGATCGCTATTAGCATCCTGCCAAACAAACTTCTATTATCCAATAGCCTGGCAGCTCATGTTTAATAATGAATTAACGCATGAGTTAATGAGCTAATAAATATTGGGATAGAAGTTTATGCTTGTTTTCATTTAATAGTAATTCAAATTTAATTGATAACTTTTTTCTGGTGCAGAAAAGGAAAAATTTTCGACATAATAAATACTGATTAAATCAATAAAATTGAAGTCCTTAAAATAGAGATAAAATAAGATTTTGAAAAATATGAAACACTACGCATAGCTCTGCATTACTGGCTCTTATGAGGCCTTAAATGGCAGAATATATTACAGAAATGTGTAGTTAGAAGTAAGTAATGCCAAAAAATTTTTTAAAAAATCTAATTAAACTTGATTAATTTCTCAGTTATTTTTTATTATTAATAAAAATAATGATATTTAGATTTTTTTATAGCATATTGTAAGTATATTTTCACTCACGATTTTCACAATGTCAGTATATTTTCATTCCCGAGTAAGACTAACTTTACGCGAATTTCTTATAATTTTACGATGTAACAGAGCTCCAACCAACAAGCATAAATCCAGTATTATTTTTTCTAAGACTATCGCTTTGTAAAGCATTGTCCAATATATTGGACGCTGGGTGTCTCAAGTGGCTATTATCGCGAATTTTCTTTATGTTTATGTTTCAGTTTTGCATTTTTTTATATGCAAATTTTCAGCAAATTTTTTTTATTTTTTTTTCTCTAAAAATTGCAATTTAAATCCCTAAAAATAAATAGTTAAGCTTAAAAGTAATCGCCCTCCGAATACCCCTCTTTAAATTTGTACCCCTGTTTACTTTTGCTAAGACCTAATAATGTCTAATAAGACCTAATAATTCGAAACCTCTTCGTAGTGTATTGTGGGAGATTGTTAACTTGAATGATGAAACTAGAATAAAGACTATACAAGCGAAAATAAACTGACCAGATGCGCTGACCGGTTTGCATGGTGGTCAAAAAGTTGACCTTGTGCCAGACAGATCCGGAGTTCAATTCCCTCTTCAGGCATGGGTGTAATAATCTATCCTTATTGTTTCTTACCGTCTATATGGTGCCCCCTTTAAAGTGATTACTGAAAAAGTTAGTTTCATTAGACGCTACTAGTTTCTTCCTTTTGGGGGGGGGGGGAATAGAATGATGAAATATTGCTTTAATTTTGACAAAATTCGTTTCCTAGAAGAATGAAATGTTGCTTTGACGAAATGTTGCTCGTATCATATACCAAGAAACGGTTTCGTCAAAAACGAAGAAAATTTCGTAATGATCGAGTATCCGTTTTTTACAGTTCATCAAGCAAAAACATCATGCTAAAAGATACAGAATACAAATAATTTATTATGATTTGATGAACAACTAGAAGCGTGGTTTTTTAATCTAATGACGTAAAGCCATCGGCAAGTGCCAAAAATAATAACAATTAAAAAAAACTGATATTATTTTAGCTTTATTCATTTTATAAGTTTTTTAGTTTTAAGCGGATTTTTTTTCCTTTGTAGTGTTGCTCAGTTTAGATTTATTGATTATTTACCCCCCCCCCCTAATGAGAACAGGTTTTCAGCTAATAAATGAATGAAATAGAATATTATAAAAACATTAGGAAACTGCTAAAAAATATATTATCGTTAAGCATAGCGAAATTCATTTAGGATTCTTTTCATGATTTATTAAATCGCTTCTAAATTAAATGAACTCTTACCACTATTAGTTTTTCCCAAAGCTCGGAAATTCAGGAACATTTCTTTAAAACTGTTTCAAAATTTGTTTAAAATATAACATGAGAAATCATATATTTCGACTTCTTAGGGAATAATAAAAATTGTTTCATGAATTTTTTAAAACGTTTTCTCTAACAGTAAAGGAATAGAAGAGGTGATATGAAAGCGATTAATAATGAAATGAAATCAAACCTAATAATGAAAGCGATTTCTTAATAGTATGCTACTTAATTTTTTTCATTCTTTATTGAATATCTATTTACCTATCTGTTTTAAAAGGATCTGAAAAGTATCTCTGCACTTGAGGAGTACAATCTGGCTGGCTTTGAAGAAATAGTACGAGCATCTGATATTAATAACTGTAACGAAGTAAGTAGAATTTGGAGATCTTGTACCGACAATTTTAATCTATATGTTATATATATTATCTATATTTTAAAAATATTAATTATGCTCTTATTGAAAAAAAAAACGTTTTATTGTATCAACTAACACAGAGTTGAAAAAATTTAAAAATAGCAGTAATAAATCTTATGAAATGGTGAAAGTATAAATTTAGGAAACTAAGAACGGGGAATATTAAACTAGGAATTTGGGATCAGGATGCAGAAAACCAGGATTCAGCTAGATATTGATAAAATTATCTAATTACATTGCAAAAACTAATAGTAGCTAGAGTTAAAAGAAAAAAAAAACTTTTGGATAACTTGCCTTCTGGTAACAGGATTTCCGTGTACTATATTGCAATATTTATGGTTTGAATTGCATTCTAGCACTGTCTCGCAGTGGTGGATGACCACTTGGTTACACTTGAGTAGGGACCCGAGGGTGTGCGGTATTGGTCCTCGTTAAACTGTTCTACCGTAAAGTGCTCAACTTCGTGTGAAGATTGTCGGGCTACCAAAGCGGGGGTGCCATCTCCTCTACAGAGGATCAAAATTGTGATGGCAAGTCTTCGGATTATCCTCTGGGAAGTTTCCCAGACCGTTGTCAATAGCCCATTGTGCAGCTCTAGTGCGACGCAAATGAACTACAACAACAACAGCATTCCAGGACTAGTTAATTTTTGCTCACCATTCGGAAACCTGATCCAAAGCGTGTTTTTTCTGAAAAAACATACATAATTTTAACCAATTTCTTATTCCCTTAACTGTGTTGTGTTAACCTTCAAATTGTAGTTTACATCAACACAATTAACAATTCCAATAAAGAGTGAAATTTGACACCATTCTATGTTATTTCTCTTCTTTGCTATATTCGGTGAAAGTTTTATAAACACAACAATTTTCTACATAATCCGTTTTTATGCATCGTTTAGTAAAACTGCGAAGTGTCTACGAGCCTCTTTGATTTCACGTTTGTACTGAAGGTCTTTCCTTACCTCAGTTGTAGTTGTAGTAGTAGTTCATTTACGTCACACTAGAGCTGCACGATGGGCTATTGGCGACGGTCTGGGAAACATCCCTGAGGATAATCCGAAGACATGCCATCACAATTTTAATCCTCTGCAGAGGGGATGGCTACCCCGCTTTGGTAGCCCAACGACCTGCACGTGAAGTCGGGCACTCTACGGTGGAACAGTTTAACGAGGACCAATACCGCGCACCCTCGGTCCCTACGCAGACTAATCCAAGTGGTCACCCACCCGCACACTGACCGCAGCCAGTGATGCTTGACTTCGGTGATCTGATGGGAATCGTGTCTTAACGATCAGTCCACTGCGGGACCTTTCCTTACTTCAGAAGTAAAAAACGAAAAAATTAAGGATGCTACTAGATGCTTCGTATTTTTTCTTAGTAATTCCGAGTTTTTAAAAAGGATTTTGGGTACTTACTGTAACATACACAATTATATAGCTTGTTTGATCGGAAATAATGTCCCTTTAAACACTTATTAATCTAACTTTTCTTTCTTATTATTTATTGATTTAATTATGAGCGAATTCTTTTTTAAGTGAATTAATTGTTTTACGTTATTTTATATGCAATTTACTAGTTTTCGCGAAATAAGAATTGTCAAAGTTTATTAAGTAAGAGAGGTTTTGAAAAGCGTTACGGTTTCCCCTAACGATATTTGAGTTTCACTTGCGTATTATACTATTTTGTTTCGGGATAGAAAACAGGGTCAGCGTTGTGCTTACCATGAAACAAACGCTTTGCAAAATCTCTCTAGTAAGTGAACTAAATACACATCGTAACGAAGTATATTAAACTAAAATCCTTAAAGCCGTTTATTTGCTGTGTAAATCTCTAACGCGTTCCTATTGACTACTTCGATTGGACAAAGTAATTAATGCAATAACTTTTATTGAATAATGTAATTAACATATTCATTTCTATGACAAAAATATTGCTATAATACTTTTTAGTTCAACGAAGCAACTATATGATGAATCTAATTTTATTTTGTGACTTTGATTCGCCAGATTTTGACTACGTGTTTACTTTTTGTCCTATATATTATGTTATATGTATACTTTAGTCCTCTATATTTGACTATAATTTGATATATAGTTTAATAAACGACAAACAATAAAAAATTTCATTTTAACCATTTTAGGAGGGAGAATGTTTCGTCCACATAGCTTCTGGCATGGGTCAACTGGATGTGTTGAGATTCCTTCATTTCAAAGGTGCAGATTTATTTCGGATTGATGCAGTAAGTGGTTTTTGAATCTCAGAGAAACGATCAGTGATATTTCAAAGAAGCATAAAATGTCGAAATTTAAGATTTAAAAAAGAGAAAAAAAAATCACGTTAACTACAAGGTTTACGAACAAGGATTTAAACGATACCACAATATTTAAGAAAAAACTAGATACGTTTAATTGCGGAGCTTTAAGAACTGCTGATGTTGAGATACCGTCGCATATAAGAACTATCATGGTCCCTTGACTAGAGTATGATGCAGAAAAATGTCATTGTAATTGTACAGGGCTATTCATAATTCCCTCCGCCTGTAAACGCCATTTTTCTTTACTACAACTGGCTTCAGTTGTACATGTTACTGCCATCTACCGGCAAGTGCTTAAATTAAAACTTGAATACTTTCGGAATAATTTCATATGTTCTTTTTGCCATATTCGTCTTCGTTTTTTTTACTACAACGCTTCGAAACCCCGGAGGGAATTATGAATAACCCTGTAGTTATCTTGTGCTTGTATGATAAGGAGCGAATTGTGACAGGGTTCTCAGTTGTGAAAGCCCCTTACACGTGGCAGATATGTGACAAATACTGTTGTGTTCAATACCTTATAGGGGCGCTTAGTTCTTCGTAGCTAAGCTTGAAGGGTTGCAGTGTCGTTGCGACGACAGGTTGAACGCTAGTTCAGTACAGGGCTAAAGAGAATACAAGGGCTAGTTCACTCCGCTCTTAGAGCTGAAGCTACGATTTCCCTCCTCATGACGTCACTGTGTCTACAGATCTCGGAGATCGCAAGCAAAGATATGATAACTTTGCATCTTTCTCTTGTAAAAATAAGTTAGACTTTTTCTGGTTATTAGCCTTCAAACTTTACGTAATTAAAACATTATTTCAGTTCATAAACATAGTTCAAAAAAAACTTTCTTGGTTATTATATTAAAAAAATACCATTTTAAACTTATAAAAATGTTTTGCTAGTTGGTGAAAATGACACGATAAATACTTTATTTTAAAAAGTTCAGTTTTAACTTTAACTATTAAGAAAAATGAAGGCATATATCGACACTTTTTTTATCTACATATTCTTTTATAAAGATAAGTTAAGTTAAATTTAGAATCCCTGATTTTAAAATATGTCGTTAATAGCAATTTGTTCATACTTAATCATTAGGAAACATCAACCTTAAACGCTAATTACTGAAACAAAATAATAATTTAGGTTCATAATGACATCAGAAATTTTACAATTGTTTATAGACATTTAAATTTACGATGATATAATATATAGATATTTAAATTGAAGAGAATATAATTTTTAAAAAAAATCATAAATATTTAGAATAACTACATTAAAAAATATGTTATGAAATTAGGAGAATTTCAACTATATACTATATATTTTATTTATACTTTTTACTTACATTTTAATTTTCTTTGACTTTATCTATTTTTTAATTCTTTTCACCTGCCTTTCTTTATGAAGTAGCGAGGCGGTTTCTATTTAGATAATGAATTTTTCTAAAGTTCTTTACGACAGAATAAACGTATTGCGGTTTTATATTAACTGTGTCATTTCGGAATCCATTCTTTACATAGTTGTTCATTTACTTTAGGGAACACGAGAAAAATTATACTTTTTCCTTTTGTTTTTATATCAGAATTTTTGCAAGTTGCAATCGCGCAAACTGGCATTTCGATAATAGTTTTAAATTCTTGTAAATTCACTGCAAAAACTGAGGAAAGTCATTATAGAAAATATCAAATGTCTTAGAATATCTCGCAAAAAGAAATGATCCAATATTAGTTAGAGCTAGTAAGGCCAAACGCTCCGTTCTTGAAGTAAAAGTGCGAGCTTTGCGCCAAAGTGACGTCACTAGAGTGACGTCAGAGGATCGGCGCGGCAAGAGATACTTCAAAGGAGTGAACCAGCCCTTCTATTCTCTTTAGCCCTGAGTTCAGTAGTGAATTTATTGAAGAGTGATTACATGACAGGTGCGGCAGTAGAAAAATTGTAACGAAATCTTCTGGAACTAGATTATTCATAATTACAAATGGATTCCCAAGCTTGAAAGTAAAACTAATACTCATAAAGTACGTTTATATTTGAACTTCGGCACTCCATAACTTAACCAATTACTCTACCAATAACTTGGTTAGAACTTAAGTAATTTTATTGGTCTTTTCTGCGGGTTCATTTCGCACCACTACTTAAAAAAAAATAATACAGATCACTCGCAAAAAAAAAAGTCATTCCATAAGTTGTTTCTGTATCCTAGCAACCAACATTTCCTCTTCTGTCAACATAAAACAGCGGCTATTGTAAATCATATAATTTCAACATTTTATCTAGATTTGATCGAAGTACATTCCCTTCCCAAAGTCAGACATATCATTGAATAGCAATCATTTTGCTAAATTACACAGAGGGATAAAGTGAGAATGCCATCGCTGTGATTGTTCATTAAAAAAAGGTATTGAACCCATGAGAACACGCACATTTATTAGTTCATTTTTTACGACATTCGCGTTCAAAATTATGTGGGATACGTAGACCACATAATGACCAGATCTTTTGAACAGATTTAAATGAAATTGTCTTTGAACGTAGATGCGAAGCATAAACAAATGAATAATAATATAATCAGAATTGCAGGACTCTTATCGATCGTAATCGGATGGTGTGAAATCGAATAAAAAAAAATTTACAGTTATATAAATTCACATGCAGTGATTATGCAGTTTATGAGCTATTGTGGCGATAAATGTAGTTCAAAGGCGCTGTTTCTGACCCTGGGTCATCGAAGGAACACTGTTGCCATTTGGCATATCTTTTCATTAAATCGTCATGAGATGTCTAAGCTGACATCTCTTCAATTATTTGCCAGCTGAAGATTCATTCATTATTAATCAGTTACTCGAAGCAACCGATTGGAATGCGTCTCTTTCTTCAAACAACAACTTCTTGTGTGAACAACTGATTGCATTCACAACCACACTATTAAGGGTACGACGATTCATTAAATGAAGTGATATAGTTCAGCCTCTGACTTGCACACCTCTATGGAGTGGATATCTTGGGGATCTACTTTCAACTTTTCAAGGATGCAATTAGTCATGATTTGATTTCAATATTTATAGACGACAACGAGAAAACACACACACACAAATTTAGAGGTCAGGTTCGAGTTCAAATAGTTTTTCTAGGCTTAGTTTAAATCAAGGTCTAGGCCTAGTTCAAATGGTTTTTTCTTTCTTTCGTAAGGAGAAAAATTAGATAAATATTATATAGTCAAACACTTTTCGAATTTAAATTTTTAAGCAAAAAGGTATTGCTTAAAATTATTTTTAATTTCTTAAAATTAAAAACAAGTATGATGCATAATTTTTCGTTAAATTGTGTATCATTTATCGTTAATCTATTACGTGTAATAATTTTATAATATATAATCGAAACTCAAATATTATTAATCGTAATAATTTTACTCTTATAAAAATTAATTTATAAGTAAAGAACATTTTTAAATAATTAAAATGCAAAGTATATTAAATAGGGAGTTAAATTAAGTATGCATCTCGACAACCTTTGTGAAGTAGGAGAAATTTAAAAAAAAAAAAAAATCTGATAACTTTTTAGAATTGTTACATTATTTCAAGACTATTCAGAATACTATGTCCTTTATTACATTTCAAATCGCAAATGCGTGCAAAATAACTATTATAGCATAGCATTTTCTTTTTCTTCCAATTAACTGTATTTTAAAAATGTTTTATCATATATTCCAAATAAAGAAAAAATAAATAAAAAAATTGTTGTTAAGTTTTCCTTTCTAAATTTAGAATGGTGAGAATGGTGTTCATTGGGCTGCTAGACAAGGTCATAAAAACGTGATTGTGTTCTTGCAACAGCATGGATTATCGCTGAATTCGCCGAACAAAGTAAGTGGCTATAACATACTTATTATTAGCAAATGAATTGAATAATTTTAATTGTTAGAACAAAATTGAGCCAGTAAAATTTTACAGTTATTCAGAAAAAGAAAAGCATCTAAGGCCAATTTACACAATAATATGACACCGAATACGACCCAAATATAATCTGTATATGCAAAGAGCTCCCCTCGCCATTTGTCTGGAAAATTGACGGTGCCAATGGTTACGAGGTTTTACTGTATCAAGCAAGTTGGGTCAGTATTTAAGATAGATTTAGTGTCCAACGAGATAAGGGAAATCAGCGTAGAGAGAAACTCCCTATATGAAAAACAAAGAGATATGAAAAACAAAGTGCATTTTTAACAGGACACACATTAGGTTGTGGCAAACTTACGAATAAAAACAGGGTTTTTCCAATCAGCGACCTTAAAAATTTAACAGATATATTAACGCAGCTACCGCTGCTCTTTTATTAATTGATTTTAGAAGTTTAAATTAATGGAATGCTAAAATTAAGCGCTTACGGCATTCACTCAAAATAACGAGTTTATTGCTAACAGAACCTTAAAAATAAATAGCTGTAACCTATTTATTTATTTATTATTATTTGAAAATGCGAGCTTTTTTCTGGGATTCAGAAAAGTTTAAAAATTTTGATAACAGCCTTATACCATTTGAGTTGATGAAGTTTTTGTTGCAAAAATGATTCATTTAATTTTTGTTTGTTTCAGTATGGTGATACACCGTTGCATTTGGCTTCCAAGCATGGTCATTCGCTCATTGTAGAAATGCTCATTAAACATTCGGATGATATTAATCAATTAAATGAAGTGAGTAAGATCCTTATTGTTAGAGAATATTTTGATCGGCTTCTTTTTTTATTACTTGCTAAAGTTTTAATTTGTTGCCTAAATATCACTAACTTTTAAGTTGGGAGGATTTGAAACTAAAACAGGCAAGTGGAGTAAGTCCCTTAGTGTTGACTAAATTATGGGTGACTTGTGTGTGGTTCTTTTTGAGGAGAAATAGATTTTCTCCCTCAAAAAATTTAAACATAATTAAAGTTTCCGGAATATTTCCTTTTCAAAAATATAAACAAATATACATAACTAGTGGGATGCGCCCCCTGCTCGCTAACGCTCGCCAACCCCGAAAATTGCTGCGCAATTTTCGACCGAGCTTTCTCCATATCAAACTATCAACCAAATTCACGCTACTTAAACTCTTTTATCGGATAAATCGACCATTATGGAAGCGAAAGAATGGAGCATTTCGCGGCATACGATAAAGTTCAATTTACATTGAGTTTCAAAATCTTCGCAAGCGCGTTTAGGGCATTATGAATGGCTGCTGTGGTCATGTTAATTGACCCTGGGATCTATATTTGTATTTAAATTTATGTAAATTTATATGAGAAGAAAAATGTTAAGTGGACATTTTAACCAAATTTCTTGTTTCTACATGTTCATTTGTTTTTAAAATATACATAGAACAGTTGTACCTTTACTTTTGGAGGTCAGTGTATTTATTTATTCACAACAATATTCAAATGGGCTAAAATAAAAATTACTGGATATATCAAGCAGGATATCAGGCAGGTTCGAAAGAAATTTAAGCTTATTTTTGTATAACATTGTAAAACTTTTAAAAGTATCACAAATAAATTATTTTTTTACTTTGTAACCAATTTATTGTTATTTTAACTCAGATTTTTAGTTAGAGTCAAAGAAAATGTGCATTTAATGTTCGCAACGTTTCAAAGGTGAAAGTTAATTTCGTTTTAAAATTCCTTACTTTATTGTATATTTTTAGGAAGGAGATACTGCGTTGCATTTAGCAGCCTTTCGAGGTAATCTAGATACAGCTCGTTGCCTTATAAATGCTGGTGCTAAAATGGATATGCAAAACAAAGTATGTATTTGTGTTATAAATTTGAACTAAATGAACTCTAACAATGTAATTTTTTTTTATTGTGATATTGTTGTGAGTGGAATTCACTGATCTGTATTCGGTAGTTGGTTTGCTGATTCAATCTTGTAGTCCACTTTGTCAAAAAACGAGAATGGGGATGAAGTTAGGTAGAATTTTGGCATTACCGCATTTCCGTGCAACTAATCCTCCCTTGATTTTTGTCTATATCGATAATAAGGAAGTAGACGAAATGTATTTCTTATATTAAATAAAAGTTAACAATAATTTCGTTCTATGATGTAAATAATTCTGGAATCTGCTTATAAAAAATTAAAATGCTGGTTATTTGTATAATTTAAGAGATAACTTTTAGAAAACAGCCACTCCCACAGAGTTTGTCATGCTTCAATTTACGAGATCAGTGCAATCCTCTTTATCGAGATCAGTGGAAGAGTAGATACAAAGGTGTGTAGACAATCTCCCTAAAAGTCTATTCCGCAGAGCCAAATGAACAAGAATGTTCTCACTCATAACTAAAATATAGTATACCTGTTTTTATCAAAATTAAAATTGTTCCATTGAAATTAAACCGATTTTGTGCCGAAATTAGGAACAAAGGAAACCAATGAGTAAAAAAACATATAGTATATTAAGGATGACTAATACATATTTTTAAGGAGTTACCTGGGTTGGGGAAAAAAGTGTTCCGTCTAAATAAAGCCTCTATTGTTAATGGCAAACATGTTAGATATGATGCTACCTACTATACCAATCCTTGGAGAACAATCGCTTGAATATCATCCCAAAATTCAATGATACCAGCCTAACTGAACTTTCAGCCATTGCACTAGATATGCTAATAGTGGTTTATAGAGTATACCCTCTCACATTTTTATGAAGATAAGGGGAAAGGACATGAAACTTATTATCTAAAATCCATACACACGAAGACTGTGTAAATGGTAATAATTCTAACAGTTTTGGAAATCCACGGCAGGGGAAACGTGAAGTTTTTTTCTGACACTATTATTGAGACACCATTTTGCTGTCAATGGGGCGTTCGCCTTTTCTTTTTATAACTACTGTTTTTATATCCTTCAATCAATTTGCGACTTAGTTTAACAGTAGCTCAGGCTCAAAAGTAAGCAAAGAAGTGCGGAATTCCAGCGATGTCTGGTCGATACGAATTCCGCAACCAGCTTGCACCGACCATAGTGCTGACGTAAAATATTCTCAGTAGTGGGTGGATCATGGGTTAGAGTCCCCTAGACGTCAGGCTAACCATGTGAGTTCGCGGTTTTCGTTATTTTCCCCTTCATGTAGCGTAAAGGCGGGTTACTTCCATCAGAAAATTAACCACAGAGGAAAAGCTCTTCCAATACTTGATCCATGGGTTCCCTATCTTCCAGATTAGATTCAAAAGGCTACGGAATCGAACATCAGTAGTCGTAAACCCCAAAAAGCGGAAGATATATATACATATATAAAAGATATATAATATATATATATATATATATATATATACACTGGTTATCATAAATTAAGGAAAAATCACAAAAATAGCGATAACTCTTTCAAAAGTAAGCCAAACCGTGCAAAATTTGCATATGTTGTCCACTAAGAGTAGCTGAGTAAAATTGCAATATGCAAATTAGTGGCGCTGCACTCGGCTTACGTCATCTGCCTGGAGCATAAAAGTCCAAGTTTGAGAGAAAGCACACAAATTTTACTGTGATTGCGACATTGAAAATCTGAGATAGCCAATTCGTAATAATGACCTCTAGGCATCATTTGCCTGAAGAACTACGATGGAGAGCCATCGGGAGACTAGAGGCAGAGCAGAGTCAATCAGAAGTGGCCAGATGGCTAAATGTGAGTCCATCTGTGGTTCATAGACTTTGGAGGCAATTTCAAACCACAGATTCGGCATCTAGGAGGTTCAGTCAAGGACGGCCAACTGTTACGACCAGTGCCGATGACCGATATTTGACATTAAGTGCACGCAGGAATAGAACCGCTACTCCGACACATCTTAGATCCTCTCTTGCTGCAGCCACCGGAAGGTTGGTGTCAACGTCAACTGTGCGCAGAAGGCTCCACGAAGGTGGTCTGTATGCGAGACGACCAGCCATTTGCGTGCCGCTCACATCACGCCATAGGAGAGACCGTTTGCAGTGGGCCCGACAACATGTCCACTGGACGTCAGATCAATGGAGGCCTGTTCTCTTTACGGATGAGTCCAGGTTTAGTCTAGAAAGTGACAGTAGACGTTATTTGATATGGAGAGAACCTGGGACCCGTTATCATCCATCAAACATCCGTGAAAGAGATGCATACGGAAGAGGCAGTGTCTGTGTTTGGGGAGGCATATCCTTAGGAGGGCGCACATACCTCCATGTCTTTCCAAGGGGAACCGTGAATGCTCAGGTTTATCGAGACAACATCCTTGATGCTTATGTGCGCCCATATGCCGGGGCAATTGGTGATTGCTTCCTGTTACAGGACGATAATGCAAGACCACACAGAGCTCGCATTGTTGATGATTATCTTCAACAGGAAACAATTACTCGCATGGAGTGGCCAGCTCGATCCCCGGACTTGAATCCTATCGAGCACGTTTCGGATGCTCTAGGGAGGCGTGTATCTGCCATCAATCCGCCCCCTCAGACCCTTGCCACGCTTGCAACTGCTTTACAAGAGCAATGGCTCTCACTTCCTATTGAACTGATAGACCGCATAATTGAAAGCATCACACATCGCTGTTTGTGCTGTATTGCTTCTAGAGGCAATCATATTCCATATTAAAGGTACTTTTTCTATTGCAAACCGATACTTCCAATTTGTTTATTTTATACATGTGCTAATTTCTATACTACTATTAATGTCTGATAATTTCTTTTTATGTTGTTTAATACCTTACTATGTGTTGTATATTGTGGGTAAGTTTCATAAAATTCCATGTGTAATTTCTTGAGTTATCGCGATTTTTGTGAATTTTCCTTAATTTATGATAACCAGTGTATATATATATATATATATATATATATATATATATATATATATATATATATATATATATATATATATATATATATATATATATATATTGTGGGATTGATTGGTATCTTTGTTAGAGTCCCCACTTAAACTCTAAAAAGAAATATAACTCTAGGAAGGCGTTCCACATGAAAATGTTTCTGAGAACGGGTTATAGGTTTCTTCATGAATAACACTAATTTTAAATATATAACTATCTTTATTAACATTTAGGAGACTTGTAAATTTAACTAAAACATTTTAACATATATAAAACTTAACCACTTTAACATGGAAGCAGCATAGAAATAAACTGCGAAAAGGTAAACGGTGAGAACATGCCGTATTGCTAGCTAGAACCGACGGGGAGAGAGAGCAAGCTGTGAGGATACGGCCAAGTTATATCCAAAACATACTGTGCGCATTTTGCTGATTTCGTCCTTCACGCATATCTCCATTCAGGTATGAGGTTTACGTCAATTATCGGCTGCGAGCGACGTAGTCCAACGTCAGAGATTCGTAATTCGGACTTTGCATTTCAGACCACAACGCCA
This sequence comes from Parasteatoda tepidariorum, assembly GCF_982258835.1. Classification (NCBI taxonomy): domain Eukaryota; kingdom Metazoa; phylum Arthropoda; class Arachnida; order Araneae; family Theridiidae; genus Parasteatoda; species Parasteatoda tepidariorum. Next base: position 17,790,568 of record NC_141761.1, on the reverse strand, counting down.
CAATATATATATATATATATAATATAATATAATATAATATAATATAATATAATATAATATAATATAATATAATATAATATAATATAATATAATATAATATAATATAATATAATATAATATAATATAATATAATATAACATAATATAATATAACATATTTTTCAGTATATTGTTACTTACGTAACAGTAACAATATACTGAAAAAGCTGAGTATGCACAAAATAATATTTATTTTCAACGTGACTTTCCTAAGAAGAAAAAATTAACTCCTTTAACATGGTAGTGTGTCTGAAACACAAAGTATTGCGAGGCAGATACAATAAAATTATATGTTGAAGCCATTTAAGGGTTATTTTTCATCTTTCTATTTTTTAATGATTCATTCGTTAAAGAAATTTTCGCATTTTCCCTTAATATGTGGAAGCTGCAATTTCAAGTTTTCGATTTTCTTAACTCGTCTTAGAGTTGGAGTGATTTTCGAGTGTTGCTTGTTGGTTATTTATTACCAAGACACTAACCTGGTTCTTTCCCCCGAAGATTACTCAAATAATGTTACTAACTTCCACTTCTTCTACCGAGTATCTTCGGAATTAATAGATTTAAGATTATAAATGATTTTTATATATTTAAGTAAGACTAAAATAAAAACTTTTTCCTATAAATCTAAATTTTTTGCAAAAGTGACATTTACCTGGTTCTTCCAATAAGCTCTTCATTAAGAATGATGTTTTTTCTATTTTTTACAGAAAGGATGTACTGCTTTGCATTTAGCTTTACATAAACACCACACTGCTCTCGCTATAATGCTTTTGCAAAGTGGATGCAACATAGAAATATTGGATAACGTAAGTTAATATAATATTGTATAATGCTATTTTAATAAATAATGGATAATCTTAATTTATGTATATATATGAGTCATTCTCACGAAAACTGTCATTTTTCAGTTCATAAAATCCCAAAAAAGTAAAGTGAATAAAAAGCTCTGAAACTTTTTATATTAATAGAAATATGTAATGGCATTATAAAAAAAAGTATATATCCTATAAATTATACTTACGATTTAAATTAATATTTTTTAAAAAATTATTTTATAATTAATTAATTAATAATAATTAATTAATTAATTAAATAAATTAATTATTTTAATAAATTAATTTATTAATTTTTTAATTTATTTTTCAAATTAATTAATAAGTAAATTAATTATTTTCACTATTTAAAAAGTGAGGGAATGATACTAATAGTGAGGGAATGATATTTTATTTTAATACATGTTTCTATCTAAGTTACATCTGCCTAAAGTTTGAAAATGATAACATACTAAGTATATCTAATATTTATTATAATTTAGTCTTATATATTTAATAGTTTTTACAGGTTTGGGAAATAAAATTGGCTGGCACGATTGAACAAAACAAAATTTGATAATATACTCATCTTGAATCATTCCCTCACTTCAGCGTCATTCCCTCACTTTATACACTAGTGAGGGAATGACGAATTCAATAAAATTTAAAAATAACAGTTAGGCCTAATTAATTTCTGAAGTCAATCACATACAATTATATTCATGCAAGAAAGCAACATATAATTATTCACTTTCTCGATGAAATTGTATTTTATTTTACTCTAAAAAATGACATGAGGGAATGACAAATGTAAAAAATTTTACCTGGTTTGATTCATTCAAATTTATTCCACACCAAAGTACATACTACAATTACACATACTACAATTTTGTTCTATGATGCCAGTTGTTAACTTCTGAAGTTTTTATTAAAATATTTTTATTCTAAGAAGATTGCAGGTGATAAGAGCATTGTTGTGAGGGAATGACGCGAAACACTGGGGACAAAGTTTAAAATAGTGCTGTGTTAATATTTTTATCAGAAATTAAATTTAAAATTTATTTTCTGAATTCTATATTTCAATATTCTCAAATAAAAAACACAAATTTGTAAAAAAAAAAGTTTTTATTTCAGAAACAATTTTTTTCTTTTTTTAAATCAGCAGTGGGGACAAGTGAGGGAATGACATATTGGTATATTTTTATTACCTAAAATCAATAAAAAATAAAAATTGATAATTTTATTTTTATTCTTTTGTTAGCTTGCATTCTGAAGGACACTTTCCCTGAAAATTTTTTTTTCGTAAGTTGTAAAACAAACATAAAATATACTGGGGACATGAAAATGACTGTTTTTGTGAGAATGACCCATATATGCATTCATCTATAATTCTCCTACTTTCCATGAAGTGTTAAAGGGCGAAAATTCAAAACATGTGTTCTTTATGCGATAAATAGAAAAACAAATAAGTTTCATATCGATATTTTCTAATAATCGGGATAATTATGAACTCCACATTTTCTCTGCTTTGTTAAAATGTAATTTACACGATTGAAGTCAATTTCAATCATAGATGAGCTTGGGAATGAAATTAAAAAAATTAAAAAAGGCAATTTAAAAAGAAAATGCCGCATGACGAAATTTTGGACATTTTTTTGCGATTTTAGGTGTTGAAGAAATAAATTAGATCTTGTTGATTAATTTGAATTTAATTATGTGCAATGATTTATCGTAATATAAAATTTACTTTCAACAGATTAAAATTAAAAATCATTCATTGACCTCTAATCGACTCCTAATTAGTATATCATATCGACCGCCAGGGATCGATATGAGCTACTTATTCTACGCTTGATTTTTAATCGATTAATTCTTGTTTTTTCTACAATTAAATGTAAAATGGTATCACATTATTGGGGAAGTGTGGGTGTTGTTCGGGTATTGTCTTATTGATCTTCTCCATTCCAGAGGTTATAGCTATACAAATCTGGAACTTTTTCCGTTGCGCCACTCCGGAATCAGTGCGGGGGTCAATGATAGCGGGATCAGTTTCTTTTACATCTCATTATCAAAAAAAAGCTGTTTCGTTATGCTTTTTTATTAGCCAAAGCTCTCGTGAATGTGGCAAAAATACGTAAATTATTGATTTACTGATCTCTAGCACTTGAAATAATTTTTTTAACTAGAAAATTAATGTTTCGTCCAAAATTAACAGTGTTTTTGGCATATTAATTACATCAATAACTTGTTCAAAAGCGTTAAGTATGGATAACATAAATTAAATGAATAATCCCAAGAAACTAGAGCGGTAAGATATTACCTGATGGAAAACTTCCTACGCTTCAAAAATATATAAAATTGAAATGACAGTCGACATATTTCAAGCGCATCAAAAATAGATAATCTAACAAAAAACCAAACCTTTTCAGTAACTTTTACGTCTGTCAAGTATTAAAAATGGCCACCTATTTCTGATGCACTTAAAACATGACGGCTATCATTTCAATTTTATGGCCATACTATAATTTTTTAATTATTTCTTGAAATATATAATGGGTGCTTAATAACAAATTTGATGTTTTGAATGTTTAAAATTAGTTAAAAAAGTTTTCCGAAGAGTTACTACAATTTATGTTTTTCGCTTAGTGTGACGGAAATAAAACTATATTCTCAGTTTTGTTCAATTTAAAAAACATGGTTTATAAAAACTTTTTTATAATACATAAATGACTTAAATTATCAAAATAATCTTTCATAATTTTTCTCTGTACCTGTATTTAAATTACTTCATTCTCTTATGTAGCAAGGAGAAGCTGCAATCCACATTGTTGCTAGAGAAGGCTTGCTACCAATGGCTCAAACCCTCTGTGCTTTTGGCTGTAAAGTTGAAGTTCAGAATAAGGTATTTATATGGATTAAACGTAAAAGTTATACTAAAGAAATTTAACAACGACATACTTGCTGCAACATAAGAAAAATAATAGTTTTATTGCAGTTTTAATTTTTTTAAACTAATGCAACAACGTTCTAACAGTGCCGGGATAGCCTGGTCGGTAGGGCGCTAGGCCCATGTCCGAGAGTTCGCGGGTTCAAACACCGCCGACCGAAGACTCCCCGTGTAGTAAAGTGACTGATGCACGTAAAATCTGTCGAGTCGCAAAAGTTTTCCATGTTCCCATAACAAATCAATACCTCTGTGGGTACTGGATTGGAGATCGATCGTTCTCTGATTCAGGTCAAAATTACGATCTGTGGATGAATGAATGGATGTATGAATTGGTCCGCCCTATAAACAGGTGCGACATACGGTGTGGCAGAAGTCGAATTCTTGGCCATAGATGGCGCCACTGAAAAACAAGAAACGCACACTCTGCCTTAAATTTCTCGGTTTCACCAAGCAGACTTGCCCCCGTGTGGCAAGTGGCATTAGAAGCAACAACAACGTTCTAACAATGTTCCAACTATTTTAGAAATTTTGTGACAAATCTCCCACAAAAATTCCTGTGTTATTTCGGAGAAAATAAATTTTTGTGTCTGGTTTTCTAACTTCCAGCTTAAAAAATTATTCGAATCATAATAATCTAAATCCAACTCCTAAATGTGAAAAAGCTTTGCTAGAATTATTATGTGGTAGCAACTTTATGAGAACCACAGTCCAAAAAATTTTATATTTTTTTGTTTTTTTGCCTAAAATTTTATACCTTCGTAATTGAAAATTAAGTATCAACACAGACAAAAATTAAGTTACTCTTGGGAAATATTGCTGCCAGGGAAATTTGAAAATTAACCAAACTTGTACTTCAGATTAAAAATAAGGAAAACAGCTAGGTCAGTCAAATTTTAAAAACTGATTTACCTTATACCATATTAAATTTGAAAGCATGCTTTGTATTTCATTTTGTGATAAATTGAGTTAAACAGGTAGTTATGCAAAATCTGAGAAGACTGATGACCTTTTCTGATTATGAAAGCAATTTGTCCTTACACATTTTTCTTGAAATCCTGGTTAATGTTTGTAATAAAATACCAATAAAGAAAGTAGAAAAACAAGAATGCCAAATGTAAGAACAACAAAAAAAAAAAAAAGAAAATGTTAAAGAAAAGAAAATTTTGGGAGTAAAAAAATTAGAATAATAAGAATGTAAGCAAAGTGAATTTAAAGAAAAACAAAATAAAATATGGACTGAAAAAAAAAAAGATTTATAGTAAAATTGAAAATAATCTTGAATTTTCTGATATTCCTGAGACTGATTGTGATAACGTGTGTGGGAAATCATATTATTTTCGCCTTTAAAATCCTTACGGGTAAAAAAGTCTACTTTTTTATGTTAACTTATTGAAAATGCTATTAACATATTGATACATCTCTGTTAACATATTGAAAATGCTATTAACATAGTGATATATTCCTGTTAACATATTGAAAATGCATAATTTCCAATCAAAACATAACTTCTTAATTTATTAAAATATTTTTCGAACACGAATATCTGCTTCTCCGAAACAAATTGAAAAAATAAAATAAATTACCACTAAATTAATTAATAATTTTGTACACGAGAGTCAGAAATTTTTTTTTAGCTATTAGCTAATAATAATTCGACTAATATTAATGTTCTAATCCTTAGATTTCATTTTTGATGAGTATTTTAAATATGTTTCAAATGTTTAGAGCAGTTATTTCAGAATACCTTAAATAAATAGTACAGTTAGCGATATTTATGAGTAATTGTGTAGTAAATTACCTTATTATATTTCAGGAAGGATTTTATCCGTTGCATTTGGCGGCTAAGAATGGTCACACTGAATTGGTACGATGTCTATGCTTGGCTGGATGTAACGTAGAACTGAAGAACAAAGTATACATTTTCTATCTTACTTTGATTTTATAACCGTCGTGAGCTAGTTTAGCTGCTGGAAAAAAATCTGTTTAGCGTGAATTTCGCTTAACCTAATTTATTATTTGAAACTGTAAAATCGGTCAGATCTGTAATACTAAGTTTTCTCGTATTGTTAAAGTTTTGTGGGGAAAATTTCTGTGGAAATAATAAAGTAACGGATCACACTAGGCCGGGCTGTTATTTATTATGAAAATATCGAAAAACAAAAAGTTTTTTTTTAATTTTGTTCTTATAGACCTTTTCAAAAAATATGAAATTTTGCGCATTATTAGAATAAAAATGCTAACGAAGCGTTATTAATGCGTGCTTTATTTTCTAGTGTTTCTTTTTTCTAAGTGGATTTTTTTTTCTTTTTTAGTTTAGAGTGTTAAAATAAGTAGAATTGTGATCGTTCCCTTAAGGCCTGGTTTCTTAGGACAGGACGCAGTCAGCTGGAAATCAGCGCTAACCCCTGATTGGTCCATTTGTGAGTTTGATAGTATACGTCATCGAACGCTCATCTTGAACTACAATTGCCGTCCAACTCAACTGCAGTTGGATTACAACGTGACGTTAACCACAGAAGCAATGGCGGACAACATTTAACAGCACATTGAAATCAGCCAAGATTTCAATTTTGACATTAAACATAGCTTCTTCATTAAACATAGCACTCTTCATTTAGCTCAGCTATAATGTGTTTTTTCTTGGACGAAGTCATTATTTGTTCTCAGAAACACTGGTCGACAATAACAAAATCAATACAAACTCAAAATAAATATTTGTTTACGTTATTAACGCATGCGCAATGAGAGATAATGTCTGCGTTGGACCGACTGCTCACGTTGAGCTAACAAAAAAATATTTTTTTGGCGTCAGCTCTACGTCAACTTTCCGCTGACGTCCAGATAAGGCGCTAGTTCTAAGAAACCAGGCCTTGAGCTAACAAACCAGTATTTTGTTGGCGTCAGCGGGACGTTGACGTCCCGCTGGCACCCAGATAAGGCGCTTGTCCTAAGAAACCAGACCTTTTACGTGTTCCCTTAGATGTGAAATACGTCAATTAATTTTTTTTTATGGTTATTAAATGATTATGTTTTACTTTTTCGACAGTGTATTGGCTTGTTAATGTAATACATATCTTTTTTTTCTCTTTTTTTGCTTGGAAAAGGTCCCTTATAGACCTTTTTAAAGTTTCGAATTAGTTTTGAAGTTTTGAAATTTCAGCTTTTTTTGAAATTCCTCCTTTATTGAAATTTAACCTTTTTTTTTTTTTTGATGAATTATGGAATGTCAATACACGGCAACGGGCTAAGAACCACTATGCAACATATTGTAATAGTGTTTATCTACATTAAAGAAATTACTGTTTAATTACAAGTGTAATGAATTGCAAAAAATTCTAAAATGCTCTATTTTGTGTTTCAGGACGGTATTGTTGCTGAAATAACTGCTCTTGCTCAAGGTCACAACGAAATGGCAAATATTTTAAATAGGCTTAGAAACGTAGGTTTATTATTACAATAACTCACATTTCATAAACTATTAATACAAGGGCACTGGGATTTAATTTCTTGAAAACGTTTTAATTAAATGATTATCATTTCATTTCTATTCCTAAAGAATTGTTCAGTATGAGAAACTAAAAAGAAATCAATGAGTTTTTAAAACAGGTAATTTATAGTGGATTTCTAGACTGGGTGATATGTTACCTGACTTATCAATTTAATTACAGTAATTACAGTAAAAACAATGAAGCAGGTATGTTGCGTACGGATGAAAATAAGCACAGAGCTCCTGAGTTCGAGACTGAGGAGATTAATCACGTGACTAATTCGAGACAAATTGAAAATATTGTTTCCAAAAACGCATTGAGAGATTTTTTCTAAAATCTCGGACTGACATTCTATGAAAAGCGGTTGCATTGCCCTATACACATTCTTAGAGCACAGTATAGATCATAGAGTAAATTGGAGAGAATATAATTTATTAAAAATATACTGCCCTTTAAAAGTTTAGATATAACATCTTTTCTATATCTAATTTTAAAATGAGTGAACATCGGAGCAAAACATGTGAAGAAATGTGTATTTAATAGTTATTTTTTAAATCCCAGATAAATATCTACATAAATTCTAATGCAAATATGATTTGTAACAAAAAAAGCAAACTAGGCAAGAATGCTCTTTTCTAAAAAAGCTAATGCATCATAGTTTCATGTGGAAAATTATCACTAAAATGTTATAAAAATAGATCCTAGTAAGGAATGTGTCCCCTCCTTACAGCAATGCATTGGCGGCACTGATTTTCAATTAAGTGGTCGAGGAGGGAAATAAAGGACGAAGGCCAGTCATTGAGTTAACTTTGGTCCAACTCATTTAACGATCGAGGATATGTACTCAAAGCAGCAACTTACCTGACAAAATAGGCTCTGACAGGCGCCTATAGGCTCAATCTTGTCATAAATGTAAGAGTTTTTTTTTAAAAAAAAAATTTTGGCATGATTTATGGCTGTGATTTATGGGCTGTGCTTTGTCGTTCTCAAAAATGAAATAAGAAGCAACTGTATCCTAAGAAAACAAAACAGAAATAGGGCTTTGAGAACGTATTTTTTTGCTTAAATCAGTTACAGCAAATCTTTTAAAGACAAAGAGGTCGCGTGACTATCCAACATGTACATAATTCCTACTCTGACCGTCGAACTTTCGCTATTAGAACAGCATATCTTTGGATATTAAAGGGCCAGTAGCGTGGCCCTGATAAATACTTTTGTATAAAGAGGGGTCTCTCACCTGCTGACCGAGTTCTTGAGCCGTTACGAAAGCGAAAGTTTTTGATGGTCTCGTAAGGCATCTTATGTCTTTATCGCCACATACCTACTATGCTTAAAAGGGCGCCGCTACTAGATTAAATATAGAGGTGTGTTCTTGGAGTCCTGTATTTATTTTTTTAGGGATTCACTTGGCCTTGATATAATTTCAATGGGTCATTTTTGCAATAGAAAACTGAATTCAGTTTTGAGTCCTGCTGTGGCAAAAGCAAATTGTTACCATGGGACTCATGTATGTTTATCAATGAAATGTAAAGAGTTCATTGTTTCGTTAAACATTGTTTAAGACAATATGAATTTTTTTTTTATTTCAAAGTAATGTTACAATACCGGTAAAAATTGTGCATGGCTCAAACAGGCATAGAAGGTGGGTGTATCAAAATAAAAATTTCAGATTAACGATCTAATAGTGCTTCACTAGGAATAGATGAAGAAAGTGTAATTCTAAGCTAAGTTTAATTACAAAACAATAAGATAAAGAACAGTTTCATTTTTATAAATGTTAAAAGAAATTGAAATAGCATTTATTTATGCAATGGTTTAAATACTATAATTTAAATGAAAGATCAAAAGTCAGAAATGATTATTAAAATTTTAAAAAAAGAAATGACTTTTTAGCTCTAAGTCAATTTTTTCCATTTTCAAAATAGTGGCTCATAACTTGATTTGATTTAAACTCGATATCTCTATGTGCTGATAACTATGTAATATGCAAGTGTGATATTCTAATTAATTCCATAACATTTGATCCTAATAATTAAGATTATTTTGATCCTCCTTTCAGATATATTTGAAAGAAGAATTTATATCTCAGTTAATCCCTTCAACGAAAACAATATCAAAGATTAAATTAAAACTATTTGGACACAGTGGTGTGGGAAAGACAACTTTCATCGACAGCATCAAGTGTGGATATTTCACTTCATGGTTCAAACGATCATTGGGATCCATGTCACCAACTCACTCGAAGAACAAAAAAGGTAAAGTCCCTCTTGAAAGCATATTTGATGACATTTAAAAATCTTTTTTCTCTATCTGTTTATTAGATTTTCGACGAACCCAGGTAAGAGACATTTTCAGAGAGGCTATAATCAGGGTAAGAAGAAAAAAGTGATCTTCTATTTTATACCCGATTTATTAGAAAGCAGGATAAAGAATTATTCATCCTATTTTACTTTCTGATGCCTGATTTGAAAATAAAAATTATGCAGGCATGCAAAAAACTAATGTTGATTAGTTATGTTAAGTTCAAGTTTGAAAGCAAAATAAATTTTGTCACATAAAACGTGCCTATATTAATTCAACTACTTTACTTTATTTTCACTGGTTCATAAGTACCCATAAAAATGTCACTTACCTGGTTCGTCCACTAAGCTCTTTAATTACGTAAGTATATGCCTTTCAGTTTTGAACATGATTCTGTAGTGTTGCTCAGTACTGATTAATTGATTTTTTTTATTCACCCCGCACGAAGAACGGGTATTCAGCTTGTTATTAAATATAACATTAAATGAAATAGAACATTTTCAAATTTTGGATTTAACAAGTGAGGCAAACTGTGAAAAATTATGTGGTAGAGGAAAAGAAAAAGTTTACTTTATACGCGAGTGATTATTTGAGTCTCAATACCTACAATTGAAAATTTTTTTTGTAGGAAACATCACTAATAAATCTATCATAGAGCTTAATAGTTCAGGATCAGCAGAAACCAGATTAAGTTTTGATACTTGTTACGATACTTATAGCCGAGGAATTGATATCCAACAAGTCAATATATCAGGTATGTACTTCACAATATGCGTTCCTTTGTTTATTTTGTGCACCGTTAAAAGCAATATAACTACAGGGCTATTCATAATTCCCTCCTCCTGCAAACGCCATTTTTCTTTACTGCAACTGGCTTCAGTGGTACATGTTACTGCCATCTACCGGCAACTGCTTAAATTAAAAGTTGAATACTTTCGGAATAATTTCATACGTTCTTTTTTGCCATTTTCGTCTTCGTTTTCTTACTATAACGCTTCGGAGCCTCGGAGGGAATTATGAATAACCCTGTACACTATCGCATTGCTTTTATCTGTCAATATTATACTTCAATAGTTTATCCAATAATCATATGTAGCGCATTATACTTTTAGGTATTGGAAATGTGAGTATATGGGAATTTTCAGGACACGAACCTTATTACATGACATACGATAACTTCATAGGAAACACCAACTGTTTGCACATTGTTTTCTTCAGTCTCAAGGACGAATATGATATCCAGTTACAGCAAGTACTTTATTGGCTGGCCTTCCTTCAATCTAGGATACCTATTCAGGAACCACTAGGTATAAATGATTATTAGATCTGATAAAAAAAATGTAAATTGTTCAAAATTTCGATTATAATAATAATGTTGCAATATTAATAATGGTATATCAATAATAATCTGTGCTAATAGTAGTACGCTAATTAAAAAATTTCTGTCGATGATGTCAAAATAATCTCATAACAATGCAGGATCAGAAATGTAACAACAACAAAAAAATACTTAAAGCATATGAGTCAAGAAGTTGTTGCGAATGCTATCAAACGGAATTCATTGTGATAGCAAAATAAAAAATTTCAATCCCGGAATTGAAAGACCATAACAAGTCTATACCTCTGGTTCAGGTCAAAATTACGATCTGTGGATGAATGAATGGGTCTGCCCTATAAACGGGTGTGACGTATGGTGTGGCAGAAGTCAAATTCTTGGTCATAAATGGCGCCACTGGTAAACAAGAACAATCGCACTCCCTCTGCCTAAACAGGCATACGTCAACAACAACAAGACCATAAAAATCATTCTTCTTAACTTATGAAGGTCCTTGTGGTGTAACAAGGCATGCACGCTAAGAAATGCGCTGAGCGTTTTGAAATGGTGCATCTTCGTGGACCCTGCGCATTACAAACGTTTGAGATTCTACATAATATCCAGATTAGAATTTTTGTTAAGAAATTCGTGACTTAGCAAATTTTCATTGCTACTTGAAATCACATTTACTCTCCTAACATACTCCACAAGTTCATCTAGGATTGCATTTCCGACTTGTCATGTGGTTATGCTCAACGCTCCAGAGGCGCAAACGGTAAATCCAAAGCCTCCTAGAGTAGTGGCTTTGGATTTGGCCCCTCTCTAGGAGGCTTTGGTAAATCCCTCCACTGGTGGAGAGCTGCGGTCACGATTTCCATCCACTGAACAACAAGTGTGCCTCTGTGTTTAATCTGTCGTCATCAGTCACAAGTCCTCTCGTTGGTTGTGATTTAGAAGTTTGGAAACAGGGATTATACCAGTTCAGAAGTGGTCCGCGTAGTCTATCAGGGATCAAAATTAAGTTGTAATCCTAGCATTGCCTTTAGAGATAAATGATTCCTAAAAAACAGAAGTAGGGGCTTGGCTATTGTTGGGTGCTTTGATGTATTATAATACATGATTCTGAATCATATGCTAAGTGTACCCAATCTCTCCTACAAGTTTGGTCCCATGGTTTTGAATCATTCTGTAGACGTGTTTTGTCTAAAATAATTTTCCATGATTAATCTATAAATACCTGAGTCACAATATTTAGTAATATTTTGTAAATTAATGTTAAATGCCATGGCAGCAACTAGAAAATTACTAAATATCTTGGTTAAATATGTCTTACTTTTTTGTTGAAATATTGAACATTCATAAAATATCAGAACACAAAATTTTAAACAGCACCGTTTTCTAATGTTATGTGAGACCAAGAAGAAGTATCCAAGAAGAAGAAAAAATTATTCTTACTACTGAATGTTCCATGTTTGCTAAAAACTAATTAACAGCTTAAAATAACAAATAAACAAACTTTACACTTTCATTTTTATTAGAGAAAAATAAACTACTTTCGATTTAGATTTGATTAAGAAAAATTGTATGATCAACGGAATGCTTAATAATAATATAGAATGAAAATAAATAATAATAATAAAAAATTCAAAATAATACAGAATGCTTTTAAAAGTAAGAAGGATGATTCAAATCAAGGATTCAAGAATTCTTACTTTCAAATCAAGGATTCAGGATTTTAATTGAAGTTGTGATCATTCTGTTTCTCTTTTCATTGTAGGTTTCTGTGGTAAAAGCAGTAAGCCTGCTAGAATAGTTTTGATAGCGACTCATGCAGACTTGGCCTCATGCAGCAGGGTCACATCAACCGGAGAGTATCTGAGCAGCGAGGCCTCATCAATTCTGCAAGTTGCACGTCTTCATTTTGGCAATGTGTTTGATATTCATGACTCAGTGTTTGTTCTAGATGCACATGTTGTTGGTTCACCGGCCATAAAAGCTCTGAAAACATACATAGCACAGTGTAAGGAGAAATTAACGCAGGTTTGCATAAATTTAAACCTACATTAAATTGCGCACTAGGAATTTTTTTTAAAATGAAAAGAAAATAACTCTTAGTAAAGACTTCCAACGATGACTCAATTCAAGTCCTTTTTTTCAGCTACAGTACACGTACAGCAGACATTTAAATTGATATATTGGGAGTACAAATTAGTTCGGTCCGTTTTCAAAAGATGGCTCTGACTGTGAATGTTTCATATAGTGACAGCTGGTTTCGGTGGTTTCAGAAAGGTTAGACATCTGTCAATAATATCCAGTTTATATCGCTTCGAGTTTCATACAAAAACCCCGTTTTTTAATTTGTTGAATATGTCAAATTTTGTGCTAACTAAGCAACATTTGCGGGAGGTTTTATGTTTCTGCCTTAATTTTAAGAAAAGTGCAGCTGAAGCGCATCGAATGCTTGTAGAAGTTTATGGTGACAATGTTCCATTTGATAAATCATGTAGGGAATGGTTTCGACGTTTTAAGAATAGTGAATGCAGAATGGTGTTGCATACTATGAGCTGCTACAACCTGGCGATTCCCTGACGGGCGATCAGTATAGGCTACAATTGATTCGTTTGAGCCGTGGATTACGAATAAAACGGTCGGAATACGAGCAAAGACATGACAAAGTTAATCTTCTGCATGATAACGGTCGGCCTCATGTCGCAAAACATTATTTGGAAACGCTCAAGTGGGATATTTTACCGCACCCACAGTATTCACCGGATATTGCTCTTTCTGATTACTGGTTGTTCCGAGCATGCAGCATGACATGCAGCATGATTTTGCAGATCACTGGTTCTGAACTTGGCTTGCCTCAAAAGACGAAACATTTTTTCGAGATGGTGGGATGGTGGGGATGGTGCCCGAGAGGTGGGAAAAAGTAGTAGCCAGCGATGGACAATACTTTGATTAATCTGTTCATTCCTTTTGTTCTGAAATAAATGCATTTTTGACCACAAAGAAGGGTATTGAACTAATTTGTACTCCCAATAAATTCATTTAAACAGCCGTTGATTCTCTTTCATTTTTAGATACTAAGGGGTAAGGTTACTTTCTTTAAGGGGTGGAGCAGCTCTATCTCTTTTTCCATTGCTTAGGAATTTTTTTAATTGCTTAAAATTATGTAACATAAAACTTACGAGCAGAAAAAAATATCTGAGAGTTCGAAATATGAGTTTTTGTATTGCCTCCAGCAATCCACTTCGCCCATCAAGAAAACCAAAGAAGTGTTTTTTTTTTTTTTGTTTTTTTTTTTAAACTGTATTTTTTAGTCAACCGAAATATAACTCAAGCTTTTAATTTCTCTAATTAAATATTTTAAAAACAGTTTTGTAGGTTATAAGATTCGAAATTACCTTAATAAACTTTACTTATAAAGTCTGAGTTCCGCCGGAAGAAGGTTGATTATTTAGGTTTCAGTAGTCGAAAAAACGGATGGTTTAAAGTTTAAACCACAATAAAAAGGGGCGTTAAAAAGTGCTGAAAATGAAATTTCTTGACACTTTGAATTACTATTATTTTGATGTTTAGCAGCAAGATTTACTTAGATATTTATTTAGGGTCTACCAAAAATGACGGGTTTCTTAGAAGCTATTTGTGCTCAACTTCCTGATTGGAGAAAATCCCGAAGTGGCTGTCCCTCTCTATCTTGGAAGGAGTTCACTGATTTTATTCACTCAGAAGTGAATCCTTTGGCCGGTGAAGAGCACATGAAAGAACTGGTGCAACAGCTTCAGATCATGGGGGAAGTATGAACCATTTTTAATGTAGTAAAAAGAACATACTTTAATATAAAAAATGCTTAAAAAAAGATAATCATGAGGGAGAATTCCATACATCGAATCTCCCAGAAAAGACCGAGGCTTTGAAAATCAAATAGGAAAAGTGAAGGATTCAGAAATGTTTTATTTGCTGCGTTCTGTTAAGGAAACTAAATTTATTTTCACCAAGTTTAGAAATTAGTTACTAAATGAAGAAAACTATAAAGTAATGTATCGAAATAACCACCATTTACAGCAACAAGGTGGTGCAGTCTTGGTCCGTGCAGATAATTCATGTTCTGACAAACAGCACGAAAATAAAATTTTTACAATAAACAGGGTCATCTATTCATGAACTTTGTAACTAATTTTAAAACTTGGTTGCAGTAAGAACTTCGTTTGAATAAGCAGAACGCAACAACCGATCATTTGTTAACAAGAAAGAAAACTTGTTTGTGATTTTGTTGTAAGACTTTGCATGTAATTTGAATGAAATGCAAAATAAACAAGCGTTATTTTCTACGTAAGACATCCGAGGTTCCGTTTAATTGTAAGGATAGACATATAATAATTTATTTAGTGTGCATAGACAGATAAACATTTCAATTACGTGAAAGAAATTCTTTTCACTGAATTGCCACGAAGAACGAAACACAATCATTGTTCCCGTTTAAATCAGACAGCTTGTTTCTGAAAGAGAACTCATTTTCTCAGAATTATACTGTGCAGAGAAAAAAGTCTTATTATTTGCAAAATGGAGGAAAATCGTTTGATTTTAAAACCGCTCACTCCGTTTATTTGTTTATTTTCTCTCTTGGCGTATAATATTTTCCATTTTGAATGCTGAGCGTATCTTAGTTTTTTTCCCACTGGGTTTAGTGGTATATTAGAAACAACTAATTTTCTGTAGTTGATATTTTGTATTTGATCTAGAACCGTATCTGACACGAAAGTAACACGTTGCTTTCAAAAGTCGTTAGTAAACATTGGTGGAAAGTTGCGATTTGATTATTTTGTCAAAAACATATTTTCTCAAAATTCTTTTCCCTGATCAAACTGCTTACTTATTATTTATTTTTTTATTAACCCTAAGGTGCTCCTTAATAAAAGCAAACGATATGTGCGGAATAAAACCGTTTTGTTTTAAAAAAAAATTTAAAAAACTTCTACTTCAACTGTCTGACATAGAAATGAACCTGTAGCAGGCTCATTTCTATGTTAACAGAAGTTTCTCTCCCCCCACTAAAAAAATGTCTAGAAAAGTAAATGAACGAAAAATAGAAAAAAGAAGGGGACGCGCGATGTGCTGTTTTCTGTTTAAAGAACCAGTTAATCCTTTCTTCAAAAGTTTGAAAATTGTTTACAAAGTTCGATAACAGATGGCGCGGATGATTGGAAAAATTATCAAACAATGTCGACTGCTGCACGCCAGACTATCTAACTGAAATATTTTTATACGGATGCCTGTTAATTTCCCTCAGATGGGGCCGTATTGTTGCTGAAAGTTTAATTCCCACTTGAACACTGACAAAAACCACACAACATTGTTGTGTGGTTTTTCTCAGTTAATCGTGTGATATTTTGATAAAATTTGGAACTAATTTTGAAACAAAGAAAAAACCATAGTTTCCTTTAGCAGAGCGCATCAAGCTATGCATTTTGTTACAAAATTAAATTGAATAATTGGATAATTCAGTTAATTCAGGCATTGGTGCCGTTATACAAGGTATGGGATGACAAAAATATATTGAACAGTACGAAATTATGACCATTCATCATTAGAAGAGGCGAAATAAATTCAATTTGAAGGAAAATAACAAACAAATATGTTGAGACCGAAAATAGAAGGTAGTGAAAAACTAAAGGGGAACGTAGTCGCTTGCGAAATGTGGTAGTAAATAACAAATGAGCAATCCAATAAACTCAATGGTCAAATTATTTGAGGTTGAAATTGAACCCATTGATACCTTTAAAAATATTGAGTAGGGAAGACATAAATTAAAAAAAAAAAAAAAAAAAAAAAAAACAATCACATTTGATAATTGACGATATTTAAGTCGACACAAACATTTTAAAATGCGAGTCGACGATGTTTCCATTAACAACGTATCCATAGGGAAAAAAAGAACAAAATTTACTCACTGAAATGTTATGCTATTTATGAGAAATGGCAATACAAAGTGAGTCCGGGATAATAGTGAGTCCGGGATAATAGTCCAAAGTGAGTCCGGGATATAAATTTGCCTGGTCGGTAGGGCGCTGGGCCCATGTCCAAGAGTTCGTGGGTTCGATCCCCGTCGGCCGAAGACTCCCCGTGTAGAAAATGGTGACTGGTGCACGTTAAATCTGTCGAGTCGCAAAGTCCTCCATGTTCTCATAACAAATTAATACCTCTGGGGGTACTGATCCAGGAGTTTCCTTGTCTTCTGGATTGGTTCAAAATTACAAGGCTACGGAGTTGAACATTAGTAGTGGTAAACCCAAAAATTGGGTCGGATGTTCAACGACGGATATAAAATTAAATACATCAAAGCGAGCCGCGATGGCTCAGGGTATGGAGCGTTCGCCTTCCAATGAGGCGGACCGGGTTTGAATCCCAGTCGAAACGAATTTCGCATCCGGCTTGTACCGACCACATTGCTGATATGAAATATCCTCAGTATGGGTTAGAGTCCCCTTGCCGTCAGGCTAACCGTGGGAGATTCTCGTGGTCTTCCTCTCCATGTAACACAAATGCGGGTTAGCTCCATCAAAAAGTCCTTCACGAAGGCAAATTTCTCCCAATACTCGATCCAGGAGTTCCCTTGTCTTCTGGATTGGGTTCAAAATTGCAAGGCTACGGAGGTGAACATAAGTGGTTGTAAACCCATAAAACTGGGTCGGCTGTTCAACGGTTATAAAATAAAATAAAAAAAATCAAAGTAAAAATGAAGGAGCACTTTTTGATTATTATGATCATAATTTATTTTCCACAAACAAAATTAAAACACTAACGGATTTAAATTAAAAAACTTATTTTGACATGCATATGACCCGACACACACTGGAGCAACATTTAAAAAAAATATATGCATACACGATTCAACAAGAACATTTTTTTAAAAAAAACATAACACAAACAAAATTTATTCATAACACTTCTAGATTTTTCCTTTAGAAATTGGTAACAGGAGAAAAAAGTCAACAAATGCCAATTACACCTGATTTACTAAAAGAGAATCTGAGAAAGATAAAGAAAAAAAAATGATAGATTTAAGGATATAGTATCACAAGACAGGAATAAGCTGTAATATGTTACTTAAAAAATAATTATTCCTACATATCTCAACACAGTATGGTAGAATTTGGTTGTTGTGCCCATTAAACTCTACAATCAATCGATATTCCTATTGAAGTGCTGTACATTTTCAACTGGAATTTATTTTCCAGAATTATCGTTTTAAAATAAATTTTGCCATGTTTTGTTTTTTCCCTTAGGTGTTGTATATATCATGTGAAACAGAGGATGTTGTTATTTTAGAGCCCGCGTGGTTATGCAGCACTATTATTGGCTACTTGTTGTCACAGGAGAGTCTAGAAAAAGCCAGGGTGACAGGAATCTATTCTGCTGACGACATTCAACTTTTGTTTCCCGAAGCAGATGGTTTAAAACTCTTACAAGTGAGACTTCTGCTACTCTAGAAGAATAAATTGTTCTTTAAATTAGAATATATAGTTTTTAGTTTGTTTTTTTAAGCCCCCCCCCCCTCCATTCCAGATAATGTGCCATATATTTTTCAGTAATAATTATAGAGTAAATATGAATTTCTTGAACTGAAAAAAAAAGCAGTGTAATTTCATTCTTTCTTCGTTTTCTGAAAGCAATTTTTCCCCTTCTTTTTCTGTCTTTGAAATGTCTCAAGATTTTTTCTCGTGCTTTGTTTTTTGTTTTTAACTTTGAAACGTATTTTTTTTTTTTTTTCAAAAAGAAAAAACATCGTTCAAATTTATATATTTTTTATTAATGGATGAAAACTGAATATGTTGTGTTTACTTTTCAAGAAAATTCAAATATTTCCTTACAACAATCGTGTCTGTCTTTTCAAAATTACCGGGATATTTCAAACTGTAAAAAATTTTAACTGTTTTCTGATGCCAAAAATACAGGGTTATTCATAACTCCCTCCGCCTGTAAACGCCATTTTTCTTTACTACATCTGGCTTCAGTGGTAGATGTTACTGCCATCTACCGGCAACTGCTTAAATTAAAACTTGAATACTTTCGGAATAATTTCATATGTTCTTTCTTGTCATATTCGTCTTCGTTTTTTCATTATAACACTTCGAAATCCCGGAGGGAATTATGAATAACCCTGTATAATATTTAGTCAAAAAAAATTTTTTTTTTACAAAACGTCATACTTAGGAAATTAATCCCAGGAAACTGAAGCGGAAAGATATACTGGTTAATGTAAAAACTTCATTTGAAACATTCCATCTCTATAATTTTTTAAACAAATGAAATCTTAACAAATGTACCTTACTTTCAAAATTCGACCGTCATTCGCTCTAAGTCAATTTTAGTTTTATCAAAAATTACTCTTTAAAACTAAAATTGAAAGAAGTTTCTTCACGACCAAACTTTTCTTGTGTACTTCTCTTCAAAAAAAAAAAAAAAAAAAAAAAAAAAAAAAAAAAATGAAAGTTGATAACTTAATTATTTCTTTCAACATCAATTACATATACCAATATTTAATTAATAATAATAATAATATGAAATAAAGTAATAAGAATTTAATGAAATATAAATAAAATATAATGTGAATTTAATTATTAATAATATGAAATAAAGTAATATGAATTTAATGAAATATAAATAAAATATAATATGAATTTAATTATTAATAATATGAAATAAATACATTTACCATTTATTTACCAATATACATTATAATTAAAGTAGTTATATTTTGATCTGAAACTAAGGATGCGTAACATTCTTTTGAAACTAAAGTTATATTTACATTGGAAATTATTAACTCAATGTAAGTGAGAATTCCCTACCACTTTTTTCATAACTTTTTACATCACTACAAAGTGTTACACAAACGCAACGTCAACAGGAAATGGATTAATATCAAGAGATATAAATTGTTAGAAAGTTCGATTTGAATAAATACTTAAGTTTTTTTTTCTTTTAAATTTAGGTATATGCATGTCATCAAATCGTTTTGCGAATTTTTGAGAAAGGGGTAACTTTTTTCCCCAAATTAACTGAAATTGACTCACTTAACAGCTCACATACTAGTAAATAACAAATAATGATGAAAAACTTAAAAATAATTGACGTTTACAATGTATAATGTGTTTGTACTTACTTTTGCATATATGGAGTGGAATATGGCAATTGCAAAGTTGACCATCATCCGTCTAGCTAGAGCACTCAAATCTTTATTAGTGCTTTGTATCTGATGAAAATGCAATTTTCAATCGCTTCTTGTCTCCACAAATATAATTTATAATAATTTTATTTCTAAATAAAAGATATCGTCGATCGAAATTTCGACTAGCTAGATGATTCAAATTTCGTCTGGAGCTCTGTATCTGATTACAAAACAAGTTTCGTTCATTCGTGCTTCAATCAGAATTCATCGTCTTCCTACCTCGAAAAGGAATTTACAGTCAACCTAAATTCTATCCACTTATTGACTAACTCGGGATTTTTTTATCAATTGATGGCAATACAAGTAAAAAAAAATTGTTTTTTGAAAAAGGAAATCAAAATTTATCATGGAATAGAATTTATAGTTTACTTTCCAACATCAACAGGGAGACGGAAAAAAGAAATTAAAAAAATGAATAAAATAAAATTTAAAAAGGGTTTTTCAAATAATCTTAAAAGAGGAACTGATTTATGTTTTAGCTGACCTAAAAAAGATGTAACATTTAATTCTCTACTCGTCTTTGTAAGGATTTCGTATGACAAAATTAAAATTATTTTCTTCTTTTTCATCAACTTGTAAAAACGTAGTTTTTAAAATTTTAATTTCATTTGCCATATTAAATTATTTTGCTGCAAATGAGGACGGCATCTTGCAATCGAACCTTTGACCACTTTACGACTAGCATAAATGTCTGAATACTCAAATCTCAACTGGATCCCAATATATTATGATTATAAAAGTTCAATCTATGAAGTATCTATATCAATAACACCTGAATACTATTAAAAAAATTTGATGCCACATGAAGTTTCAGTAAAAAATTAGAAGCAAAAAAACTAATGGACACAAACTTAATAAGATAATTGGATGCCTACAATTGACGTCCACGGCATTTGTCTATTCAGATGTCAGTCAGGTTCGATTCACAGATGTGACGTCGCTAAAGGCATCCAATTAAATCTGATTTAAACCATATGTGGGTAGGCATAATCACTTCACTTTTTCTCGAGTTGCAAGTACCCAACTACAATTCAAATAGTAAATACATGTTGTAAAAGTAGATACTGCGTCAAGTTGCCTCAGAGCTCATATAAATCTTGATAGGCTAAATTAAGACTTACCTATTGAAACGCAGTGCTAGAAGCGAAAGCAGAGAGCACGCCGCACTTTACTATACTCAATACTCAATAAAAGTAGATTTAAATGGAGAAAACAATATGTCATAACTGTAAGGCAAAACAAAGGAAGCTGTTTTTTTTTTTTTCATTTTAGGTGCGACAAAAATCAAAATATTTTTTTTTTAATTTTCAACCAACTTAAAAAACGTATTTTTTTTAAAAAATCATTTTACATGTATTTTTCATTTTATTTCTAGAGCATCTATTATTGATTAGAATTAGATTTAAGCCAAAAATTGTTTTTTCTTAGATACTGGAAGCTCTTCAGCTTTGCACAAAATGTGAAACTGAAGATGATGTCGAATATGAGTTTCCTTGTTTTAACATGATGGAAATGCTCGATGGTATCTGGTCTCCTGCACAATACACTTTCTACGGAGGAGTAAGTTTAATGTGCAAAGAAAAACCTCTCCTAGGTTGTATTTTCCCAAAAATACAGGTAATACACATACACATACGTAATAATTAGAACATTTTTTACTTAGCTTTGTAGTTCACTATTTCAACGAATTCATCCTCTCTTACGAAAATTGTTTCGGTCAAGCGAGAATCTCCGGTCGTGGATCTTGCCCACTACATTAAGTGACTGGATATACTTGAGTTTCGGATATCTAAAGAGAGTCATAACTAGGACTGGGCTATAAATCGATATATCGAGACATATCGATTTAACGCCTATATCGGCAGGCCGATACAGCGACTTTCGTTCCAGACGATGCATCAGAAATCTGATTTAAGCCGTCGAGTAAAGAAGACGAACGCAAAACGATATAGCGATACAGCTACTCTCGCTTTGTTCCAGGCGATGCATCAGAAATCTGATTTAAGCCGTCGAGTAAAGAAGACGAACACAAAACGATATAACGATACAAGACACGCAAGGATCTTCTCTTACCTTCCGATGACAACTCGCGCTGTGGAAGACAATGTTCGCTTCGTTATGTTGAAATGGCCTTGATTGATGAGTGGTAGAATCAGAACCATAGTTTTGAGAATATATATCGTTTTCGCACCTCATAGTTTTTTTCTTTTCTTTGTCGCGACTTGATATCGTTTCTTGTAGATTATTTTCAGTGGGACAGACTTTGTGATCGCCGTCGTTACCTTGTTCTGAACGTAATCTATTATTGAAAAGAATATATAAAGAATGGTTTCTTAATTAATTAGGTAAAATTTTTTTAAAACAGAACGTTTTTTTTCATTTTTAAATGTGAAAATTAATTTTTTTATTATATGGTAATTTTTTACATTATTGAATTTATTACAGTCGGAAATCTAATTTAAGGTGCCTATAAAGAATTAAATTACAAAGTAATTAAATTTGTTAAGCTATTTTTTAATTTATTTAAAACTTTTTGGACAAAACTTCTAATAATTTAATGGGTTTTTATGACTGATTTTAAATTTATCAATCTTTAGTTGTTTTTATTTTTATAAATAAAATATAACAAAACTTATTTGTCCTCTTTTGGATTAGGACATAAGTCAATCAACTTTGTTTATTCAAAAAAATTAGTAAGGTTTGAGACTTCCTTTTTTTTTTTTTTTTTTTTTTTTTAATCATTTAGCACTTCGTTTCAATAAAGAGTATAATCGTGTTTTTTAATTTTCTTTCAATATAGTCAGTTAAATATATTATCGAATATCATAATTATTTTGTTTTTATTTTTAAGAAATTAAACCTTACTTTGTTTTTTTGTTCATAATTCGGAAATAATTCAATTTAACATATTTATGTGAAATAATAATGATAAAAAATAGTGTTTCAAAAGCCTTTTTTTTCTTAATTTATTTAGCACTTTGTTTTAAGCATACAAAAAATTTTTAACGAGCTTATTTTTAAACTAAGAAATCTTTCGTTATTTGCGCGATCATTTTTAGAAAATATAACATTAATATCTTTATTAAGCAAAACATATGTATCTTCAAATTCATAAATTGATTTAAATCAATCTGAGTATGAAGTTTTGATAGAAATCCGACTTTCTGTGCCTTACAAGTAAATGAAATTCAAAAATACTATATCACGATACATCGCTATATCGCGATGCAAAACTGACGATGCATCACGATATAAAATTTCTTATATCGCCCAGTCCTAGTCATAACTAACATTTCCGAAATCTTACAGAATAGGGAAAGGACATAAAAGAATTAATGTAGTTATACTTAGTGAGGTTTCCTTTCCTTTCTCATTCCACTTTCTTGTTATCCATATCGCTTTGTTTTCTTTCTTTTTTTTTGACAAAGCCACAAGACATGCAATCATGCCAAATTTGCACAGATTGCCGTTCAAATGATTCAGCTCTTTAAATATATCAAGAGAGTTATATTATTAGCTTGTTTACACGATGTTCAAATAATTAATGCTTTATTAAAAAAGTTAGCATTTTTTTTTTGGCAGATAATAACATAATTGCTAAGATTAGCAGTCAGCAGTCATGATATCTTTTAAAGCTAATTATTTCACAAATATGAATATTTATTACTGATTTTCCACGTAATAAGAGTAATGAATAGCTAAGACTACCAAATATTAAATCCACGAAAACGAAATTCAGACTCATAATTTTAAAATTTTGCTGTATAAAGATACATTGGGGATATACTCCATGCATCTGCATTGCACATGCACTCCATGTTCGCGCTGCTAGGGCATATTAATTTGATTCTCCACCATTTACACGCAACTGTTACACGCAAGTCAGAACTATTTGAATTACGTTTGCCTATAGCAGGGATGGCGAACCAATGGCACGCGTGCCATTTATGGCACGCGACACAATATTTTGGGCACTCCACCGATCACAATTGTTCTTAAACAAATGATATTACACTATGAAGCATATGTAACCATTAAATTAAAATTCACAAAAACAAACAAAATAATAAACCATTATTAATATAAAATTAGCAATTAATGCTAAAAAACAAATAGTAACCAAAAAAACTAGCAAAAAATAACTAGCAAAAAAATTTAACAGTCCTGCTTAAATTAACATCTTACAACCTAATATAAGTCATTTGTCATCTAATCTGCAACAACAGAAGTCACACTGATCTGATGTTACTTTAAGTAGAATTACGCGTACAACTGCGAAATTGCAAAAAAAATTTCTTCAAATAAAGAGTTTTGAGTTGATAGTATTTAGTATTATTATTTTCCCAATAATAACGAAGTCAAAATTATTTGACGGCACGTCTGTGACCTCATTAAACAATTTTTTAGAAAAAATGGCACGTTGGTGTGTAAAGGTTCGCCACCCCTGGCCTATAGGAACCCTAATTGCTAGTAAATCAATAAATTTTAAATTTTTTAAAGGGATACAGATTATTTATCAAATTAATTAACTGAATCATTTATGAAATGATAATTACGGAGTACAGTGCACAAAAAAAAAAAAAAAAAAAAATGGTGCGTGGAGTCCCTCCGCGCGGAAGAAGTGAAACTTCGTAATATGGAAATGAAAATAGGAAGGGGAAGAAATTGATTTTTAGTCAAATCATATTGTTTCTTTAAGACAAACTTTATTAACATTGCTTACAATTCACAATTGGTCGCATATTTTAATTATCATTTTCGAGTGGAGAAATATCCAAATCTATAACATTTACAATGGGATTATGATAACTGAAGTAAGATACGAAATGTTTGAGTTCTATTTTTTCAATATTTCTTGCTAAAACTGCATCAATGGTAGTTCCCCCTTTATTTTGTTGGATCATTCCTACCATTTATCTTTTCCAATCCACATTTGTCTTTAAGGAAGGTTAAATAATGTTTCAGCCTCAGGTAACGAGAAATTCACATTAAAATCTCCTGCAAGGATCACAGGCCGCTCGTTGCCATGGTAGCGTTAAACGTTTAACGCAACCTTGTTGGAAGTCGCATTAGAAGTTTCACTTCAAAAAAGACTTTTGATCTAGTGATCGGATCTTCACGATCTAGGACTCATTCTTAATGGTTCGTGGGGGTGATCTCAAATATGATAAATAATTAGTGCACACGATACTTTAAGTTACAAAATCAAACACAAAAACGTACTTAATCTGAATAAACATACCTTTTTTTCCACGGATTAATATTTCTGACCCTCAAAATATAGGGGGAGCCGCAGTCTGAGAAATAAGGTCCCAATAGTTTGGTCAGGAGAGCTGCTCAAAGTTTGGACCCCTTAATGTTAGCTTTTTCTTGCGTACTTCGTTATATCTTGACAACTTTTTAAGCGAATTGAAAAAATTTTGTACATTTCGTACATTTGTTTATCCAAAGATAAATTCCATGCAAAAAATTAATTTCAGTAAATATTTATTGTTTTAATTCGTTTATTTAATAATAGTAAAAAATTACTTGAATTGTAAGGTATACAATTTTTTTACATCATTTTAATGAATGTAATTTTACATGGCAAATTACAAAATTTGAGAGAAATCCGTAGAATAGGTCCTGGGAATTCGAATCTTAAAAATACGACTTCTTTTAAATTCTTTAAAATAGTGTAAAAATTGGATATCTTGTACTTCAAAATGTTTAAACGTTCGAACGTTATTAAGAAAAATAAAAAATGATTATTAAAAGTTTTTTTTCTTCTTTTGCATGGAATTATTTTTGGATAAACGAATTTTGTAATTGTGCGCAAAAAATTTTCCGTTCGCTTAAAATGTTCTTGATATAGCGAAATAAGCAAAAAAAGTTACCACGAAGGGATACAAACTTTGCACCGCTTTCCTGGCTAAACAATCGGGACCATATTTCTTAGATTGCGTCTACCCCCTGTATTTTGAGGGTCAAAAAACGAATCCTACGGGGGGAAAAAAGATATATTCATTCAGAGAAAGTGCGTTTTTGTGTTTGATTTCATAACTTTAAACATCGTCTACACTAATTAATTAGGATATTTTAGGTCAAGTCCCTCGAACCATTCAGATGAAGTCATAGAACGTGAAGATCATGAGAGCTAAAATTACTCAGTGTGGTCCGTTTTCTCTATACCCTTTTTTTTTCTTCTTTTGCTCACTGTACACTTCAATTGCACGTTAGTAGTAGTACTGGATCTTAAAAATTCGTGAGAAGTATTACTACTCAGGATATTGACAGTAAAAACACTTTAAACTTGTTACAACTCTATAAAAAAAAGTTTTTTTTTTTCAAAAATCGAGTAAAAAGTGTCCCTTTAAAAAAATTGTAAGACTATTTGCGAAAATTAGCATGTGGCATAAAAATAAATCTTCAAACTTATGCGGGTGCAGTGGCGTACGCAAGGGAGGGGTTTAGGGGTTTAAACACCCCCTTGAGCTCAGACAAAATGGCAAAATAAAAATTTTTGTAGAAATTATGCGAGCTATTATTTTTTAAGACTGTATATTTTTATTTGCCGCATGCCTACTTTTTTTTCTTCACGGTATTTCTCAGAATACTGTAAAAACACTTACTACACATAATAGGGTTGTACTTTTGAAACCAAATTCACGTGATACTGTTACGAACTGGTTCCTTTCTGTCCTGCCAGTATAGTTTTCGAGACTAGCTGTCATTCGCGAGGTCTTAACCATAACCTGGAATCCTAGACGTTCTGTCGTCTTAGAGACAATTCGAGAATTTTGGAGATGTGGTGAAAAATTATATAAAAGGGTGAACGGAGTATAGTGGAGTTAGTTAGTCAGACTAAGAGTTATCTCTGCCGCTTGTCTTTCGGAGCTTGTCGGTAAAACTGTTTTGTTTTGTCTTAACAAAAAGTTCATTCAATCGCAGAACTCGTCGTCGCCACTATTTCGATTAGTGAAAAAATCAGTAACAGTACCATTGGAGGTACTGTGCTCGTCAAAGTTATTCATTCCAGCTCGAAATTTTGAGATCATTGCATAGCGGATATCTCATCTCTATACCAATATATATATATATATATTTGCTGTTCTTGGATCTTTAGGGTGTCAAAGCGCAAGAATTTAACAATTTTTTAATTATTTTGAGAAAAAATAACGACCTGAAATTAGTGAGGTGACAGCATCTAGTACCAATGTAAGTTTTTCTGTTGTACAGAAATGTGATACTTCCGTTGAAGAAAAAGTTTCTAACATAACAAAATCTGATGAGTGTGAAAGTGGCCCTCAAAGTGTTACTTCCCACCTATATGACATTGGACTTTTTTTAGAAGATATTACATTATGTTCTTAAACTTAAAAAATCAAATCAAAATTTAACTAAACAATGTTGTCTAAATAAAAAGTCAAAATTGTCTAGCTGTCTAAATTAGGGAAATAATAGTGCTTTATTACAGACTCGAATTTCTTTTAGTAGTTTCAGAAAATTATGAACACCCCCCTTGAAAAAATTCTGCGTACGCCATTGTGCGGGTGTAACAATAACCTAAGTTATCCATAATTTTTTTTTTTTTTTAATGGCGGGCACTTGGAGCTATTGTCCATTGGCCACAGAAAGTGCCAGAACTGCTAATTCTCTTTTCGTTACCCAGTGGGCACCTGTGGCGAAGCCACGGCGGTGGAACAGCGTCGCCCACGTCACACTACCACAACCCGTTTATAGGGCGGGTCACATTCACACACAAAGGAGAAAGGACATAGAACACAGATAGAGGGAAAGAAACATCCATGCCTTGCCCGGGATTCGAACCCAGAACCTTTCTGATGCAAGGACAGTTCCCTGCCCCCTACACAGACTGGTCGGCAGTTATCCATAATAGATTCTGTGAGTTTGTATGCGAAAAAACATTATTTTATCAAGTTGCTGGTAAATTCCAAAGAGAAATCGGTAGGTGAAGGTATTAGCGTTCGAAAACTGTTATTTACAATTTTAGAATTAGAAAAGATCATTCCATAAGAGTTAAACAACTTGAAAGAAAAAGAATTTTTAAGAGCAATGTACAATCGAAAATTTTTCCTCGTTGGATTAAATTCAATTTCTACTATTATATTTTAAAGGTTAACTTACGCAGAATGTCCAAAGCAAACACAGAGAACGATCTTTACCAGTGGTGCCAAGGCAGCAAGTTCTGTTGCGGTCAGATAGAAGGTCTTGTTACGGTGAATGGCACAGCTTATGAAATCAGAGTGAGAGGAACAATGAAATCAGAATGGTAACATTTGATCTCTTGTGTATAATTTTGATAATCAATGATCCTACCCAATGAGGTGACCCAGGCTCGAATCCTAGCGATAGCTGGTTAATACGAGTTCTGCTCCAAGCTCACACTAACCACATTGTTGATATAAAATATTCTCTGTGCAGACGGATCATGTGTTAGAATTCCCTTGTCGTCGAGATCCGTGAGAGGTTTTTCTCTTAATGTAAAGCAATTGTTTTTATTTTTTTATGTTGCTGAACAGCCGACCCAATTTTATGGGTTTACGACTGCTAATGGAAGAATTTACCCCGACCCGCCCTTAATTAGGGCATACGGGTAAATGTTTATTAAAATTTTTAAAAAATCCAGAAAACAGTACAAACATAAAACACACATCAGACATGTCAACAGCCCATGAACATGGCGGACATAGAGCAGCTAAAATCATGTAAGGTGATAAACATCAAAACAGCAATATGGATGGGTGATCGTGTAAAGCTAAGGGTGGTGGCGCTAGTGGTAAAATTGCTCTTTCATGACTTCCGGGTTACTGCTTCCGATATATTTTTACGCCGCAGATTGAAAAAACGCGCCATCATATTATTGCATCATATCTTTTGCAGTATTTCACATGTACCGAGTTCTTTCTTTCAGCCTTTAAACTTCAGCATTATCATATTAATGTTATAATCATTAGAATATTTTCTAATTAGGCTATCTTAAAAAGATATTTTTAAAGATATTTTTGGCGACATTTTATTCAAATGTAGCCAAATAAGGGATAAAATACAAAACATGGCAAACCTTAAGAATTATTCCCAATGAGATATTAACTTTCCAAAATTTTTTTTGGCCTTACCACCTCTGAGAATCAATACATTTCTGAAAGCTCTTATGAATGGTACAATTATGTTTAGATTTGAACCCAAATTACAATAACAAAACTGCATAGAATATTAGGCTTGTTCACACATCGCCTCGTAGTCATAACATAAGCGGAGGGATACACCGGAAATTTTCTAAATTTCTTCCGGTTTAAGGACGCTTGTTATTGTTTACATTAGATCACCCATCCATATTAAAAGTGTCAATTAAAAGAATAATTTAAAAGATAAACGTGCAAAATTTACAAAAGAACAATAATGTAAAACATTTAAAAACAGTACTTTTAAAACCAATTAAATAGTACAAAAGTAAATATCAATAAAATTGGAGCAAGTAAAAGAAGAAGAGTTTATAAAAGACATAGTAAAAAAAAAATGAGACACCCAAGCTGGAAGGAACAAGCTCCGAGACATTATAGACCGTCCCCCAATACATCCTCTAAAGTTTGTTTAATAATCTTTTTTATGATATTTCTACAAGTCAGGTTAGCATAGCATTGATGTTGACCAATATTATTAAAGTTATTGCCCCGGATTGTCTGGAATTGAGAACAATTCATTAACAAGTGATCAATAGATTGATATTCACCACAGTAATTGCATTCTGGAGTTTTGTGGAATAATTTATATTGGTGTTCTCCAAACACTCCGTGGCCTGTTAAAAATTGATTAAGATAGAAGTTTGCTTGTAGTCTATTTAATTTCGGGTCTTTAAAAAACTTGAATGTCAGTCTCCCTTTCTCGGAACTCCGCCATTCCAGCCCCCAGCCCTTCATGCTATATAATTTAACCTGAGTTCTAGTAGTTGAACAGTTCTGAGTAGTTGAACATTAACGACTGCTAATGTTCAACTCCGCAGCCTTGTAATTTTGAACCCAATCCAGAAGACAAGGGAACTCCTGGATCGAGTATTGGGAGAAATTTGCCTTCGTGGAGGACTTTTTGATGGAGATAACCCGCATTTGCGTTACATGGACAGGAAGACGACGAGAACCTCTCTCGGTTAGCCTGACTGCACGGGGACTCTAACCCATGATCCGTCTACCACTGCGGATATTTCACGTGAGCACTGTGGTCGGTACAAGCCGGATGCTGAATTCGTATCGACTGGGATTCGAACCCGGTTCGCCTCATCGGAAGGCGAACGCTCTATCCCCTGAACCATCGCGACTCAAAAGCCGCAAGCAAATGTTTATTTTCAACAAAAAGTCTTCCACGAGGACTAGTTTATGATAATGCTTAAAGGAACGCCATACCACGGGGGAAACTTTTCATCGCAAATTCGTTTTTATCTTCATAACTAATTTAAATCGAGGGAAAAAATGAATTCAGACAAATCTACTGTAAGTCAGGAAGCTTCAATCGCTGAGAAAAAAATTCTAAATATCAAAATGCTGAAAAAAATAATGGAAGAATACTTCTCCATTGCGTAATCCTAAATTATCTTCTCATATTGTATTTTTATTTTGATACTTAAAAAATTTCTTATCAGCATTTGAAACTTTATGGTTTACTCTAGGTTTGTCTGAACTCACTTATTCTTTATTTTAAATCAATTAATAAGGAAAAGAGAATTTGCGAAGAAAAGTTCTCCCTGCGATGTGGCGTCCTCTTAATACAAGAGTTACCTTGTCTTCTAGGTTGGGTTAAAAATTACAAGGCTACGAGCATTGATAGCCGTAAACCTGAAAATTGGTTGGTCTTTTAACACCAGCTATATAAAATTGGCGATGATCATACGCTGATTGAATTCAATGTAAGCAGGGCCGTTTTATCCATTAGGCACTGTAGGCAACTGCCTAGGGGCCCCGCCACGTTCAGGGGCCCTGTGCTACAGAGAAAAAATTGACAATGTTTCTTAAACAGTAAAAATTTAATTCGAAATTTCAATGACGATTGTCTTGCGCTGTACATTACATCGACGCTATTTTAGTACATTTCTGAACGCATTCCAAATTAGATATTAATATTATGGTAGTTAGTTCATATATAACGCAGTAATATAATCGCAAGCAATTTTATCGCGGTAATTTTAACGCCGACTCATCAGATGACTATACAGCAAGAGCAGCTTTTTTTAACACAACACGCTTGAAAAACGCGCAAAATTCTACGTTGTGAATGCACACTTACTGTTCTGGTACCTACCATAGGTATGTATATTCTATGGCCAAGCTACCAAAGAGTATGTAAAAATAAGGTTGGCAGTACTGGTTCTTTCGTCGCATGACTTGGGAATTCCCCGATCCGCTAAATACATACGTTGTATTGTGTCATCGGCAACATTTTTAATGTAATCGTTGAAATTTCACTTCGTGCAATTTACTTGCGAGTTTTACGGCTGTGAATGAAAAGAGAGTTTTACAGTATTTTTATTGAATAATGTGATAATATACCTATGTAGTAAAAAACAGCGTAATTATGAATAAAGTGTTGTGTTAGCGAAAAAATATATTAGGAAGTTAGAAGACGGTAGGGGGGGGGCGAGACGAGCATTGCCTAGGGGCCGCGACATGCATAAGCCAGCTCTGAATGTAAGGGCTAAATGCACAAAGTGCAGAAAATGACATGCTGCACTGAGCCTAAGTTGATATCTTTTTGTAAGTTTGCGAGGATTAAAAGTTTGCCGTTTTATATTTTTGCACCAGATGTCAAAAGCTGCTATATGCAATGTACTGAAATCTTTAGACAGAAATAATGAAAATCTTGGAATTTCAATCAAAACCCAAAGGCAAAATATGCTAAATCTAACTTTGAAAAAAAAAAATTAAGAAGAGAGAGAAATTCTTACTCTTTTCGTCAATTTCTCCTTTTGTTTAATACTTGCCATAGATTTTTGAAACAGAATTTAGAATTAACAATAGAAAATTTAGATAATTTTAATAATTTAACAATTGAAAATTTAGACAAAATTTATATTTTTTTAATTTATTTTTTCCTCATCTAAATATTTAAAAAAGTGGTTTAAGACGTAAATCTTTAGGCAAGCATAATTGGAAAAACTTAGTAGTTACCTGAAAATTTGAGGTTTTTATTAATTTTAATTGTGGTAATCACTGGTAGTGATTTTGTTGAAATTGATAAACAGGCTATTTTGCAGAACGTTAAAAAAAATCATAATTGTTTTAGATTTTCTACAATTAAAAATTATATATGTACTGCTATACTTATTATGATTTTGATATTTACAATATTTTTTTCTTTTTTTTTTGTAAAAAATTAAAGAACAATGATGAAAAAGAATAATATTTTTAAGGTGTTATCTAACAACAAACTTAGTACATATTTTTAGAATCCTTATAATATATGCAATCGTTAAAATCTTATTATCGTGAAACGATAACAAGTGAAGAAAACAAAAATGTTATGTAACTAAATGTTCAACCAATTAATAAAAGGTTAGAACCACAAAAAACTGTGCAATATAATTAAAACTAGTTTGATAGAATAAACTGAAAGGAGATTACAGTTTCGGTGTCTTCGGATAAATAAATTGATATAGATATTTTAATGTCACATTTAATGTGATTACCCTAGAGAGAAATTTTCTTTATGCTTCTTTCACCTAAAGCATTATTTGAATTTTTATGTATGCAAATTTTTATATCTTCTCAAAAATTGTACTAGTTTTTTAAGGACAAACTTCAAAATATTGGCTGAAAAATTTTAAATGATTAAATAATTCTTAAAGTTTACTTTTAGCATGATTTTTCATAAATTATGTTGTAATTTTTTTCGATTAAACTAGTTTTCTAATTGGGTTCAAGGATTTTATAATCTGCCTTCTAATTTTAGAGATATCACGAAAAGCCTGAAATGTAAAATTTGACGTTAAAGTTTACAAACTACCTATACTACAAAAGTTTGGGCCATATTTTTTTTATTGCAGCTACCACCCATATTTTGAGAGTTGAATGCGGTTGCATGTTTAGGCAGAGAAAATACATTGTTCTAAACTCATTTTACAGGGATAATCAATTAATAAGTGGCCCCTTAAGGACCCCTTTTACTCCTTAACTATAGGGATCACGCCACTCTCCCTTCATGGCCCACGGTGTCACAAATATGAAATGATTCCACGGATCCCAACGTTAACTATTTTTCATTTCAAAATGTGAAAATCCAATCCCTAGATCAAAATTTCATTAAGTGTGATACTTTCTTTTATGCTCGCTGCACAATTCTTCATTTTATTTGCTTTCGTGCCGAAAAGGAATTCACTACAATTTTCTTTATTCCAGTTTCTATTTACAAGAGGAGTTGATCACTTTAATCACTCAAGTATTTGCAGACGTTTGTCCAGGCATTTTACTTGAAAGGCACGCCCTCAGCAGTTCTCAATTGCAAGATCATTCAAAATACACTTTTGCTTATCCCCCAAATGTACTCATGAATACTTTGATAAAAGATGGTATATATGGAACGGTTACAAACAAAGTAACTGGAGAAAGAGAAACTCTTTTGTCCATTTTATTTTTCAACGAGCCAAAAGTACTTCAATCGATCAAGCACTCCATTCCAACAGCATCTGATAAGTTACTCATTCCTCGAAGCAAAACATTTAGCTCATCGTTTCAAAATCAATCACTTTGTTCTAAAGCATGCCAAAGAAGAGGGTCCCTGCCACAGACTAGCAACAGCCTGCACTATAGCACTTCAAACTCTGCTCTGCATGACACTTTTCTTCGCAAAGACCGAGAAAAGTCGCCAGATTTCAACATTGATCAAAATATTGTTACTCTAGCACTCGATTTGCATGCCTCATATTTACCAATAGCATGCATACAGTGCCTTTGTGCAGTTCTGGATCCTCAGGATTCTATGGGTCGAGACTGGTGTATGCTGGGAGTTCTCTTGGGGATGGTACACAAAATGCCAAAAATTGATCCGGGTGACAATCCTGCATTTAGTCCTACAGCCTGCATTTTCCATGAGTGGATGAAGTCGGAGGAAAGCAACATTGGCACACTATTGTCGAAGCTCAAGGAATTAGAAAGAACAGATGCAAGTGAGAATTTCATACCTGTTTTGCCTTTGTTCAAAATTGAGCGTTTCAATGAAACAGCATTTAGTGGCTTAAAGACATGAACAGGAAATTTTTTTTATCTGTAATCATTTACTGGTGCGGTTATAGCTCTGTTTTGGTTTTTGTCAAGAACATAAATTAATATGTTTGCAGCCTTCTTTGAGATGTGATAATTTAATTAATGTTGTTTATTCGAAAATATTCTAGATGATGAATTTATGTAAATGTTAACATATAAACAAACTTAATCAACAAACATTAGACGTCTGATTTTGTTTTTAGAAGGTATATTTATTTTGCCAATTGGTCCACTTACATGAACTCAACTTCTCGCAGTTTTACGTGACTCTAAGGACTTCAGTAGCAATGTTCTAAATTCATGACATTGATATTTTAAATTGGAGGAATAATAGGGAATTTTCGTATTGCATTACTGTTTCCCCTCGAGTGCAAACGTAAATCAAGCTTCACAGAGCATTCGTGAAAATTAATGTACAAAAATAATGTATGCCTTTAAATACAGCTTTTGCATTATATGTGGCAAAACCTTAACACTATTTCTCAGAAGCTGCACATGTAATGATTTTATTGCTCTGTGTGCCGATTGTTCGCCTATCCGAAAGCATTTTTTCTTTATTTTCATTACTCTCAATATTCTTTATTTTCATTATTCTTCTTAAAATATGAATAAATGGCGATATACAATGATATAAAAGAGTGGTAAAGAGGAAATGCTTTTGCTGTTTCCTCTAACTTAGGTTTGGGAAGAAACATAAAGTGTATACAAATTTGCTTTAAATACAGTTACAGTTATTTGAATTTATTTAAAAATAAAACAAAACTGATACTTTTTTTAAAAAAAACTTTTTCCTTTCTTAACAATATATATATATATATATATATATATATATATATATATATATATATATATATATATATTGTGGCTTGAAATTTTGCTGAATTGTTCTCCAAAAAGATAGGTTTTATTTCTAATATTAAGAAGAAAGCCATTTTAATTTTGCAAGAATTTAGTAGATGAAAATAATTAATTAAATACAAATACAGAAGTTCTTTGTAACGACCATCTTGAAAGGTGAAGCTTTGTATTTCATAGAATTTTGTTACATAGATAATTTCTCATATCTATATAATTTCTCATATCCAAATAACTTACAACTTACTTTTAAAACTTACCTTCTGAACATAGAACTATTAGTCTGGAACAGATTACTGATAAAATGCTTCAATATAATATTTAGATAGAAATTAAAAAATACAAAATGGGCAATTAAATATTTATTACTAACAAAACAAAAACAAAAATTGAAATTTTTTAGAGCATTAGAACTAAATTAAGTTTATCCCTTTTTTTGTTTAACTTTTGAAAATGCATACTATTTGAACTATTAAATAATGTATATATAAAGTTAGTTGTTCTTGATTAGTTACAATTTTAATTTTTCACAGCTGCAAAAGTTAATGTGATTTATGGAGAATTATGATTTATAGTAATGTGTTATATAGATCTTCTACAATATTTGTCTTCTATTACATAAAAAAAAAAAAATTTCATTTAGCAGCAAAGATTTTAAAACTTCAAATAAGTTTTTCCATTTTTATTCATATAAATTTAGTTGAAAATATTTTCAAAATATACAAAATTTTTATACAACAGCGGGAATAAATATGACACTGACATTACTTGTATAAAAGAAGTATATAAGAAAGTATGAAAGAAAATGTTAAGATATTTTAGTTAAATGCTGTCGTGAATATTCCCAAATGAGTATAGCTCCACTAACATGAACATTTAGTGATCTAACAACTCCTTGTTGGGGTATTTCAACACAATAATCTAGCAATTGAATTAAATCAACTGGCAAACCTTCTTTTTCATGACCCAACAATAAAACGGATTTTTCTGGAAATTTAAAATTTTGAAGATAACAACTGTTCTCTGTTTGTTCAGCTCCTATCAAAACATAATCTTGTTCTTTCATTGAAACTAAATAATCTTTGAGATGATACGGTTTGACCTCTTTAATTGGGATCCATTTATCTGATGAGACAGCAAGTGTCTGGAATTGTTTATCTTCAACATACTTCAAACTTCCAATAACAAACTCTTTGACGCCAAATATTTCGCATGTGCGACAAAGGCCCCCTAGATTTGGTATACGATCACAGAGAGAGGCAACAACTACCAAACCATGTCTCATTAAATTTTGTTTTTTGATAAAAAGTTCTGACATTTGATCACCATCAAAACTTAAAAAATCTTTTAAAGGACAAATCTTTTTCTGAAAGTTATAGTCGAAAGACTCATTCTCTTCTGCGGTCTTTTCTTCCAGAGGTTTAAATGACCATTGGATTTGGAGACCACCCTTTGTTATGCTATTATCATTGAACACTCTAACAGCTTTGTTGCATTCTTCATCAAATAACGATGGCTTAATCCATTCATCAGGAGGAAGATTAACCAACCGAGGCAAATCAAAGAATAAAGTTTCTAAACTAAAATGACATATTGGGCTAAACACAGTAAAATAGAAATCTTCAGAGAGTTTCTTAATATTTCTAGAAAAATTTCCTTGCTCTGCTTGAATTTCATGCATTTCAGACAAATTCAAAACAAATTCATACTTATTTAAAATGTTTATAAAATTTCTTTCCTTACTTATGTGGAATAGTTTTATCAAAGTCATTTGAGCATAAAGTCTAACAGTGAAATTCTGTCCCATACTTTGGATAATAATTGAGGGAAAGCACTGCATTATTTCCCGTTCTGTCATTAGAACTTGATGGGTTACTAAAAGATACAATACTGTAACAATGGAAATAATACAACTAGGCCTTTTCTCTGGTAACTTATATAAAAAAGATAAGTATTTAGCTATCAGCATATTTTCAGTTTTAAGAATATTAAATATAATCCATTCCAGCTGATAACGAATTGAAGGTTGATGGGTTTTATTTTCTAGGGCAACGAAAATTTGGTCCAAAATTTGTTCATTAAAATCTACACTCGTCAGTAAAGGTTGCAGTAAGCATATGGATTGCCAAATTCTGTTTCTCATACGGTGGCTTAATGAGTTGGAGAAACGCGAAGTTCGAACATTGTAATGTTCATTATCGGCATCTAAAAGACCACTGATCAACTTAAATATAAAATCATCTCTAGACTTCTCAACATTTTTAATATTTCGCAACACATAATTAATGATCGCAACTCGAACAAAATATGATGGTTTGGTACAAACTGGTTCTTTATTAATAGGTAGCAAAGAACTGTTTTCTGTAATATAAACTAGGGTATCTTCGATTATTTTTTGTCCTTTTTCATGTGTTGGACCATATGTTAAAGCTTGCACAAACAGTTGCACATAATTAAATTTAGATTCAATTAAGCAAGGAATAGTAAAAGTGTTGCAAAAATGATTAATAACATAATAAAATATACCAAATGTATTTTCAGATAACGTGCTAAAATGGTCAATAAACTCATAAAGGATGTCAAAATAATGGTCTTCAAACATTTTCTTTTGAAAAACCGTTTTAATAAGGGAACACACAGCAGGTCTGAAAGCTTCACTCCCACGAAGCTCCAAGCACGCCTTTAATGACCCTATTAAGGCATCGTGCATTATTTTTGTATCTTCTATTCTAAGTTTGGGGATAATAAACTGTAGGCATTCAATGGCACAAGGTATTGCCACTTTGGGACCGTTATCAAAAGCTAGGTGAATTTTTTCAATCAGTGGTAAGAGTAAATTGGCAAGGTTATCACAAAAAGAATATTGCAAAATATCTGAACATGTGTTCCAAAACTGACAAATTGAATTTTCCACAAACTTTAGATTTTCCTCATTGTCTAGTTTTTTAGTGCCAGAGTTCCTAGTTAGAGAATCACATAAAAGGTTATTGTGAACAGCTTGAGAGATAACAGAAAAGTTGAGGGATTTTAAATCATCTGATTTTCCTGGAAACGAGCAGCAAGTATTTCCTTGTGAAAGGAAATACATTTTATTTGCTATAATCCATAAAGGTATCAAAAGAGTTGGTTTTAATTTTTCATCTTTTGCAACAATTGCACACCTTTCTATTATTTTCGGTACCATCATAAACACTAATTCTTTGAGATTAGGTTCGTGTACAGAAGTGTCTAAAAAGATGAAGATAATTCGGATCTTTAAAATGTAGTTGTCACTTTTTATCTCTGAAAATATCACTTGAAAAATAAACTCCATTGTCTCTGGACAATCTTGAAGGCACTTCATGAGAGGGGACATTAAAACGTGATATTTGTTACAATTTTTTCCCTTTTTAAGAAGATGAATTATAAGTAGCAGTGATGAAAGCAACATAGTAATTGGCATGTACGATCGTTTAGTTACATTCTGCAATACGTCAATAACAGGATTTAATATGACCTTCCACGACAAATTTGGTACATTACAGTTCTCATTTGAAGAAATAATTGATGCATCATTTAACAGTATGAAAATATTACAGATTTTTTCTATCAGCAGGAAATCAACCGAACCTTAAAAAGGAAGGAAAATATATAAGTTGCATATTATATAAATTAATGTATATTTACAGTAAATATTCATTTCTATCTTAGTATGAGAGGAATTATAACTTGACTATGTCAACCTTCATCTATCAAAAGGTACCTCATGATAGAATCAAGTTAACATGACTAGGGAATTGTCATTTAATAATTATAGTGGTAGTTACGCCACAAGTACTTATTTTGAAGGCAATATAAAGCATGATTTATTTTGTGCTCAAAATAATATAAATATGGGAATAATATTAGTATTTAACATTAGAATTACTAAAGGTCGCAGTAGCAGAAACCTTCCGGATATAGCATTGCGTGCTACTGATTAGTTTCCATCTTAATTTTATTTTTAATAAGTAAACAAACATAATGGGGAATTTCTCGAGACTCTTCGATAAGACGTTTTAAAACTTGTTACTAATAAAAATTAAAAAGCTAAATTGAGAATACTCCATGAAAACTCCACAAATTTTTTTAACGAAAAGTTAAAAAAATTCGTGTTACTTAATAACTTAATTATATATGGTTTTATTTTATAAATAATTAGATATGGATTATTTATTTTTTCATTATATAAAATTCAACTTTAATTGAAACAAAGTTTTCATGTAAAATTTTTTAGGATTTATCGTTATCAATTTTGCTACATGTATGTTAGATTATGCTGAATTTTGTAAGTACAGTAGAGTCCTGAATATCAGAGTTTCCGCTTTAACCGAGCTAACAAATATTTCAAGGATTTTTTTTTTGTTCTAGTTTATTTTTTACCTTTAAGACTACCGCCGAAAAAATCTGAATTTTATTTGCCAAACACTCAGGAAAACGAAATCCAACAACTTGATATAAAGAATTTATTGTTAATATTGCCGATAATGAAAATCAATCTAGCGAAGATGATGAAGAGAGTGATGATGAAAATTAACATTAAATATCTTTCATACAGATGGATTAAAAGATATCAAAAGTGCTATTGAATATATAGAACAACAAGAATAAGCGACACCAGCCTTCTTGTTATCCCTTAAAAAAATGGCTAAACATTGCTGAAGAAAAGCGCCAAAGTAATGTAAAACAAAAAACAATTCAAGACTTTTTTAAGTAAAAATTCTTTAATTCTCGTAAAGTGTGCTCTTTAAGTGTTTTTAACTAAGCTTTTTAGTTATAATATGAATAGTATGCAGTGTACTCGTATAAATTTTATATTTATTAAATATACAGTAGAGAACCAATTATCCGGGATGCTCGGGACCATCGCTATCCCGGATATCTGAATTTCCCGGTTTTCTGGATCGACCAAAAAGTGTCGTTAATCGATGTTTTATCGAACCCGAAGTACAAGGAAAAAGTGTAATGCATAAAGTAAGAGAAAAAAAAAAGGTACTCCTAACTTTAAAAAGAAAAAAAAAAGGTAGAAATATAACATTTAAAAGAATAAAAAAATTTGCAAGTTTAGACAAGAAAATCAAGTTTAAAAAATACAAAATTCTCATATTTATCTTTTAAAAATAATTACAATTCCTAAATTAAATAATATAAACAAAACCAATGATTGAATAACGCAATATATTTCATACCTAATTATACGGGGAGAAACGATAAAATAAAAAAAAACTTATTAATCTAAATAAAAATACTTGAAAATTATCGAACCGAAACGATAGTTAAAAAAAGGCAGTAGCATAAATATTAAAACCCGGAACAAGGCAAGATCAACGGAATTCAAAAAAAAAAAAAAAAAAAAAACTAATGATAAAATTTATGAATAAAAAGAATTAATTTATTGAGTGCGAAATTTATCGCGAAAAGAAAAAAAATCAAACGCAGTGGAATCAGAAAAACAAAACTGTAATCTGCTTCATAAAATAATCCTATGTTTAAATTAATAAACAATTCTCATTTTATTTTATTTTTTTTTGTTGATAAAAACAAGATTTTTAATTACAGCAGATGTGATTCCACACCAAGAAAAACTTGCAATTGATATCGCACTTCCAAAGAATGAGAATTTATTCAAAAGAAAAAGATTTTATTTTTATTAGTCGATGTCAAATAAATATATTTTTCTCTTTTCTTTTTCTGTTCACTGATATGCTTGCAATGCATTTTCCCCACCCCCCTCGTAAATCAGGCAGAAAACGAAATCAGCATGCCACACCCTAGAGCAGGGGTGGCGAACCTTTATTCACCAACGTGCCATTTTTTCTAAAAATTTGTTTAATGAAATCACAGACGTGCCGTCAAATAATTTTGACTTCATGATTATTGGAAAAATAATAATACTAAATACTATCAACTCAAAACTCTTTATTTACATTGAAAAGAAAATACATTTTGCAATGCATCAGTGGGACTTCTGTTATTGCAGATAACTTATATTAGGTTGCAAGATATTAGTTTAAGCAGGACTGTTGATTTTTTTGCTAGTTATTTATTGTTAGCTTGATTTTTATGGTTATTAATTGTTCTTTTAGCATTAATTGTTAATTTTTTTATTAATTATTGTTTATTATTTTGTTTGCTTTTTGTGAATTTTAATTTAATTGTTACATATGCTTCATAGTGTGTGTGACATTTGTGTAATAACAATTCATAGTGCAATAACAATTATGATCGGTGGCGTGCCCAAAATATTGTGCCGCGTGCCATAAATGGCACGCGTGCCATTGGTTCACCATCCCTGCCCTAGAGTTTAATTGACGGCCTAAAGAAAAAAATAAAGCATTTCTCCCTTCCCTGCCTTCAAGGTCACGGAGGAAATGACGTTTCTCTGGGAAAACGGGGAAATAATTTTTCCCCTTCCTTACATTTTTCCTCTACTCAACTTCAAGGATGAGTCCAATTTCCGCTTTTTTCGTTTTAGATTAAAATGGCGGGGAAATCGAGCAAAATTTTTCCCGGTTATCTGGATACCGGATAAATGGTTCTCTACTGTATTACATTTATACCTACTATTTTTCATTCCCTTTTTATACTCTCTTTTAACCGAGTTTTTTGGTTATCCGAGTGGTCCCGTGGTCCACATTAAATCGGATAATCGGGACTCTACTATATATATCTCTGACTGTGTTGAGCTTGCAGATAAATTTGGATTTAAGAAGATAGTGCTGTAGATTCCCTCCATAAATTCAGCTATGGGGCTAAAGATTTTAGGCAAACTACTTGAAAACAGATGAAAAATAAGTTTTGTAAAAGAGTGGACAGTCATAATGATTTACAAATTTTATTAATATTTTAAGACTATAGTTGTAGTCAATTTTTACAATACAGAAACGAGAATACATTTCTTTTTTGTAAAGTTTTAAGAAGAATCCTATAATTAAAATTTTACATTCGACTCTGAGATATTTCTATTTGTGTTCAGATTTCTGACTTGTTAGAACAATGAAATTTTTGAATTTTTACATCTAGCAATTATATCTTATAATAATTGTTAAAAAAAAAAACATTTTAAGTACAAGTAACTAAGAAACCAAATTTTAAAAGAAAGATATAAAAAATCAATCAATTTACTGAAATTTTGAAGAAAACTGAAATTTAAAATATGATCAATAAATCACAAATTATTTAAGAACCATTAAGAAAAAACAATACTTTACTTGAACAATTGGAATCTAGGATTCTTTTGATGTTTACATTGCAAAATTCTATTGCTCCACTATAGTTGTTCGAATGCTTCATGAAATTTTCTTTAAACTTGAATGTCATATCTATCCAAGTATCAGTATTTTGAAGATGGTTGACATTTTTAAAAATCACCAACAAATCTGCCAAATCTTCCAGATTAAAAGAACTCTATATTGAAAAAAAAAAAAACTTGAATTATTTTTGTTTATATTCTTCATGACTAGTACTAATACTTTCTAACTAATACTTTTGATACTAATTATATTAATCTTTTTAATATTAATCTCTTCATTGTTTTGGTATTATGCTCTCAGAAGGGAAGTGAGTTTTGATTTCTGCATCAAGCGAAACTTCTGTGCATGTGTTGGGGATATTGATTGTTAAAAGTCAAAGTGGTACAACAAAATTTTTCAAATTTCTATAGGGTTAATAGGGAACATCATGGGCTCATCACAAGCAAAAAAGTCAAATCTAGATATTTTTTTGGAAGAAATCCCTTAGAATCTTTAACTGCAGGGATAAGAGTTAAAGCCAGTTCACTGAGCTGCATGCAACAGTCATATTAATTTCTAGAACAGTTTTGATGCAGTTCAGGGCTAAAAGAAAGATCAGGAGAAAAGCTGTGAAGTAGAACAATCTTTAATCTGCCTGGTTTTCCCATGTATCAAACAGTCATTGCTATCAAGCAGTTATTGCTTCTCAGGTGAACGCCGATGCACAATTATCTCTATTCTCATCCTTACTGACTTAATATTGTCAATAGTAGGCCACTCCTTTCCTCTGGCAACAAAATTATGACTGTGGACTAACCTACACTC
Organism: Parasteatoda tepidariorum; assembly: GCF_982258835.1. Lineage (NCBI taxonomy): Eukaryota > Metazoa > Arthropoda > Arachnida > Araneae > Theridiidae > Parasteatoda > Parasteatoda tepidariorum. The sequence goes on along the minus strand of NC_141761.1, from coordinate 17,747,256 downwards.
GGCTCGGCATCCTCTATCTACACCCATTGTTGGGAGTCAAAGGATTTTTTTTCAAGTTTACCCCTTAACCTTTATATGAATTATTTTTTTACGATTTAGTCTTATTTGTTATTTGCCAGTTTTGTTTACAGATCTTATTTTAGGAGAATTACTGTGTTTGGGAGAAGAATTCACCAACTGCAGGGGAAATGAAACAAAATTTGAAGGGGTAAAAACAGTGAGGACAAATTAAAGAATTTTATTGAACTTATCTCAGTATCTGTGAGTAATTTGTTAACTTTTCCTGCAGAAGGATAATTGACAATATTTCGTCTCAAAACCACAAATTTCTCCCTTGTAAGAGTATTGTTAAGTATCACGACAGTTATTAATTAACTCCGCCAAAGGTAAGGTCAGTATATTGTAATAACATTGTATAATAATGAGTAATGTATAATAATGAGTCTTCAATGGTGACAAATAGCGATGTATATTATGCATATCTGATTATAATACGGGCAGGGCAGGAACCACAAGAAACATCTACAATAAATCAGGGTTCATACACAAAAAGAGGACATTTTTCCCCTGACTTTCCCAGATAAATTTACATAAATTCCAGAATTTACATTTAATAAAAATGTAAATTGTAATTATAAATAATATCGCAATTCTAAGAAAGCATTACAGGAACATTAATCTAAGAAGGGAACTACAGGACATTCCGTGTTTGCTGAATATTGTTTCAACTATAAAGCTTTTCTGCTAGTCATGATCTAGAGTTTGAGTACAATAGACTTCTGGCTAAAATTTTGAAAAACAGGATATTTTTTTAAATTATAACATAGGAACTTTAAAAATAAGCCATTTTATTATTATGACTAATACTAATATTCATAATACTATTTTAAAAATAGGCCATAAATTTATTGACTAACTTTTAAAAAGCACCTTATTTTGTATTACATAAACTATTGAATAAAAAATTTAAGATAATGTTAAAATTGTTCAATTACACATACAAATTTCATAACTAATTATATACTTTTTAAACTCAATTATTTTTTTCAATTTACCCAGTCTAAAAATAAGCAACAGCACTTGAAAATCATATTCTCCAAAACAGATCGAAATGTTGGCTCTTGACTTCTTTGGCAATCAGAAACAATTTTTCTGAAAAGTATAGAAATAATCAATTGCAACTGCTTTACACCAAATCATATTTTATAAAAGCTTTTAAGTAAGATACATTGCAAATAGAAGAAAATGTGTCATCAATACAGTATTTTGAATGGTTTTATTTAAAATAAATATATACTTGAATCATAAATTTATAGAGTTAACTTCTTACTCTAGACATTTTCATAACTATAGGAATTATAAAAATCTTAACATTGAATATTTCCTCTATCCTATAACTCAATTGTTTCGATATAAAGTATTCACAAGACATCCAATCTTGTTTATAAATGGTTATACAACTTTTTTTTTAAAAATTATCAGCATAAAAAATCAAGAAAGACAAACTATAAAAAGCATAATTTTCTCCACTTGAGTATAAAGAAAGTAAATTTTATTGCAAAGAAAATAATACTATTTCTAATTTTGCAATTATTTTGCTTAGAGCAGAAAGTTTTAACAGTTGCCAGTATAATTTTATCAATATATACTTCAGCATGGAAAATTTTTCTAGTACAGTTGCATTAAAAAAATAGCAATTAATATTCTCTCATACCAATATGCAATTAAAATTTATAATTGAGTTCAATTTTTCTTAATAAAATAACTTTAAAGTAGAGTTTCAATAATCTTGGCATAAAAAAAACAGTGAATAAACTTAACATTTTCGTACATAAATTTCAAATGATGATCCCTCAATTCATCGTCTGAAAATTCTACAATATGCTGCATTGTTCATAGGAATTGATCAAAATGAAAATCAAAAGAAAGAGACAAATCAATAATTGTGAAACAGCAAAACACTTCTCTATAAGATTAGTCACAGTATTTGCTGAAAATAATATAGTCTAAGACCTCTAAATTCATTAACATAAAAAATTAATAATATAAAATTGTTAAATGTGTTTCTTTTTCATAGAATGACTGAACTTTCAAAAAGGTTAAAACAATGAATGCTATGGGTAAGGTTATAGGTTGCACCATCAATATAACTAGTAGACAGTTCCTAAATTGGAAGTATTAAATTTTGCACTTTCTACTATCATTTTTGATAAAAATAAAAAGATGTTGGATCAAAAATCTAAAATTTTTCAATTTTCAAACATATTTTTTTTTAAATTTTTTTAACTGTATTCTTAGAAAATGGGATGTTTTAAACACATACAAAAATAAAAAATATCAGGACAAAAATATTAGGAAAAATAAAGACAAAATATTTTACATCAGGAAAATTAAGAATACCAGGACAACCACAAAAAATTTTGGAGACTTTAGCTAATAAAATTAATTTAAATTTGAAAAGTCAAGTAAGAAACATAGTTTTGAACTATGACACTTATAGTTTATAATTTATCCAACATTATAGCTTCTTAACACATACCTATAATATTTAGCAAAGTAGTATATAATATGCTGTCACACATACTTGAAAAAGTTCTGATACAGGATAAAAAAAGTTTTTAAAAAAAAAAGTTTCAAAAAAATGTGAAGAAAATTTTAAATATTTGGGTCATTCATTTCTGTGGTTACTTCTGTTCTAATAAAAATTAAAGTTTTTTAAATTAATTTAAACGAGTCATAAACCTTAATGAATCATAAAATATAAATCAAAACAACAGTAAATTTAGAACAAAATATTACATTTATTGTTCAAACCTTGCACATAGGTGATTAGTCACATCTGTGACCTGACACTCCCACTGTTTCCCAGATTCCATACCTGCCAACTCTTCCGGATTTTCCGGAAGATTTTATTTTCATATTTAAAGTGGTAGTAAATATATACTATTTTTTCTTTTATAAACTTAATTTTTAAATGATTTTGATCACCACTATTCTTACAAAAATTAAGCACATATATCAATATGCGTTACTATCATGGTTGTCAACTTAAGTTTTTTCAAATGCAACGTATTTGTTTGCTTAAAATTGAAGTTTTAATTTCATTTTAATACCACTGGGGAAAATGATAATGGAAGGGATTAAAAGTTTGCAGGTATGCAGATTCCCAAGTTTATAGTTATAGAAATATGAAATAATCTTAAATAACTTTTTAATTGAGAATGTATTTAAAATACTGCACTTATAACAAAAAACTATATAAAAAATTTCAATGTAATTTCCATGTCAAGGTAAATACCAGTAACCAGAATAATGGGTTACAACAGATAACAGAAACAAAAATACCAATAAATTTTTCGGAAAAGCAGCAATATGCTATTACACTTCATGCATCTTTTTTGAAAGTGCCATTTTATTTAGAACTACAAACACAAGAGCATACTTGGGTAAACAATACAATATATTCAACTATATTTATTACTAAGCATTTGTCAAATTTTTGTTATATACTGAGATCAACACACAATGTCATATATGTGGGCCAACAGAATTTATATAATTTGACAAACTATTAAGTAAATCACTATATTTATAGATTTAAGCATCTAAAATGTGTTACAAATTTTTAGAACATATAGTCTCAAATGCATGGGAGTATTCACAATAGAAAATAATAGTTAAAAAATAAGCCTAAATCTAATTAAAAAATTTGTGCATTGAAATTCCTGCATTCTCACAAAATAATTCATATTACTAAGCATTTGTCACATTTGGAACAAAAAATGTGTACTGCAAAACTAAACAACTATTTGAAAGTAAAATTATTATGAAAATATATGTAGAACTAAAATCAGTCCTTATTTAGGTGAAGAAACACAAAATACACTTGCTTTTGAGAAAAATGGAAACAAAGTATATTATAAAATGTTTTGTTGTAAAAAAATGAGCAAAATAAATATTTTTTTAAAAAACCTTTTAATTTAAAATAATAAAAATTCACTTTTATTTTATAGAAATAAAAATATATGTACCTAATGTTTGGTATATCTTTAATGGTCCAAGCAGGAATACTATGCAATTTGGTTAAAGCAGATATTACATGAAGTAATGGTGCTATTGACCATGATTGTGAGGCAATGATGTGGAGGAAGCTCTTCAAAAATAACACTAAAATTCAATTTAAATATGCTGTATACAATACTGAAAATATAGCCAAAAATAAAAACACTCATTTTTCGCAAAATTTATGTAAAACCACTATCACTAGTAATATACAATACTATTTTTATAAAATCACTTAGTTTTTGTAAAAAGAAAACTTCAAAATGATTGGACTTCTACATAATTAAAAAAGCAAACCAGATAGTTTTCACACACAGCAAATGTCATAATAAAGGGAGTAATAAAAGAAAAATAAGAATTTTTTTTAGCAGATTCAAACAAATTCTTCAATCATTAGTCCTTCTTTGAAATTATCAAATTGTTTTGACCATTTATATTTTCTATTGAAACATTTTATTTTTTTATATTTAAGAAGCAAAAAATATACAAAAATTTTAAAACTTTATTTATTTTTTACTTTATTTATTTATTTTTTACTTTATTTATTTATTTTTTTGATGCCATGAAGAATATAAAATCAGGGTTCACACTCAAAGAGAAGGAACTTTTTCCCTCACTAAAATGTAATTAATTTACATAAAATCTTTATGAAAACGAAATTTACATTTAATAACTATGAATTATATTTAATGCAAAAAATAAACAAACATAATAATAAATAAAAATAAATATAGTTTTATATAAATTAGATTACTTTCAAAGATCATACAAAAAAAATTTTTTAAAGTAAAATGAAAAGTAAATTAAACATGTCAATATCAAGATTTAAATTTAAAGAGTAAAACTAGCTATTAAAATAATAATGTGATTTTTCTAAAAAAAATAAAATAATCAATTTAAAACATTTATGTAAAAATCAATGATTAAGATAATTTGCATGAGAATGGACACCTTTAAAATGATTATAACAATAAAAAAAAATAAAATATTACAGACTTAAATCACAAATCCAGCAAGGTAAATAATAAAACTATTAAGTGCATTTAGTCCCTCAGATCACACTAACACGAGTAAGAATGTGTCAAAAGTTATCCCTTCATCCTCTTTTTTTTTTTTAAATTCGTGATTTTTCAAAAACATTTTTTAATATTTTTTTCTTCTCCTTTAAAAAATCTTTATATTTGTTTTCATGTCTTCTCCATATTTTTAACTTATTTTATGGATTCTATGCATTTGCATCTTATGTGCTGTAACATATTATTTTTCTTAATTTTCTTTAATATTCTCTCTTTCCCTTTATCCTTTTTGTCTATTACGTTGCTATATATATACGTATATACATATATATATAAAACCTCTGCAATTAAAAAATTTAAAACCATTTCAGTTCTTTGAAGGAATTTCAACTGGACAATTGTCCTTCTCTTCCTTCCCTTGAGTATAGCCATGGAAATATGTACATTAATAAGAATATACATTTTATACAATATAATAAAAAGTATACTATTCTATATTTAAGTATTTCATTATTTGAGTATAACAATTACTATCTTAAATTATAATAATGAATTTTAAAGAAATTATGAGAATGAATTTTAAATTTTGTGAGAAACACAATATAGAGATGGATTTTTTGCGATTGCTTTTTTTCTTTTTCGCAACTTCATATTATAAAATAGTGTTTCTTGAAAAAGCAGTATTATTTAAAACATATGCAAACTTACAAAAATCTATACAAATATTCAATGTATTTTATTAATTTGAATATAATGCAACTAAAATTTATAAAGAATGTTTTACCTTTTTCAGTTTCCTGTGCAAAGGCACTGACATAATTATTTAGGAATATAGAAATTTTTTCTGATGAAAGAAACATAGCAAAATTATCTTGCTCAGAAGCCCTAATATAAGAATAATATAACATCTGATTAGATCAAGATACTGATAAAAATACAAATATAGTAGATGTCATTAAAAACACTGGTATGTGAGAAATAATCAAATTGAAAAAATATAGTTAAGTTTCCTTTTAAAATAATATAACAATATACAGTAGGGAACCGATTATCCGGAACGATCGGGACCATCGCTATTGTGGATAACTGATTTTTCCGGTTTTCTGAATCGCTACAAAAAGCCGTTTTTTTTTTATTGTTAAACCCAACTAAAAAAATAATATTTAGAAATAATCTTAAAAAGAAGAAAAAACGATGAAGTAATACTCTAATGATTATTTCCAAAACGATGGTAAGGTAAACATCTTTCAAAATAGAAAGAAAAATCCTAAAATCTTATGAGGAAAAAAAAATTTTTTTTTAAAAAATGGCAGGAAAATTTATCAAATTTCGTTCCGGTTTTTTGGTTTTCCGATTTCCGGATAACGGGTTCTGTACTGTATATGAACTTTTTAACTGAATAATAAGAAAAAAACTAAATTGAATAAATAAATATATCACCTTGAAAATAAAGTTTGATCATTAATTGCTTCAAATAGGAGCGTGATGAAATCCTAAAACAATAAATAAAGCAACAATAGATAAAGTACCAAAGAGCAACAATAAATAAAGTATTTCTCAACTTTGTTCTTCTTTTTATTTATTAAAAAACGGAATGATTTGCAAATGCAGAAATATAAAAACAAATATTCAAACATGGTATAACTATGCAAGCACTGATCTTTTTAACAACTTGAACAATCGTAAAGGTTAAAATAGGAATGGTTTTAGGCATTATGTATTACCCGGTTATGTTTTTAAATTTTAAAATGGTACAAGTATAAAGCACATAAAAATTTTATGTAACTTTTCATGTATATGAGAAAGAAGTTCCTGGCTTGAAACCAATTGGCATTTATAAAATACATATGATTTGTAGTTCATATAAAGGTATTCATTTTGAGTATTAAAAGAAAATAAATTACACAAAGCCTAATAGATAGAATTAATTACTTAAAATAAAGGAAATACTTCTAGATTCTTAATTATTTTCTAGCTACACATATTTATTTACAAAAAGAAGTAATATATCTTAGTAGTTTATTATATATTCTATATGATGTTTACAAAGTTTTGATATTATTGTTAATAATTTGTCCTAATAAAGTGATATACTTGTAGAGACAAGTACAGTGACAAAAAAAGTAAAGTGACATTCTTTTTTTAAAATGAAATACTCTGTATCAAGAAAATTAATAATTTAGATAAAATAATTATTAAAATTTTATTCTTAAGATTAAAAATTATTTGCTCATTGACAATTTCCTTTAGGTTTAAATTTATAAGTGAAAAAAAAAAGATAAATTTATTTAAAAAAATTTATGCCCAACTATTCTTGAAGTTGTTTATTTAGCAACTGCTTAAGAAATGGCAGAAAATACAAAACTACTTCGTAACATCAAATTTTATTTTATACACCTTTATTTTACTTATCCTTTTCATTTATATTGGATGAAAGTATCAAATTGGATACGGAAGCAGGGAAAAACAGTTGTGCCTCTATTAGATGCATCGACATTGTCATAAACTGAATACAGCTGAAATTGTATTTTTAAACCTGAGTTTAAAAAAATTTATTCATTATCTAAAAATAATTTTATGAGTTTCAGCTATGTTAACAATAAAAAAAAATTAATATACTTATTCATTTCTCTTTGGTGCTTATAACAGAATTAATAAAGAGAACTTTTATGATATGAATTTTCACTAAATATTTCTTTAAGCATTCCGAATCTAAAAATTGTTAAAAATTTAAATAACTTAATGATGCAGAGCATGAATTTTGTGTTATAAGAGTACCAGACAGACAAAAATTGTTGCTCATCACTATTTTTATGAAAAAATTAACAATTTTTCAAACGATAACAGATGTAATATCAAGAGCTTTTTGGTGCCACAAACTATAAAAAAAATTTAAAACTGAAAATCCCATTTATTTCACAGTAATAATAAAATAAGGTTACTGCAAGGTCTAAATATCATGAAGAAACTCTAAAGAGTTACAAAAAGAAAATACATTTGTTAATATTTTTTAAAATATGTCAAGGATACATTTTTCTGGTTGCATTTCCCCAGAAAAAAATTTATCCCTTGCGTATTATGAATCAAAAAGGTACAAAATAATTACTAGTTTTTAGCTGTCTTTTTACTACTAACTTCTGGTTATAGTTAAAAAGGCAACTAAAAAATAATCTATAGTTTATAGAAATAAAAGCAAAATATTTACATAAATAATTCAGAAAAAGGTAACAGTTCAATACCTCTGAATTTTCTTTTAAAATAGCATTATCTTCATAGCTTAATTGAAAAGTAAAATCCAACGTCCATTTAACCACACAGCGACTTTCATGTTTTAGCATTCTGCGAAAAAGAATCATGCACCATGAAGGACTCAGACAATTTCCATGCTGAGGAGCTGCAGTAAGATATATGCATTTTGATAACAATTTTTAAACAAAACATTTTTCATAAATAATTTTTAAAACATAAGCTACAAATAATTTTTGATTTGGTTATTTCAGAAGACATTCATTTTCTAATTAATAAATGCGCTGTTTCTATAGGTTGTAAATGTTTTCTTTTTTTCTAAAAAATTTACGATTACAATACATTACAAGATGAGAATTTGATTTTTTCCTTAACAAAATCGACTTATAGATTAGAATTGACATTTGGGGAAAAAAAGTTCCTTTGAATTATCAAAAAAAATAATAATAAAAAAATAGATTAATCAAACTTTAAGGAATGAAGAAAAAAAAGCAATGTTAAAACTGGAATTTTCTCCTAGGTTTTGAAAATACTTTGAATTATCTGAACTTTGAGTTATACACATTAAAATAATATAGAGGGTTTGGTTATATTTATATAATTTTAGAAAAATTCATATTTGGATTTGGGGCTCCTTGGAGTCTCATCCCTAAGGACATCTTGTAAAAACATCATTAAGAACAGTTCCTGCATTTAAAAATATGGTAATGAACACAACAAGGAAAAAATAGTTTGATAACCACATATAAGTACTTATTTAAAAGATTCTTACATTAGCTATTAAAAACGCAAATGTATAGTTTCTTTTTATCGAATAAAATTTATTTTCATATATGTAAATGACCGATGACAATAGAAGAAATGCGACTAAATAACAAAACAAATTTTTCCAATAAATTTACATTTCAGAATTTTAAATTTAATTTTTCTTATCATCAAGACTGATTACATCACTCTTAATTTTGAGAGTCCTAAAAAACATTATTTTTATTTACATAATTATATACTACATTTAACATCATTATATACTACATTTAACATCATTATATACCTACAGCACAATTGTACTATTCTGGAAAACTTGGGCAACACAGGCTTGATAATATGTATCTGCAAAAAAATCAAAATAATAATTAGTAAAGTCACATCTTTTATGTGATTCACGTGATCAGTAATAAACTGCTCATGTGAATCACATCAATGGCACTATTGCAGACATTTTTTAGCATTACTAAAAAAAGGTCAAAATTTTTTCATTCTAACGTGCAGGAATTTTTTTCTCTACTTCATGCACCTGTACTTTTCTCGCGATTACATCATTGCATTTTGCTTTAGTCATGTTCAACAGAGGTGAATTTTGCCGTTTTCTTTCCATTTAATAAAACAATTTGCCTTTCCAAAGAAAGTTAAATTTTTTTCTAATTCCCGAAAAAAAAATTGTTTTGACACGATTTCCCACCTATGCAAACGCGGTTTATAATTGCACACCATGTTTCATATTTTCAAAATTTTACATCAAATATTGTGATTCATATTCAAATGATTTAAAAGCCACTAATAAGATTCCTGTTCAAGTGACTTAAAAATTAAATGCAGAAATTTGCATTCACATGAATTTAAAACTAATAATACCCAGAGCTCATTCTAGGCAGAAAAAAGAGCAGGGTGCAAAAGTTTAAAAAAAAGAGCATTATTATTCTAAAAAGGCAATACTTTCCTTCTATGGGCTTTACACTTTCTATTAAAAACATTGTCTTTTTTTTTTTTAACTTGACTAAAAGTACCACAGCAATCATATTAATTGCTAATTTTTATTAATAAATTAACATATATGTATGAGTTAATGAGCTAATTAGCTTAGTCATTTATTTAAAATGCATGCATATATTAATAAAATAATAAATGTATGTTTTTAAGTGTCTGTAGTTATGATTTAATAATTAAAATGATTAATAATAATCATGATTTAACGATAGTGAAGTAACTGCAAACTTTCATCAAAGACAAGTGCACTATTTTTCTTTCCCCATATAAATCTATGTATTGACAGCAATGAAACTAAATAAAAAGAGTTGAAAATAAAGAGGGGTTGAGGAAAGAAAGGGCAAAAAGGGTATGGTGTCTATTACCAGGGCACTAATTTACTTCAGGGGCAACAGGGTGGATTCTTTTGACTAAAAGGGCAGCAGGGTGCTGCGCCCGGTTTACCCTGCCTAGAATGAGCTCTGTAATACCCACAACGAAAGGGGTATAATTAAAAATGTTTTTTGCATGCATATTATTCTATAAACATTTTATGCAAAGTTATAATTTAAATATTTTATGACTCTATTATCGATAGTTAGCCTGTTTTTTTTAACCCATTTTGAACTATAATAAAATGCATGCCTATCCCTCTTATTATACATCTTAGTAAGAAATCTTCAAAATTATGTCTTAAATAATCCCTTTTTTCAATTATATTGTATAATATTTTATACTTAAATTAATAATTTTAAAAAAAAATTTCTTTAAATTAATGCTTTTTATTTTTTAATAAATGAATGATAGGGATATGCAAGTGAAAATAATAGCTTATATGTATATCCCTTTCCTTATTTCTCAGCAAAAAAACTCTGAATCACACTGAAATCACACTTTTAAAACTATGAGACTCTAAAGAATGTAGAATATCAGGGTTCATTATAAATCTTGTACTGTAATAAAATAGCTTTCAATTCAGTTCAGTAGTAACTCAGTTCTAAGTAATTGCTATTAACTAATTAATTGGTAAGATAAGTTATTCAATTTATGTATTTCAAATAATTGATAAATTTAATCAGTAAAATATTATTAAAATTCCTTGTTACTAATAGTCAGTTATATTTAGTAATTAGAGTACAATTTAGAAGGTATTGATGATGGCAAATAAGTGCCTCAAATTTAATTTTTTCATTACTATTTAATCATTAATTAATAAATATATTATCATGACAATATCAACCAGATAATCCATGATGCACTCTTAGACTTTGCCCATTGCTACTGAATTTATTGAAGAAGATTTGAAGATGTAATAATAAAAAAATTGCAAATAAGTATTACCAAACATAATATTAGATAGTGGTCAAGTTGCAAAAAATAAAAATTGAAACTAAAGTTAATTCCAAGCATAAACTACACATTGAAACAGACATAAAACATTCCATCTACATATTAAACAATCTCATTGATAATATAGTGATAAAAAGATATGTTCTTTTATTTCGATGCTTATGACTGCAACTGAGGAATTTGATATTGAATCCTTTTATTGTCTTTATTGATTATGTGAAGTTCATGTGCAAATGTCTGGAATACTTCACCATATAACTAAAAAAGACTACCTATAAATTTCAAAATATAGCAGCAAAACAATAATTTTCAAAATAAAAATGCATTTTATATTTTTTATAATTTGATTCAACTTTTAAAAAAACTTACTTAAATCCAAAATAGAAATAAATTATAAATGCATGAACTTAAAAAGAAAGATATAAATTAGTAATATATGTACCTGTTTTTCTTCCAAAGTTTCAAAAATATTAATTATATCATCCCAAATTCTTAGGCCATCAGTGAAAGCTGTTGAAATGATGGTTGATGTAGTATTTCTTGCATTTACAGTCACATTAATACTCTCTGTTTTAGATAACCAACACAAAATTGTCTTAAATATGTTCACAGCAATTTTTCTAATATAATAAGCATCTGATGCTAAACCAGACTGTATAACATCCCAAAAGAGAACATTTTGGACAAAAAATAATTGAAGACCCTTTGATATACTAGAGATATACTTAGTAATTGAATACACCAAAATGTATATAGCATAATTATGACTTTGTGCGTCATTGCTTTGTTCATACTCAAGCTGAACGCAATCCCACATTACTTTAAATATGCTCTCTGTAATAAAAACATTACTCAATTTCAATACAACAGGAAGAATAAAGTTTGCGAAATATTTAATGGTTGATAAATCAGAAAATGATAAGTTGCCAACTATGCTGATAATCAGTTCAGCAGTTTCATGATCTTGTATAGTAGGAAAACAGTCCAGAAAACGAGAGAAAAATTTCAAGACTAGATAAATTTTTTTGTTTAAACAAGAATCGTAGCTTTGCAATTGAATATTTTCTTGCAACTTATTATGGGCAAAAAATTCGCTTATATAATTAAAAGTCTCTTTAACTAATTCTTCTTCGGTTTCAAAAAGCTTGGATAAACAAGTAGCAGTATCCAAAAGTAAAGAAATGTTTGAGCACTCATCGTCATTTTCAACTCTCTCAGAAAGAATACATTTTACATGTTTTGTGAAAAGAAGGTGAGTAATCGAAAGTAAAATCGTTTTGCAATCGCTACTTAAATGTTCTTCTAATTTATAAAATTTATTGCCCAAGAGATTTTCCTCTTCACATTTCTCAAAGGAATGTACAATGCCTAACAAATCAACCAATATTTTAGAATTAATAATGCATTTTTCCCGTAAAAGCACATCGTAAATACATCTCAAATTAGATAAAACCTTCTCCTCGTCAAAATATTTAAATAAAGTATTAAGTTCACCCTCCATATTTTCAAATGTTGCACATAGAATAGATAATTGAAACTGTACAATAATCCAAGTAAATCATCTAGTTTTTGAATTATAAAAACAAAGTACATAAATTATAAAACCTTTTATCTATAAACATATTTGATATGATTTTAAAGAACAAAGTTTTTAAATGGATACAAACATAGCTCGATCAGCGCGTCCACGCGTGAAATCAAAACAAAAACAAACGCTCTGAAAATATGTTGCCATTTAAAGGAAGATAAAAAAAAGAAAGAAATCGATAAATTATTTAAAGTGCGCCGCTTCAGTTGTTCTTTCATTGCTTCAAATGGAAAAGGTCCCGCAGTGGACTGATCGTTAAGACACGGTTCCCAGCAGATCACCGAAGTCAAGCATCACTGGCTACGGTCAGTGTGCGGGTGGGTGACCACTTGGATCAGTCTGCGTAGGGACCGAGGGTGTGCGGTATTGGTCCTCGTTAAACTGTGCTACCGTAAAGTGCTCGACTTCGCGCGCAGGTCGTTGGGCTACCGAAGCGGGGGTGCCATCCCCTCCGCAGAGGATCAAAATTGTGATGGCATGTCTTCGGATCATCCTCCGGGATGTTTCCCAGACCGTCGCCAATAGCCCATTGTGCAGCTCTAGTGCGACGTAAATTAACAACAACAACAACAACATCAAATGGAAAAGCTCATGTTTATAAATTTTTGTATTCGTTACATTTTAATTTAAACCTTTTCGTCCTGTATGTATTGTTTTCAAAATAAACAAATCCAATCAGTATTTGATTGTTAAATACATTTCTTTTGCGTTATAAATTTTTTCTCATATCCTTTCTATATTTCATAACATCATAGCAGGCCTGGAACGATGAATATTGTCCTTGCTTAATAACAAACGATACCTTTAGCTTCCACGGTGTTATATTAAACTAGCCGTTGAGTGACCCATACTAAGCTAGGCCTTCAATGTCTTGAGCTTAGGTTGAAATTTGTATTTTTTTTATTTTATTAACATCATTGTTGGGCTCTGGATAATGAGTTTTCAAAATAGCTATCATAGCAAATTTGCGAATTCTCTCGAATTCATCTGTTGTTTATTTAGCTGAAAGTTACATTATTGTTGGAACGTGCTATTTTGAAAACTCTGCAAGTAAACTGAAATATTGGATGGTGCATTTTTTCAAGCTAAGGCAAAACGTAAAAATCAGACGGAAGTAGCAACGCGGAAGTCTTAACCCCTAGCGCCATCTGCGCTTCGCTTTACGCGGTTAACCATCCATAGGAGGAACGATACGATTTTTACTACACCAGCATCGGTATCAACTTCTTATTACATTATGTTAGAAGAATATATATTTTAATGTTATAATTTTATTTTAACTCGGTAAGCTATAATTTAATTTCTAATTTTCTGGCAAAAATATTTACTCAAAGTGAAATTGTCGAGTGAAAGTTTTCATTCATGATCGCCGTTTAAAAGGTATCAGTCAGTGTACAAATTTGACATTACCAGACATGTCAATGTAAATAAAAGCTCATCTTTTAGTTTTCTTTTCATAGTAGTTATCTAAAAATTAATAATTTCTTTCTTTGTTTATCATATTTTAGTTAATAAGTTGATACGAATGGAGATTCAAAATTCTGTACATTCAATAAAATTTATTGTTATATAGTTTAGAGATGAATTAAATTATTTGTTTTTATATTTCAGCTGTAAAAAAAATTTCTGTGATCAGTGTGATGTATGTTTTTATTTGTTCTTTTGAATTCACGTAAATAAAATTCTTGTCGGTCTCAATTTTAAGAGGCTTAATTGTGAAAGCCTAAAAAATCAGTTCAGCTAATATTTATGACTGAGTATTATTAAAAGAAAAAGTGTTTAAAGTAGCATAATGATTTTTGAAAATGAATATGTAAAAATTAGCTCTTGTTATTATTAATTTTTGTCCGTTTTATCAGGATGTTTTTTTTTTTTAAAAAACATGTCTTTCTGCAGATTTTTAATGGTGTTAGAAATGATGTATGTCAAACTGTATTATTTATTATGGTATTGGTATTTCACCAGTATAGAGGAAAAATTGCCGTATTTTATAATTAAGTGGTGAATTTATCTGTGGATCTAAAAATTATTCTGTGTATATCTTACAATTATTTCTATCCAAAATTTTAAACTGAAAGTTTTTATCTTATAATTTTACACCAAAATGCTGATAAATTACTTTTCTATTATTCGGGCGTAAGCAAAAAGTTGCCAAAAAATATAGAACTTCACCAACTCTTTTTTACTTTTCTTTCAAATTACATAAAAAATTTTAAAAATAAAATTTAGTTTAAAATAATAAAAAAAAGTTGAAATTCCTTGCTCTCTGTTAACCAAAAAGTATTGCTGATCAAAACTTAAATATACCACTAATCATAAATTAAAAGTAATGACCATGAATTTAATTGTTAATTAAACTGCTAATTTAATAAATTTTTTTTAAATGAAAAAATTATTACTAGATATTTTAGAGTGTAAATGTAATGATTAAAAATGGTTATTTTAGTGTTTTTCAAGTGATGTGAAATAGTAAAGAAAAAAATACTACCTTTTATAAAACGAACTATAAAAAACTTTTATATATTACTAGCTGATTATCTGTTTATGAAAAGGTTAAAAATCTTGTAAATTATCAATGATTAGTATTGATTGATGTTATATTAATATACACAAATACGAAATGTTTATTTTTTTTTAAATTTTAAGGAAAGATGAACTAGCTGATGCTGATAGTTATGCTTTTCATTTTTGTTTGTGCTTATTTGATTCATCAAAGCTAAAATAATAAAAGATTGTGCAATTAACACCTAGGAAAACTCTTTTTTTTTATATGTAAAGAAGTTATATTTATTTTGAATAACTAGAATTAAAAGCTTATTAATTAGCTCATTAAAGGAAACAACAATTACTTGGGAGTAAAAAAAAAACTGCAATTTAAATTGCATCAATGCATTATGTTACACCAATGTGAAAATATAAAGATTTAATAAATTTAAGTACTTACTTGAAAATTTTACTCAATAATTCAATTTAAGATCTTTCAAAGTTGATGATGTGTATATTCATTACACCACACGTTCCTTGATTTTCAACTTCTTCAACATTTTATTTAATGCCTAATCCCGATGATAGTGAGGAAAGCAATATAGATGGGCACAAAATATCGGAGGATATACTCACAACTAATCAAAAGTTTAAAAGCATTAAAACTCTAAAGCATTTTAGGGTGTAAACCATAAAGCTAATTTGTGAACAGTAGTATTAAATATTGAAAGGGATATTGTTATAGTTGTATCAAAAAAACAAAAAACACTTAAAAATTTAATATTTTTTCTACTAGTTCATCTAAAAATATACTTTTTACCCCGATTTTACTTTACCTTGCTTCATGCGTTTTTTATGGCTAGTCTGACTAAAAACGTAAATTCGGTATGTGTGTGTCTATGCATATGTTTGCATCAAAACAAACTTAAATTTCTCTTTTCTCGATTTCTTTTAAAATTAGAGATATTAAACCCATCAATTAATTTTAAAAACCTTCTGTGTGTATTATTTTGACTCACTAAATTAAAATTCAATATTTTTGAAAAATATAAATTTACAAAATTGAATCAATAATATTTGCAAGTTGGCCCCCTTATTAAAGTGGCAGATGTAAATATTTCAGGATGAAATCGGCATGAATCAAGTCAGCATTAAATGTTGAAATTGTAGCATGAAAGCGAAATTTTTTTGTGCTATTGGATATTTTTTTATTTTATTCATTTATTTTATTTTGTTCAATATTGTTATGAATTGTTTTTTTAGATTTTATAAATATTTCCTAAAACAATTGTTTTATTTTATTAATCTAGGGAAACTATACTGCCAAAGCTAATTAGAAATTAAAGAATTATGATATAATTACATCTTGTTTTCCCTTTTCTAATTTGGTAAGTACTATCAGTAAAAACTTCAGTTTATTTTATTTCTAGCTCTAAAATTCATTATATTACATTGCTACTATTTTTGTTGTTTCAATTAATGTAATTAAAATTTTACATTTATTAATTTATTTCAAGTAATATCTCTGGCCTTAGTATTACTTATATTTATGAGGACGTACAATATCTTATTGCATGTCTTATTTAAGTTTGAAATGTGAATTAGATTCAGATTAGTTAGGTGAAAGAAGTTTTTATGCTGATGATCAAACTAAGCATGATCATAAGCAACTACGAAAACTTAATTCATATTACTAATGTGAATTAGCTAATGGCTCCTAAAAAATTTTTATTATTATTATTTGTTACTTGGTTTAGTATTTCTTTAATGAAATGATTTTAAAAGAAAATTCAACACTATTCTTTTGATGCTGAGCTGCATGGACTAGAATGTTGATGCACTAAAACTATTATAATGTAATAAAATAATATGTAGTTAGGAAATTTAAAATATTCATGTACAGTGCACTAGAAGAAAAAAAAAACAGGCCACCCTGTATAACTTTCCATTGAATAATCGAATCCTCACGTTCTAGGTCTCAATCTTAATGACTCAAGAGGGTGAGTAATCAATATGCTAATTAATAAGTGCAGACGATATTTTAAATGACGAAATCGGACACAAAAATGTACTTCTCTGAAGAAACATATTGTTTTTTTCCAATGGATTTGAATTTTTGAACCCCATAATATAGGGAGTAGGTCTTATAGGGAACTATGATCCCCATAGTTTGGTCAAAAAAGAGATTCAAAGTTTGGACTCTTTAATGTTGATTTTACTTTTTGCGTATTTAGCAATATCTCCAGAACTTTTTGAGCGAAATTGAAATTTTTTTTGCATACAGTTATAAACCCTGTGGCAGAATCGCAGCGACATGGCAGCATTGTCACAGAACATTATTGAGCTCTTGCAGAAAGAATTTTCTTTTGAAAAGTGAAAAAAAAATGTTTTTCTTTTTTACAGAAATTTATATGTAATGTTTGAACCATCCAATTAGATAATCACTTTTTGGGGCACTCAATTTACGCCGATAGTAATTGTAAATCGATGTAATGTTCCGATTGCATTTACGGCAGTTTATTGATTTTCACTTGGATCACACTATCTTAACCTTGTATTGATTCCAGCATTTCTTGAAAACTTTTATTGCATTCTGTGGGTAGCAAAGTTATTTTAACAAGTTTTATTATTTTTCCTGGTACATCCAAATCATTTAAGATTTGGTACAGTTCTGGTATTCTCACCTTAATTTTCTGGTATTCTCACCTTAATGTGGTGATATGGTTTGTGTTTTCTACATTCAGTCAGAGAGCTATGCCTGTGATAGCTTAGCTACTGGTAGGGTCATCCAAGCCAGTCAGATCAGAGAAGAGGCACCTGACACCCTGGTTCGTCAGGGTTGTTTTTAGTCGGGGCTGACAACCCGACACTGTAAAAAACCTTCTGTTTGGAAGCTTCTAAAAATATAATTCCCAAAATTACTGTAATTAAATGAATGAAGATTTTGGAAAGTATAACTTGGAGAGTAAAAATGTGAATTAGAAATTATCTGAGGTGCATAAAAATATAAGAATATATCTCAGTTACTGGGAAAAATCATCTCTGTTACTACGAAATAGCTTTGCTACAGTTCAGCATGTCTGGATACGTTACAAGTTGTATTAAAGGTCACTCGAAACTTGTACAGTACAGAACCCGTTATCCGGAAATCAGAAAACCGGAAACGAGCGAACGAAATTCTTTTGTCGAATTATCGAACGAAATTCGATAAATTTTCTCGCCATTTTTTAAAAAAAAAATTTTTTTTTTCCTTGTAAGATTTTAGGATTTTTCTTTCTTTTTTGTAAGATGTTTACCTTACCATCATTTTGGAAATAATCATTAGTGTATTACTTCATCGTTTTTTCTTCTTTTTAAGATTATTTCCAAAACATTTTTTTTAGTTGGGTTTAACAATAAAAAAAACGGCTTTTTGTAGCGATTCAGAAAACCGGAAAAGTCAGTTATCCGGAATAGCGATGGTCCCGATCGTTCCGGATAATCGGTTCCCTACTGTATCATCATTTTTTGTTTTAAATATTTAAAAACTGGTAGAATAGCATACAGCAAATATTATATTCTGTGTAGTAAATGATACCTTTCAGTCTAAATTATTCCTTTCAGTCTAAATTATTCAAATTTAAATAATTCTTAATTTTTCTTTCTATTATAAAAACTTGTATTGTGGAATATTTTCACATACATACAAGTGTTAATCTGGATCATACTTCCATTTTAAAAGCTAATCTAATTTAGTTTGCATTTAAAATGTAAACTATAAATTTTAGTTATTAACTGTTAAATTCCTTTTCAAGTTGGCATCAGATTTTCTTTCTCACACTTTTACTGAGAAACTTCACTAATATTGCAATAAGGCATGCAAATTTTTATTCAGTTTATATTTGGACCCAGAAGTTAGACATAAACAGTGCATGACTTTTTGTTTTATGGTTGATAATAGTCTTATTTTGAAGTTAATTCTGATTTTTTTCATTTCTCTAATGTTTTTAATTCTTAGTAATTCTATTTTTGTAGTAATTGAAAAAAAGTTTAAGACTAAAATGTTCAATTTTTGGAGTTTTAATTTTTTAGGAGTGAAACATTTTGAAAAATGGAAGACATATTGACTGAAGCTGAAGAAACGGTTAGTAGTTTTTTTTATATTCCGATTTGAATAATTAATTTAAACTATTTTTCAAATTAATGTGTATGCTTGAAAAAGGTCTTTTTTAACTAACAAGTTCTCATTAAGATCTGCTTAGAGGTTTAGTTTAATTTCATATTTTATGTTATGTAAATCATGTTTTGTAAAGTTTGTTCGTTCTTATATCGCCATGGTTGAATTACCTTAACTTTTGTTTTTTAGGCTGTAAAAGAGTTCATTGCCATTATTAAAGAGTTACATTTACATAGCAATGGGGATAAAAAGACTTGGAATAAATCCACTGCTATCAAGTTTATGATGGCCAGGAAATTTGACATTTGTCGTGCTGTGGCTTTATTTGAATCACATGAGGTAATGATGCTGAGCTTTTTTTCATTTATAATTTGTGATGGAATGTATATTTTTATTTTAATATACACACTTTTTAAATGCTAACCCATTTTGAAGCAGTTTTAATCTGTTAAAACTTTTTTTTATCAAACCATCTGAGATATAAGGTAATATTTGTATCAATGTATTTGATATTTTGTACTTAATACATAAAAGATCAAATACTTTCAATGAATACATCATTAAATTAGCAAGTTTGATTTATATAAATTATTTTTAAAATTATAAAATTAGTTTTAAAAGAAAGTCAAATTTAATTAACTGATATAGCCTAATCAGTGCATTATCTATTTGCTGCTGTACCTAGTATCTTTTTTATAGTAGTACTAACTGAAAGAAGAACTGTAAATATTGTAATTTCATGAGATGCGCCACCCTAGAATATAGGATTAGAATATTATGCATTTCAATAGCTTTTCAAAAGAACACAAAATTGTTCTGTGTACAATTGTTTGCAATTCAAATGCAACACAAGTATTTCCGAGTCTCAGATATATATAATAAAAATAATAAAGTTGACCTTCAGCTAAAAGTGGGGATGAACTTGGCCTTCAAGATAGATAATTTAAGCATTTCGCCTCACTCATTTATATTAGAAAATAACTTGCATAATTTTCTTTCTTTTTTTTTTCTTCACACCTGCAGCAGAAGAAAGGAGGAGGGGAAATTGTACTTCCGTCCATCCTCGTAAGGAACTATTCGCGAGGTCATTGTGAGAGGGGAATTCAGTAATGTCTTCTTTTGTTGAAAGGAAGAGCGTGTGTTGTGCTTTTGTTACATTCTTGTAAACTATTTTTCCCCTGCATTGTGAATTCTTTAAAGTATTATTGATTGTAATTTCAAAACTCAAGTAGTTAAAGAAAAAAACAAAAACAAACAGACCATCTCATTAGATATGCCGCACATATTAAAATTTAATGTTTCAAATCATAAACGCCTCGGCGTATCTCCATGAAGTTACTGTCCTTTTCCAATTCCTTTGAATTAATTCTAAATTAGCTCTATTTTGTAGCTGGTGACTTTAATCTCTGTATGCTTGTCTGTAGCAGTTTGCTTTGGATCAGTCTCAGTTCTCAGATATTTGAAGCTGTCACATTCTTCCTGCCTTGCCATAGAGAATTTTACTACTTTTCTTACATTATTTAGTTAAATTTTATGTGACATATTTAAATAATTAATCTCCCTTATTTTTTATTGTTTTGCTTAGTTAATAATACACTAGTAAATGAGTAGTAATAGTAAATTTTACGATATATATTTTGATATGTTTTATTTTAAAATGTTTTTATATTATTTCTTTGTTAGTTATTAACATCAAACAGAATTTAATGTTCAACAAGAGTATATATTTATGAAAAAATTTTGATTTGTCAGCAAATATATTGCTTTATTATTGACTCTTCGAAATGTTCCCATGTAAAATGTGTTAAATTTTAATAAAAATAAGTAGTCTTTACAATTTGATTAAAATGATTTATAAAATGTTATGGGTAATAATTAATTTTAACACTTTATTATTTAGGGTATTTTGTATATTCCAAACAGGAATAGTAGTTTAATCAAATTTTATTTCACTTTAATTGAATATTTTATTTTGTTAGTTACTACTTAAATAATAATAATAATAAAAAACTACAGCTGATTCACATTTTCAGACTTATGTAATAATTATGTTTAATTATTTCATAATAATTAATTAATAATTATGTTCATATTATAATTGTGTTTTTTTATAAAAAAAATAAAATATTTGTATTTGATTTGAATCACCTTTTGCTTTATTTTACGACCAAAATTATTTTTAAGTTTGCAATTCAAGGGACCTAAAATTCAAAATAACCTTATAAATTCTATATAAACTTTCAGCTCCAATAAATGCAATTAGTTAATATTTACTTACCCTGACTTTTGTTTTAAGATTGATGTGTATCTAATATTTAAAGTATAATGTTTTTGTAACTATATTTAGTTTTGTCAGTTTGTAACTGGTACTTTCCCATCTTTAATACAAACGTCATTGTTTATATATTTATATTATTGATACACATACTATCTATGATTTGATTCATAATTTTGTTTCTATGACAGGTGATGCGAAGACGTGAAGGGTTAATTAGATTTGATCCTACCAGTGATACGTTAAGAAGTGAGCTGGAAACTGGAAAATTTACAATACTGGTCTGTATCACTCATTTAAAGGTCAAAAATTTTTTTAACATTTAATGTTATTGTATTGAAATAAAGGCTTGATATAAGATTTTGTCTTAGCGATTAATTTGTGTGTTATGAAATATTTCGTAAACATAATATAGTATTATATGAATTTTTGAAGCTTATATTTCGTAATACAGTACAGAACTTCTTATCCTGAAAACCGGAACGAAATTCCATAAATTTTCACCCCATTTCTGGATGAGAAAAGAAAGGGAAGAAAGTATATATTTCTGTATATGTTTTTAATTTCATTTTTTTCTCCTCTTTATCTTATTAAACTTATGTATTATGCATGACTTCATCATTTTTTCTTCTTTTTAAAACTATTTCTAAATAATATTTTTAAAGTTAAGTTTGATAAACAATAAAAAAAAAAGCCGTTTTGTACCGAACCAGAAAACCGAAAAAATCAGTTATCCGGAATCGCGATGGTCCCGATCGTTCCGGATAATCGGTTCTCTACTGTATATTGAAAAATTTAGCCTTTTTTTGTTTTTATTTTCTTCATATTTTTAAAATCTTAAGTATTATTTAATGTCATAAATAGAAGGAAACCTTTTTTTTAAAAAAATATTATTCAGTGATAATTAGATTATATTTAAAAATCATATGTTTACTTGAATATATGTTACTTAGCCTGTTAGAGACAACAGTGGTGCTGCTATAGCTATATTTACTGCCAGCAAGCATGTGCCAATGGAAACATCTCATCAGATCACTCTACAAGGTGTTATATACCAACTAGATTGTGCTTTAGAGAGGTATTAAAACTAATATTTTATTCACATTCAATTCTAAAAATTGATATATAGTTGGAACATACCTGTTGGCTGTTTCCTAATGTAAAATTTTCATATTACAGCATAGAAACTCAGAGACGTGGAATTGTATTTATTTACAATATGACAGGATCAAGGTATGCTAATTTTGATTATGAGTTGAGCCAAAAGATTTTAAATTTACTGAAGGTAAGTTTAGATGGGGTTTTTTTCCCTACGATTTTTATATTAATTCGAACATAATTTAGTTAAGCTATGGTGTTTCATTGGCTATGGTTTCAAAGCTATGAAGCTTCATTTTATTTAATCATTTTTATTTAAGTCATTTTTATTGCTGTTATACTATTTTTATTTATTCAGGCTTAATATTTTTTAAGTTTCTTATATTTATTAAAGCAATTTGTGCAATATTGAACTACTAACTTTCCACACTGTAATGAAATAACAATTACATTATCAATTTTTTTTAAATCGTTCAGAAGCTCTTAATAACATTACATATTTATCAGGGCTTCACTATAAATTTTTTGGGTAATTTAAATATCAAGATGTTTAAACTTGTATCAAATTTAATGTAAAGTTACTACAGCTACAGCTTTTTACATTTGAGAAATCTTTGTTGCTAAAAGAGATAGAAGTTGGTAGGTCTGTTTATATATACATTTCTTCTCTGCTTTAAATTTTGAACGTTAATAAAATAATAATGTAAATAAACATTATTATTGTTATATGCCATGAAAAATAATAGTCTTTATTATTTTAAAAAAAATTTTTTCTTCAATGAACTATTGTAATGCTCACAATTTCAAATAATAAGAGAGCTAAGGTTGGGCAGAATAACTAATGTAAGGCAGAATCTAGGTTACATATAAAATGTGGCATCTATTTAAAATATGTCTTGTAATAGTAAACTTTTTTTAATAAAGGGGGAAAATTACTTCTTCATTTTTCGTTTGTACTTCTTCATTTTTCGTTTGTAATTCTTAACAAATATTCCTCACTTTTTCATGTCGCTTCCGTAAGATCTGTTCAAGACCTGATTTAACAACTTAGGTAAAAAATAAAATCTAGCTCCTTTTTGAGCATAAGTTTTCTACATTTTACTTTCGGTTTTATTCTATATCTTTTATTTGATTACAGTGCTTTAGAGCTTTTTTCCAAGAAAATTATTTTAAAAAATATATGTTTAAGGAAAGCATTAAATTATGTGTGATTTCATAGAAATTAATTAAATAGAAATTTTAAAGTTATTCACATTACAAAATTTGGCTGTGTTATATTTAAATATTGATATCTACCACATTCTGCGTTTTCATTCAAATTTGTGTTAGACTATTCTGTTTTTTATTTATTTATATTTCGAATTCACAATCCAGGGTGGTTATCCTGCTCGTCTGAAAAAGGTTCTTATAGTTGCTGCTCCATTGTGGTTCAAAGCACCATTCCGAATTTTCCAACTATTTTTAAGAGAAAAATTAAGAGATAGAGTAAGTATTGAAAACTTTGTTTTCGTAATTTAGACGTAGGATTGTGTGTACTTAATTTTGGATTTCAGGTTAATTTTTTTATGTTTTGTTCTTTAAAAAACTTGAGTATCATTCTATGGCACAGACTCTCTGATGAGGAATAAATAATAAAAGCTTTGCTTTATAAAGGTTGCGAAATAACACATAACTTAAATACCATTAAATTTTTATCAAACATTTAAAGCAAAAAATCTATGTAACCGATAATTTTGTAAAGATTATTATAATTCATGACTATATGTTTGTCACTTATATATTTAAATTTTTTTATTTTTGTTTAAACTAATGCTTAGAAATTTTTTTATCATATACAATGCAGTAATAAAATTTTTCAAAAACCTAAAATTTTTTAATAATATAAAACCTCTCACTCTTTAAATAATGTATTTTACATGATAGTATTGCTGTAATTTTAAGAAAATAAAAATTTCTAACAAATTTTAAAATACTGTGCACAATGACTCACATTCTATTTGTATTATGAATTAATATTAAAAAAAAAAAGAATCGCTTGTTTAATCATGAAAATTATATAAAGATTAATGTCATATTGACTATATGTTTGTCTTGTAATTATCTTTGAGTGAAATCTTTTGAGTGTTGCCTCTGTCCACAACCTTTCGTTCAAGGGTTTCTTGAGGGTGTTCTCTTGTCTCTTAGTGTTAAAGTCTAGGAAAAATCTGCATTCCAATTTTTATAAAAAATGGTTTGAAATTAACTTGGAATTTTTGCACAATTTTGTTTTGCTGTAAAATGTCTTGTAATCTACAAATTCCTTGATGTGCCATATTTCATTAATAATTGTTATTTTGAAATGGGATAAAACACTAAGTGCTTTGTAAAATTAATTCGATAAATGAGTTAACCGCATTTGAGCTATCACTTTTGGACTGTCTCCACAATCTCCTAGATTTTATTGACATTTTGTGTATTGGTCACTCTTGATAAACTAAGTAATTGTACCAATTTTTAGTATTTTGATTTGAAAACAGTCCTATTTATAGACATTTAAATAACTGAACGTTTCATAGAGAATGAAAAACTTGCATATATGTATAAATGGTTGCAACCTTTTCCTAATTGTAGCAGAAAAAATTTCAAATACCTCTGCAAAGATAAGAAATAGACCTTTCAATTGATTACCTTTATGACCTTTCGAAGTTAGGCTTTTTATTTTTACAGCATGTGTTTAAAATTTCTAGCCTAGTGTCTATAGGAAAGGGCAAGAATTGACGAAATTGAAATACTGTGTAAAAAAAAGTGATTTGCTGTTCAATGCATGCGACAAATATTTCTTTGGAAGAAAAAAATATATGTTTCATATTTACAAGTACAATACAAATATTTTATAAAAAATCAACAGATTTGGCACATGGCTGATTTTACATGATCACTACAATTTTTAATCAATATGCAAGTAATAAATCTTTTAAATAATCAGTTATAAAAATGTGATCCCTTTTTACAACTTTCCAATTTTTATATATTAGTTATTTACTCATTTCTCAAAACCTTATGTAAAAAAAAAATGAATTGTTTATCTTTATGTTTAATCAAAAATAAAATATTATAGTATTTAGTTCATATCAGTTATTATAGTTTACTAACTTAATAACAAAAAAATTTCAAAACTTTTTATATGTGACAATATTTAAGTTATTTTATTAAATAAAATCTGTAAGTAATCTAAGCAAACCTAAATAAAATAAAAAAAAGACATCGACTAAAAGAAATAAACCAGTATTTTGTTGATAAATCTTAAAAAAGGTTAATTTTCATTATGGTTTGATGAACTGAAATTGTCGTCTGCTATGTAAAAAGTTACTGCAGTTTGCTAAGTAACAGTGTGATTTTTTTTCCT
Source organism: Parasteatoda tepidariorum (assembly GCF_982258835.1). NCBI lineage: Eukaryota > Metazoa > Arthropoda > Arachnida > Araneae > Theridiidae > Parasteatoda > Parasteatoda tepidariorum. The sequence goes on along the minus strand of NC_141761.1, from coordinate 17,720,853 downwards.
CGTTTAAAAATTTATAATTTTTAGTTAACATTGATACCAAAGTGGTAATTTTTATAAATTCTAAACCTTAAACAAAGAAACTTCTGTTGATAAATTGTATAGTTAAATCTTATATTATCAATCTATTAATTTTATCTGTATATTTTTTAAAATCCTTTTTTTTTCTTCTTGTCCTATTTGTTGTTGCTCTAATAATGAATAGATTAATCATCCCAAGTTTATCTGTTACATAAATAAATTTAAAAGAAATCCTGTATATTCCTGTAATAATTTAATACAGTTTAATAAACAAAAAAAGAATGTTTGCATCATGTATAAAATTATAATTTCATATTAATATAAAACTGAATGTTTGTATAATTTTCCTGGTAGACGTAAATAGACGTTGTTCCATTTGTCTGTTTTGCATGGAATATTCAATAAAATTTATTGTGATTTACATTTTTAAGTTTTGTGGTTGTTCCCTTCTCCTGAAATGGATATGAAACATAGCATGCTTCTTGAAATGACTTGATGGAAATTTTGAACTTTCATTTATGATTTTCAACTTTGTCCAGGATATTTGCTCCCTTTCTGTTTTCTCCTTCCTTTGTGAACTTTTGCACGAAATAGGCAGTTGTGTTTTAGAAAAAACTCATTTAACAGAAATTGTGTTTTAATCTAATTTCTTAAAATATTTCATTTAGCAAACTGAAGGAGCAGCTGTGCAGAAGGTACAAAATGTTTTTCTAATTCATGAAATGTGTGTTTTGGTATTTTATCTCCTTTCTTTTGATGACATGAAGTTAGCTTCAAGATTTAAGTATTTGCATATAGATATTGTCATACAATCTTAATTTGCCCTCATATTTAGTAGTTATTTAATTTTTAAGAATAGCATTGAAAAGCATACATGTTCTTATAGCCAACTCATGTTAACTTTTAACAAAAGGTTCAGGATATTTTAAAAGGAAAATGAAAATATGTAAGAGGGCTTTCAGTGAAAATAATTTTGAAAATGTAATCTTTAAAATTATAATTTTTAACTGAAATTATTTACTAACACCCACTAGTTAAATAATGTGACAAAACTGAATGCAAAGTAAAGAAAGCAAATAAAATTTAAAGTAATTATTGAGCTTGCTTTTTTTTTTACAGTTAAGGGTTACATAGCATGCAAGTTAGCTGATATTAAAAATTATGTGTAATTAGCAATTTCAATAAAATGTAATAAATACTAACTTTACCATCTGCTTGTTAATGCTTATTTCAACTATCTGCCACTGAATTCTATTTTCACTTACTTCATATTAGACTATACATTTTAGTTAGAAATGAAGCTTATCAATATTTTAGTACTTTTCCTGTTTGCCATTGCAGACAATAAAGTCGATAATGCAAACTTACTAAGTGCAAGTAAATTCAACTTTAAAAAAAAAGAAAAAAATAGACTGAATAGCCAACATTATTTGTGCCAGTGAAGTGGAAAATTACCAATGTTTCACATTTTATGACAAGGGGACCAAAACAAACCATCCTGCAATCCTTCAGTTATATAAATTAAATTATGACAAAGAGGATAAGTTCGTTACAAATTGCATCATAAATTAGTTTTTAAATTGATATAGCAATGATGATCAGTAAAGATCAAAGTGTCTTTCTTTGATTTGATGAAAATACAACTTTAATAACTTGTTAAGTTAATTATTATTTTTTTAAAATAAACATTAGCTTGATAATGCAGTTAGCATAGCTCTATATTGCAAATTGTAGTAGTACAGTAAAATTTGAGTTATTTTACTTTAAAAATATTTAATTCTTTAATTACCTTTAACGACCTTAAACTGACAGATCCTTTTATCTTTCATATAAAGTAATGAACTCTTTAGTATTTAATTTTGTCATAAATAAAGCAAAAATTTACTTAATCTACTTGGATAGTTTTGTGCTGTACCTTTATTTTAATAGTCAGACTAACAAAATAGTAGTTCTTACTTTTGCACTACTTCATTAAGATCACTAATGAAAAATTGTATTAACATTATCATATCTTGGCGGTAGTATTATAATATAACTGCATCATAAAATACTCAAAATCAAAAACATGTTGAATGTTTTGTGATTAGATTATCTAGTTATAAACTTGAAATTCAATAACTAGATAACTCTTAACTTACCGTGTGTGGAACTTAGCAGTAGGTCTTAGAACTAGACATCTCTTAAACTATGTTGAAACATAAGTTTTTTCAAAGCAGGTGCTTCATAAATGTCTGCCTATAATACTTTACCCTCAATGTTAATAAAGGTATTACCCATTTAATGTTGATAAAGGTATTACCTGTTTAATGTTGATAAAGGTATTACTTGATTAAGATTATCAGAACATACTTATAAAATAGAAATCTCTCTACTGTCCTGTAAGTACCATCACCACATTCTATCACCAAATCCTATGCATTGTTTTATCTTAATTCATATTTAGCAATTTCTATTACATATTTTATATTTTATTACATTTAGCAGTTTCTATTACATATATGTGACATTTTCGACTAACAATAAAAAAAATATGGAATAATTATATTTTGATTCCTCAAAGTAAAATTGAAAAATTATGCATCCATATAGCTTTAAAAAAAATCAGTTCTCTGTCAAATTTATACACACTTTTAAACTTGAATCATTGCAGGTGTTTATGATAAGTGTCCCACAACTATGCCTACATGTTCCAATTGCTTCGTTACCTTTGGATTTGGGAGGTTCTTTCCATGTTGACCACAAACTGTGGCTGCAACATTGCTTAAAATCTACCCTTAATCGTAAGTCCGAAGAAACATCTAACTCACCATTGAGTCCTAGTCCCATTTTGAATGGGACTTCTTTTAATGGCAATATCACTGATTTGAGTGCTTTCCAACTCCAAACTTTTAATGACCTCGAGATGGATATTGATGAGACGAGTAGTGACCATCAAAATTCCATTCATGAGAAACACAATTCTGAAGAAAGAGAAAAAGAGGTAGAATACTTAAAGGAGAATTTACTTCAAGATGCAATTGTAAGTGTTTGAGTGATTTTTAGTTTCCTTTTTTTTTTAAATGCATTCTTTTTCTTAATTTATTATTAGTATTTTGTTAATATTAAATATTGAAATTTTTTTGTTTGTTGGATTGAAAAATTTAATCTTTTCAAGGTGAATTTTCACTGTTCAAAATGAAAAGGAAATTTTTAATGTATGTTTCATTTTAAAAAAATTACTTTAACCACTTTTTATTTATTTTTTAGTAAGATTTTTTTCTTCTTAAATTTTCTCTTGTTCTAAATATGATTCAATTCATTATGTTTTTCAATTTATTATGATGTGTATTCAAGGGTCTGTCTAGGTTTTTCTGAGAGGTACTTATTTTGTGAAAATTTGGACATAATTTGTGAAAAATAGAAAATTATATTAAAAAATCAACACAAAAATATGGTCAAAATATGGATTTAGCGTTTCTTAAGAGATACAAAAATAAAATTTTAAGAAAAAGTTTTTTGTGAAATTTCCTAAAGTTGAATTTGTGAAGGCACCCCTAAACGGTAGTAAATTCGGCCTGGACAGACCTGGTAATTCTTAAAATTCTTCTTCTTTTTTTTTTTTTTTTTTTTTTTTTTTTAAAGCTGAAAGACTTTAACAATCCCTGTAATTGGTTTTACTAATCAATTTTTTTTTTTTACTCTGCAGAAAAGATACTTTCTTCAAAAGTTTGCTTAATATTTTTAAGAATATTTTTTATTACACAGTGCATATTTATAAATTTTCTGACAACAATAGAATTTTAATAAGTCTTTTTTTTTTCTTTTTCAGAAAGATTCAGATGAGCCATGCCCCTTGACACCTGAATCTGTTGTGACAGATTTCACTGAGGAAGATGACAATGAGAAGCATTTGTCCAGTAGCTCTGCCTCTCTTTCCATTTGGGAAGATTCTGCTCAATCAGACACTGGAGGAGGAAGAACTCTGGAGGAGTTCATAGAATACCTCCGTACTAAAGGTAGAAAAGGACTATATCATGAATATGCAGAATTCAAGGCTGCTCCACCTGATGGAACATTTGAAACATCAAAGTAAGTGATCTCTGTATTTTAGGAAGTAAAGGATTTATGTATAATAAAATTCTTTTTTGAATTTGTTGTTTGAAAAAAGACATCGATCCCACTTCTGAAAATTATTTATTTTAGAAAACCTTTAAATGCAACAAATATTTTTTGCATTTAAAGGTTTTCTGAACTATTCTATTAACTATTCTAAAACTACTCTATCCATAAGCAAGAGCGTAACTTTACCTTAAATCATGTTATTATTCCAATTCCAATTGTTTACTTTATTCCAATTGTTTACTTTGAAAAAGAATAATAATTGAGTCTAGACTTTTTCATATTAAATAAATTACATGAAAACCTTGTTAGGAATTCTAAACAAAATTATATCAATAGATATATTTCAGCTATTGCCACCATCGTGATATTGGTTGCAAAATTATAGAGCCCTATCTTCAATGACCATGAAGATTGTTCATTTAATGCAGAAAGACTATGCTAAATCTATTTCTGAGCATACCAAATTTAGTTTTATTGTTTATTTAAATATTAACTCACAATTAAGTAATACAAATTCTGTATTATAAAGGGAAGGGTAAATAAAATAATTTCCGTTTTGTTTGCTAAGATTTATGTAACTTAAAAATTTTTGTTTATTGATTGTATCCTTTCCAATTTTACATTATTTTTGAGTAAATTTATTATAAAATAACTAAAAATTAAAAGCTATTAAAAATTTAAATCAAAATTCACTTAATTTGTATGCAAAAAATGCATGATTTTTTTTTCTTTCTGTTTCTTTTCAGGTTAAAAGCAAACCAGCCCAAAAACCGATACACAGATGTCCTCTGTTATGATCATAGTAGAGTAAAGCTTCCTATTATGGACGATGATCCCAATTCAGATTATATCAATGCAAATTTTGTTGATGGTTATAAACAAAAGAATGCCTTTATCTCATGTCAGGGTAATTTAATTGCTTTGTTTCCAGTTGTTAGAATTAATGTGTTTATGAAATATTCCTAAACTTTAAATTATTCTATCCGAAATAAAAAAAAGTTTTTTAATTTATAATGTCACAAATTAACTGCTAGCTATTACAATTATTTGTAAAAGTGCTTGAATTTCCTTGTTTTTATTGTCATTATTTAATAAGTAAAATCATTTCTCTTAATTCTTAAAATCATTTCTTTTTTAATTCTTTTTTTAAGACAAAAATATATTATATTCTGTTAGTTGAAGCAGCTACCTGTTGCAATCTCTCTATATTAAAAAGCAGGGATAAGATTCTTCCGCGGATTTGCGGATTTCCGCTTTTTTTTTAGATTTTTCCATTTTTCCCGCTAATTTCCGCGGAAATTTTTTTGAACAAGTTAAAATATTTTATGAGGATTTTAATTTTCCGCGGAGCGAAGGCATTGAAGTCCTCATTCCTCCCTCTGAAGTTTCTCAAAAAATCATTTCCTTGGGATAAAACTGGTTGACCTTACACAGAGATGAGATTTTTTCGCTTTTGCCTTTCGAATTTCAGCCTTTTTATCAAAAACTCGGATTCTCTAAAAGTTTCGTTTTTTCTTAAAATAAATATCCCGATTTTTTTTTTTTTTTTTTTTTTTTTTTTTTTTTTTTTTTTTTGAAAATTCAATCGTTGAAATAAAATAATCATATTTATTTACGATTTTCAAAGATAAACAAAAAATTCAAACTGCATCCTAGCTGCTAACCCTTCCGTATTTTTACTTATTTTAGCTATTTTCTCTTCACAGAAAATAAGATTTTCCGTATTTTTATTCGTCCGTCGGATAGCTCGTATTTTTGCAATTCAGACGTCATCAATTCATTCTGGCGTGAAAGCAAACGAAAAAAAAAAAAATAAATAAAATAATAGAGGTGGATTTAGGGTGAAATTATTTATTTGCTCATGCACTTAATCTTGTAAATTTTTATTTATTATGTCTAAACAAAAACAATACAAACAAGCCTTTTAGAAATCACAAGTCCAGTCTCTCGCGATTTTAATATCTATCATCGATTTCTTATTTACCTGATTTAAAAGTTGCGCTATGCGATTCTTATTTACGCTATTCAAACATCGCACATTAGGATTCTTAGTTACGAGATTTAAAAATCCAATATCGCGTTTTGCATTTATGCATTTTTAAAATCGCTATTATATTATCAAACATCGATTTTCGTATTTGCCTGATTTAAAAGTTGAACGTTGCGAGTCTTATTCAGGCGATTTAAATATCGTACATTGCGATTCTTATTTACGAGATTTAAAAATCCAATATAGCGATTTGTATTTACGCGCTTTTAAAACCCTATGTAGCGATTCGTATTCACGCGAGCTTAAAATCCTATGTCATGACTCGTTTTTGCGGTTGTAATATCAAACATCGATTTTCGTATTTATACGAAATCCAATCCAATAAAGTAATTTGTATTTACGCTTTTTAAAACCCTATGTAGCGATTGGTATTCATGCGAGCTTAAAATTCTATGTCGTGATACGTTTTTGCGTTTGTAAAATCAAACATCGATTTTCGTACTTAAACGTGCCTTAAAAATTAGACATTGTGATTTGTATTTATGCGGTTTGAAAATTATGCATTGTGATTCGTGTTTACGTGCTCTAAAAATTACGCATCATGATTTGTATTTCTGCATACTTTAAAATTCTATATAGAGTTTCATATTCACGTGATTTAAAAGCCTCATAGCGGGATTCATATTGTCTCAATTTAAAAATAAGACATGTGATTAATATTTATATATTCATGCAATTTTAAAATTAATCATCAGGATTTATAATCACATGGTTTACAAGTTTAAGGATCTCACTCTTTTTGTCAATTTTTTGTATATATATATATATATATATTCATTCTTGGATTTCCTCTTTTTTACTTTCTGACTACTCTCATCCCTGAAAAAGTCAAAAGCACGGCTGTTTCTGATATAGAACTTTTTGATACATTTTGTTTTGCAATTCTTAAAAACTTGAAATTATTAAGATGTGTAGAAAAGTATGCAGAGTGTATCACAGAATTAAAAAAAAAATGTAGCATGATAGTTAGTTTGAAAATTATAAGCTATCAAACTTGTATTTAAAAAGAAATTTTGCAGCTAAAGAGATGAAGTTTGGTATACTGAAAGGGCCATTTTTAATTATAAACTAACAATGTTTTTTTTTTTTTTTTTTTTTTTTTTTTTTTTTTTGAAATTTTTATATGTTTGAAAGTTATTGCAATTTAAGATGGTGACTAGGTATTTTGTAGTAAAGAATTTTATTTATCTCTTTGTAGATTTTTTTTTAATGTGTTCATGCTAGAGTTGACGTTGAAAGTAACAAAAAAAAATTAGAAAAGATTGATGTTTCCAAATATATCTTAAACTTTATATTGAAATTTTTAAAAATATAAAAAACTTAATTCAAGAATTCAATAGAGAGATAGAAACTTATTTCGATTTAAATTGTTGACACAATGACATAAGGTTGGTGTGATGCCACAATAGGTATTACATATTTCCTAGCCTTTATAATTTCTTTAATTTCTTACACTTATCTTTTTTAATCCTTCTTAATCAAATTTTAATTAATTTAAACCAATTATTTAATTTTTATTGCATTTTATAAAAAGCGTATGTAAAATATTTTGTTCTTTTTATAACAATCAATGCAATGGCTAACTTTTTATTTCAATGCTAATGTAAGACTCATTAATTCACTGTCGATTTATAACTTTTTTTTCTCACCACAAAAATTTTTCAGTTACATGGTTATACTAATTCTCACATTCTTTTTGGTGATTCGCTTTTGCCAAATTATTTTCAAATTTAATATTGATTATAGGATGTTGGCTTTATTTTTGGATTTGTTATCTTTCATTAAATCACCTACCATAGATCTATGCCCATGCTCCTAATTATCTGTTGGGAACAATTCAATCACTTTTTAATTTGGCTCTTGATTAGACCGGTCATGGGGATTTATCTCCCATGGCGTGTTTTTATTAATATTATTATGCAAAATTTATTTCGCTTGGAAAGTCTTATTATGGATAAAATATAATTTTGTATCTCAAGCTCTACAAATACTAAAGTTTCATTATAATTATGATCCAATTTACATCTTCAACTATTATTTTCATTATCCTGTTTTTCATCACATTCTTTAATTATACCATACAACTCCAACCACGACTTATTTTTGTCATTATAGTTAATATTCTACTTCTTTAATGAGTAAAATTATTTTTTCAACAAACTGTTCTTTACTTTTTTGGAAAAATACCCATTTTAAAAAAGCAATAAATGCGAAATAATAACGTGCGCTGGTGAGAAGTGAGCTGAGCCTCCTAGTTTATTTGAATAATATTGATTATGATTACTCCAAGATGAAGTCATCAAAATCATATTGTATACAAATGAATTGCATGCAATATTCTGATTTGTTTAATTTTTTTCTATCTTTTGAACCGAAATAGCTGAAATTAAAATTTTAATAGTTTCCTTTTTTTTTCAAAGTGGTAAAGCTTGATTTTTAAGTGTATATTGTTAATTTTTGAAGAGCTTAGTAAAAAATCGTGATAATTAGTAGCATTCTGAAAACACTAAAGTTCCTTGTATGAAAGCAATTTCATCTTGACTGTAAGTTTATTTGCCATTAGCTGTTTAATTTATTAAATATTTTTCAGTGTGTTCTTTCACTTAGCTGTTCAATTATGTTTAAAGACAGCTTGTGGAGATTGAAGCATAAAACTCAATGTTTATAATATATTTAAAATTTTTTTTAAATCTTTCAATAGCCATTAATAATTTAATTTTAAAATTTTAAGCAATTTTAAAATTTTAAGCAATTTTATAGATATAAAAAAATAAATATTGTAAATATTGTAATATTGTAAAAATAAATATAGTAAATATTGTAAGTGCTCTGCTTATTGATTTAATTGAAAAATATTAATTAGTCATTTATTAGGTAAAATCTGCTGCAAGGTTATTTTAATATTCTTAGATTTTATAAAAATTAGTTATGTTTATTGGCAGGGGCAATTTAAACAAAACTTTTCCTGTCAATCATATTTTCTTAATTGAAAAACAGTAAAGAAAAACTGGTGTTCAGTGCCAGAAAAATAACCATGCTGTAAATCAATAATGATGTTGAACTTAGAATTCAAGCTCATTATAAATACTATTTACATTTATAAATATTCTGATACGAAATTTTTGTAAGAGTTATTGTTTTGAAAGTAATTTTTTTAAAATAATTTCCTTTTAGGCCCTCTTCCAAAAACATTTGCGGATTATTGGCGCATGATCTGGGATCAAGAGAGTCATGTAATTGTTATGACTACCAAAACTATTGAAAGAGGAAAAGTAAAGTGTGGTCAGTACTGGCCAGCTGAAGAAAATTCATTGCAAGAATATGGAGAGTTTGTGGTGTTCAACAAGAAAGTAGAGAATTTCACCGACTATATAGTCACGAGTCTTGAGTTAACTAATAGGAAAGTATGTTAAAATTTATGTAAGAAAAATAAATGTTAAAAAGAAATTTGCTAATCCAATTTTTCAAAAAATATTTAGAATATTTACAGTAGTAGTTTCATTAATAAGGATTATCAAAAATGTGCTGGTGTCATATTTTTAAAATTTTTTTTTGTTTATCTACAAAAAAAATTGCGTGATAAAAATAGTAAAAAATTATTTAAAGTGTAGCCATCAGATATGCATACTTTGGTAACCTGACTTTGTTCACTCCAGGGCATAAATATGTATTTTTTAATTCAGTTTAATATTTAGCTTCAAGGTGTCCAGCAATAAGGAAAACCGGGACTTGTCAGGGAATTTACTGATGTTGAAAATTTCCGGGGATTTCTCAAAAATTTTAGTAAAACAGAACAATTTTAAAACAATTCGTACTTCACTAAGCAAGTTTTCTCCTATATTTCTTCCCCGTGGACCTGGAGTTTCCAATCGTTTTTTCAGTAGTAATTTATCGTTTTTGGTCATTTAAATATGCTTTCAAATTCCGTTTTTCTGATGTTTATTTGGAAATTATTTATCATTTTCAGCTCCTTTCTCATGGTTTTTTCAAATTCCAATATTTTTTATACAATGTTTTTAAGACTTGCATTTTCAAATTTGATTTATCACATTTTGACGATTTCTTCATAATTTCACATGGTCATTCATATGATAGATTTTCTGCAGTTTATCACTATTTTTTTTTTTCTAATCTTTTCACATAGCTTTTAAAATTATGACAGTTTAAACACTGTATTATTATGAAATGAGGATTTCAAATTTGAGTAATCACTTTTTGTAATGTTCGATTTGTGACTATATCAAAAATTCACATGGTTTGAGTTCTTTTACTAGTTATTTACCATTTTTGTAGCATTGTTTTTTTTTTAAAGTTCCGATATTTTCAATAGGATGTTGTGACAGCGGGAAAATCTCATGATCAATCTTCTTGACAGGTTCGATTCCTGAAGATTTTATCAAAACTTCACATGGTTGAATGTGTCCTTTTTTAGTTATCATTAGCATATTTTTGGGGCCTTTTTTACATGGTTTTTTGAGCTCTGTTTTTTTTAATGCATTACTATGACATGGAATTGAATTTGATTTTTCACTTTTTTACGTGTTCAATTCCTCCATAATCCCATGTCTTTTCCCTATTGTTTTTCAGTGATTTCTGCCTGTTTTTTCTAAATTTGATGTTCTCTATACAATATTAGGACAAGCATGCATTTCAAATTTGAGTCACATTTGTTACGTGCAGTTAGCAAATATTATATTGTTAATCTATGTCGTTTATAGATCTTTTTTTTTTTTTTTTGGATAGACATTTGATTCTTTTCTGGCTATTTTTGTGTGACCTTTTTTTCAATTCTGATACTTTTAATATGCTGTTGTAGTTTCCGAATTTCGTATTTAAGTAATCATTATCTTGACACTTGATTCGCGAAGATTCCAGCTCAGATTCACACTAGATTCCAATCTTTGTTTCCTCAGCTATTATAGTTGCTTATCGTTTCTACAGCTGTTGTGACGTGGTTTTTAAAATCCTGATATTTTTAATACATTATTATTATAACAAGCAACATTTTCAAAACATGAGAATTAAACTAATTTTAAAACTGGTTTATAGAACAGAATTATTTTAAGTTAAACTATCTCTTCAAAAAATAGGATTATTTTTTAATAATAAAATTAAGAACTTTGTATATTTTGGATCTTTTAAAAGTGACACAAAGTTTTGCAAAATGCAATGCACCTTTTTGTGATCAATATTCTTTTTCTTGTAGGAGAGTATAATGCCCTTTTCTGTTTATATCTTCTCCCTACCCTTTAAGGTCTAGAATAAAACCTATCTTACTTTCAAATACACATTTTAAAATATTAATCTGTCCATCAGTATTATTATTTGATTTTCCTCTGATTCATTATTTGTTTTAAATGATAATGTATTCTTTTATTTAATAAAATCTATATTATATAAAACGCTAATACGTATGTATGTATCAATAAAACCGATGATATTTCTTTTTTTGCATTGGCAACAGTTTTCATTTTTAATTGATAGGCTTCGGCGCGCAAGAGCACGTAGTGAGCATCATATGGCTAATCTATATTATATAAAACGCTAATATGTTTTAATTGATAGGCTTCGACGCGCAGGAGCACGTAGTGAGCATCATATGTCTAATCGGGTGAATTCTCACCGAATTATCAAAAAAATTCTCACAAAATTATCTTCAGCGAAGCCGATGCTTTACATCCGGCATTCAGTACTATTTCATATTGTTTTACAACACATGGTTTTAGCCCTCTGGTGTGAAAGACTTTAAAACAAAACTTACAACAGTTACTTTTCTCAACAACTGAAATTTAGAATAGTGTGATTAAGAAAAATATGTGAACTGCTTGCAATTTCAAATTAATATTGAAATGCACAGGTTTAGAATTTTCTACAGGGAAAAGTTTTCGGAACTTCAGTGTTCAAAAAATTATACAAAAGCTAGACGTTAAGAACGTATCCAATGAGCGAGCAAAGCGAGCATCGAATTGCGAAGCAATCCAAAATGAACTGCGAAAGCAGTTGCGGGGGTTGGCGAGCGCTAGCGAGCAGGGGGCGAAGCCTCCTAGTTAAATATTAAAAATCATCTGTACGATGCAGGGAAAATCTTGAACTTACAGGTAGAAGTCAGGGAATTTGAAAATGTCTTCTCACTGGACACCCTGAGCTGATTCCTTGAAAACCAATGCATTGTGTTATTAATTTCCAACATTAATGTTGCTCAATAGTGAAAATTAAATTATTGTACATGAGTGTACATTCGAATAACTACTCTATTAAATGAGAATAACTACTCTATTACTACTCTCTAGTTTAAATTAAAAAAACAATAGAATAAAAAACGAAAAACACACTTTTCAGGAACATTCAATAAGTAGTAGAATGTGTAGTTATTTCGATCGTCAGTTAAACTCTTTCTTTAAAAAAATAATAATAAATCAAGTTTTTTATTTGAAAACTTTGGTTTATAATTAGTTAAATAAAATTCTTGATTGAATTGTATTATTAAAAATGTCATAGAAGTATGTTTTTGAAACTACTAATAATTAGTTTTAGTACATAAACTGTTTTATAGTAATACGTTAATTTAAACTAGCTTAATTTCATTTATTTTTAACTAATTTTGGTACATAAAAAAACTTTTATATTAATACATAATTTAGGCAAATGCAGAATAACTGTAGATAAGCTTATATACGAAGAGAGACTAACTTAAATCTTCATAATAAAATAAAATCTTTTTATAAGAAGAAATAATCTGACTTTCATTTCGTTGCATTTTTTGTACCATACTAATAGTTTTCTTCTAATGTTGCACAAATTTTAAGATTTAGATATATATTTATAATATTTTTTAAAAAAAATAAGAAATAGTGTGGTTTTAAAGATTATGCTTAAAAATTAAGATATCAGAATATCTCTCATTGACCAGGCAAAGCTTTGCACCGAATGTGGAAAAAGATCCAAAAAAAAGAAACACTGAAAAATATTTACAAATAAGTAGATTCTAATGTATTAGAAATACTTGTGACTGGCTCTTATTTAGAGAGCTCTCTTTGACGATGCTATCAATTATTTAGTTTTAGAGAAGCTAAATTCGAAAAAAAGTTACTTTACACTAAACATCTAAACTAAACATCTTAAACAAACAGACCTCTCATTTTTTAAAGTAAACTAATTATGATATGAACTTAAGTGCAAGCTTCAGCAAAAAAGCATAATTGTTAATTTATTTATAGTTCTATCATTTATAATTGGTAAATTTGTTTTTACACATAATTATGTCAAAAGGAATAATTTTTATTGAGGCTAAATTTTATGCATCGATCTAGTTTTCACTGCACCAACACAAGTGGCATTTCTGCACCAAGAAAATTACATTAAGTAAAATTAAAATCACTTACAAAATATCATGTACCTTTGATAACATTTTGAAGTCAGAGGAAATAACCTCTAAGAACGACCAACCTCCATTACCGACTGTTTTACTCTGGAACAGAGTCTGTTTGCTCCCGAGCCTTTTCTATGTACACTTTTTCTGCTCATTAACGTTTAATTCTTTGTGATATTGTTTTTAATGTAAATCAAAAAATTATTCTGTAAGCACACAACTTTTCATTGTTATGAACAATGTTATTTATGGAGTATTTATACCTAAACTTACTACATATTATTTTTAATTCCAATGCATCATGTAATATTGAAGAAAGAACCCTTTCAAGTTTTAGATTTTTTTTAGTGGTAGATTTTGTTATTGATAATTGAGTCAATAATATAAGATTACTGCAGGCAATTTGTGCATTCGAATAACTTTTGAAATTCACTGTTATTTCTTCATTGTGTAAATGATGGTTTATTGTAGTATTGATTTACTATAACAAATTTCACTTATTTTTTTTTATCATTCCTTAGCAAAATACTTCACAAGAAGTTGCGCACATGCAGTTTACGAGTTGGCCTGATTATGGAGTACCTCCTTCTGCATTAGCTATGTTGGACTTCAGAGATAAAGTTCGAATGAAACAAGATGAAGCTGTTCGTTTAATTGGTGTGCATTGGCAGGGACATCCTTTGGGGCCACCCATTGTGGTACACTGCAGTGCTGGGATCGGGCGTACTGGTAAGGACACCTTTCGCATTATGACAAAGAAAGATTTTCAGTAAAAACATTATTTACAGAGACTTATTCATCTTTAATTTTATTAGTTGTAGTAATTAAATACTTATAACTTCTTTAGTAAGTGACAATTTAACTTAGTTATACTTTTAGTCTTGTGCAATTTTTCAAACCTGTATTTTAAATAAAAATGAAGTATCTGTATTTAGTAGTATTGCTGAATTGTTTATCAAATTAGCAGTTTTGAATGTCATTCATAAAAAAGTGTCTTTTTTTTTTTAATGTTTAACCGTCCCTTCTTCAACCTTTCAAAGGACTTGAATAAAATTTTAAAAAGAAAAGTTATTAAATTCAGCAATACTAATGAATATAATTAAACCATGGGACCCAGTTGCCTTTCAAGTTACAAGTGAGTATTGCGATTAACTTTTCTGTCTGAATGTCTGGAGATCTAAGAGATGCATAAACAATCACATAATAACTCTTCAATAACAAGGATTTTACAAGCTTCATGGATGGGGACCACATATGCCCCACCTAAACCCAGAGCACCTGAATGACATGACAGGGTATGTCCTGGTCGAAATTCTTGAGTCAATAGTGCTGGAATAGCAAATGTTCCTTTGTTGCATTTTGTTGATTGCAAACTTACACCTGCTACTAGACGACTCTTGTCTTCTCCCCATTACTTGTATCCCATCCTATTAATAAGAACAATAATAGTTCTTGGGTCCATAATTTTAACTCGTAAATTAAAAGCAGGTCCTTTGTTTATGTACCTATTTTTAGAATACTTATAAAATAAGAGCAAAATCTCCTGGAAGTATATCTCATGGGGAAAAATATTGAAATTGAAGAAGAGGGGGTTGTATCTAAAGTTTGAATTTTTTGAGGGTGTGATAAGGTTTGAAGAAATTATTGCATGGTGCATGCTTTTTAGCATACCTCTTTTTTGTTTTTTGCACACCTTGCACGTCTTTGTGTTTTCCCCTCAGTTGGGAGATGTTCTCCAGCATTAAAGAGTCTTGCTTTTCTATTAGACGTTTGCAATAATGTGGATTTGAGGAAAGAGTTCCTTATCATATTCACTTCCTTGCTTGCACTTCCTTTATATAAATAGAGGTTATGTATATGAACTAGATTATTCAAATCTAGGAAATCTGGCATGCTGGTCATTCTCACTCATTTCCGACTTGCCAGTTAATACAGTAAGTCTTGTTCATCATGGTTATTTAAATATAGATAGTAATCAACTTATTTATTTTTAAAAGATAATATAGGTCTAAATATATATGCTATAGTTTGCTAGCATAATGAGCAATTTTCCTGAACTACTTTGTTTTTTTACAGGTACTTTCATAACATTAGACATCAGTATTAACCGACTTGAAGCAACAGGATACATTGATATTGTTAAAACTGTTGAAAAAATTCGATCTCAAAGGGCTTACAGTATCCAAATGCCAGACCAGTATGTCTTCTGTCATTTAGCATTGTTAGAATATGCCCTGTGCCGTGGCTTGTTAGAAGATGTGGATCTTTCTGGCTTTAATGATGATGATTCTGAATCAGAATGAACTTTTTTTTTTTTAAATTATTTGTTTCAAAGAGAAAAAAAAATAGTGCTTGTTACACTCTAAATTGAATCATAAACTACTCACCTTGGACCTCAAGATTTTATTACAAACTCATCAATATTCATTATTTGAATTAATATTCTGCTTATTTCACATACTTTGAGTTTGGAATTTTACTTGAATGTACTATTTTTTTACCGGGATTAATACTGTTTAATGAAATCTAATCAAAATGCCATCTTATTCAAACTTTCTGTAATAATTATAAATTTTAATTTAATTAGTATATACTAGGAATTGATTTTCGATTTTCATTAGTATTATTACTATTTTACTGACTGTATTTATTTTGTTTTTTGGTAGATGTTTTGTTAGGATTTGTTGCTTGTTAAATGTTTAGCATTGGTGGACATTGTTACATTGGTATTTAACAATTGTAAATATCCAATGCATTGTGTATTTTTTAAAAATATTTTTCTACGTTGAAAACTTACTGCTTTTAATTTTTTTACATTAGTTATAATGTGAGTGAATTTCTAATTCAAGTGAATGAAAAAAAGGAAGAAATTTTTATTATTATAAGAAACAAATTTTTTTAGCTAATTTCGAAAATAGCTAAATAATTTTTTATTCCTCTCAAACAAAAAAAAAATGGTTAAACTGACCTCAACAAATTACTTTCTGTTGGTATATATATATACAGGTATAGGACAAAATAATAGGAACACCTGTACATAGTACTGCTATGCACCGGTGTTCCTATTATTTTGTCCTATACCTGTGTATCTATATATATATATATAAAATTAACAGTTAAAATTTTTTTTAAAGTAATTGTTTTGTGCGTCTCATGAAATTCAGTTTTGTACTAAAGGATTCATATATTCACAATAATAAGGAATGATTTTTATAATTATTTTGAAAATTTCAAGTGTTATCTTTTTTTTTATGAATGGTGTCATATTTTTGTATATTTACTTTCTTGCCAAATTGGTGTATTTATGTGCATTTCTCTATATAAATATCTCTTTTTCCAGATAATAGTTTTTATATTTTGTTATACTATGTGTTTACATTTAATAAGGTTGAAAAAATCTTTTTATTTTTGTATATAATTTTATTTATATATGTTTTCATCTTTTCTTTTATGATTGTGAATCTAAATCATTCTATGTTAAGAAAAAGGTAATAAAGCCTTTACTCCAATAACAATATACTTTAACTATGTTCAAAATTGCTAGTTGAGATTATTTTTTTCTGTTACCTAATTAATCTTAAACATGAAATGCAAACTCTGTACAGAAATCAAATTTATTTATGTGTTTTTTTAAACTTGTTTTATTAATTTTATTTCTATATGTGGTGCTAAAAATGTAGATTGTAAATAGTTACGAAAAGTCAAAATTTAGTATGTTGTGTACAACCTAATATAGATATTAATTGAAGAAACATCGATGTTGCCCAATCATATCAAGAAATGTAATTAAAATTTAGGTATATTAACTTAAGTTCTTTATGCAAGCTTTTTGTTTGATGAAAAACTATCATTTCGTGTTTGGATTAAACATACCTCATACTAAGTCATTGTTTGAAGTATAGTGATGCACAACCTTACGAAGTGAGCGTGTGGGTTCACGCTTTTAAGGGACACAACCTTGTAAGTTAAAAGTAATTTAATTATTCCTATAAAAACAATTTCCAAAGTTTTTAAATGTATTATTCTATTTAAATTAAACATCCTCATAATATGTATAAAACATGATAATGTAAATAAATAAATAAAATTAACATTTCTTTATGGGGAAGCAATTTTAATATATTTGAATGTGTATAAATGAAATCTTTTTTGTCATTAAAGAAAATTTTTAAATGTTGCTAATTTTTTAAATAAAAGTAAGATAAATTTTTTAGACATTTTGTTTAGATTTATTTGATAAGTTAAAAAAATGTATATGTATAAATTTTTTTGTCATAAAAGGCTGGAGTCGCATAGAAACCCTTCAAGGGTCACATTTGATCCCTATACCTCAGGCTGTGCACCTCTATTCGAAAAAATCATTTTTTGCCACATTTTGAAATGAAAGTTTCAAGTTCATATATCAAAAAATATGATGGGCTGTGAATTATCTTTTTATACTGTCGCTGCTACAGTACAGCCATAATTTTTTAATTAAATTCAACTGAAATTCTATATTGTTACAGTGCCTGTTCATCTCAGCACAATTGTACCTGCGTAATAACTTTGTGCATTTATTGCACTTTGATAATCATATAAAGCTCGTCCATTTGACATCGTTTTAAATGTCAGTCCACAAATCATTTCTCTAAATTAAGTGCAATCCAAAAATGTAAGTATTTACTTCAGATTGTGTGTTCATAGACTAGTATTTTTTCTTTTCTTTTTTAGTATCTTTGATCTTCTAATATGTGTGCGTGCAATATAACATTAGCCAATTCAGATGTATCTGAAAAATAGCATTGTTTAAAATTTAGTGTGTTAATTGTTTTTAATGAATTGTTTTGAATATGTAAGTAGACTTATATAACTCTTAAAAACTAATTTTTAGATTTATGTAACTTCTGAAAATGCTCAAAAATACATTTAAAAAAAAGTTGTTTGTAATTCCAATTATTTCTAGTTTAATGAATTTTTCGCTTATTCCTAAGCACATTGCTCAGCTGGTTTGAAGAATAAATTCAGCAATATCCCTCTGAAACCTCTTTATACTAAAAAATGGCTTTGTTAATTTATGATGTGGATTACTTGCATTTTTAGTTTTGCCAACAAAGTTTTTGTGTTTTAAGATAGGGCTGCAAGTAAAATGTATCTTTAAGAATTATCTTCAGTTATATCTGTTTAATTGCAGTTTATAATTAAGCAGTTCCTTATAAAAAATTTTAATAAAAGAAATTTAGTATGATAACAATAATTTGTGATGAGAAAATAAGTGTATATAATGCATTTTCAATTGATAGTCTTATTAGCTTTAAATAAAAATGATCTTTATTACAAATTTGAACTGGTGATCTACATTTTTCTAAAATTTTATGTCTTTAAGTAATGAAGTTCTAAATTGCAATAGATTCAAATATCAATTATCTCATCATACCATTCATTTAAAAGTGGTATATTAAGTAGTCTTTCTGCAACGGAAATTCTTGAAAAACACATTAGTCAATTTTCTTCCAGTGCATTTTTTTTTAACATTGTTCATTTTAATGTTGTTTACTTGTAGTCTTTCTATAACAGAAATTCTTAAAAAATATATTTATTAAATTTTTTTTAGTGCATTTTTAGATTAAGGTATTATTAATTTTGTTTGCTAGTTCTCAGATGATGAATATCTAATCAAGTTTTTAAGTTTATTCATTACTTTTACTACCTTGGTTACTTTTTTTAAATTTTAAATAATTAGATGGGAAATCAAAACATTCATATTTATGAATGCTTTTGGATATGAACTTAATATAATGCCTTTATGGATGTATATACATTTATATATTTATTCAAAGGCAAAGTTCTATATTTTTCCAGTTGTTCTTCAAAAAACCCAATTGTTCAGAAAATAAAACTACTAAATATATGTATTAATGTAATTTTTAAAAAGTATGATTAATAGCAATATTATTTTATGATGATTTGGAGCTGTAAGTTTAAAATCTGTGAATGTGGATGTTTAAGTTATTATAGTTTAATAATTATTCAATATGAACTAACATAATAATTGAATTCGTCGACGGATCCATATTCCTTAAATGCATTAAAAAGTTTCTTTGATAACTTTTTAATGGTAAAAAATGTATTGTAATAATGAATAATAACTATCAGAGTAAAAATATTTTAATTTTCATAACTTATCAAAAATTTTACATTTCTCTGATTAATGGTTTCTCAATTCTGTCTACCAGTTCAAATTAAGAAAAAAAGTATTTATGTATTAACTATTTACAAATAAGTGTTGATATATTCATAATTTCTAATACGTTGTGTATTATTCTTTAATATAATATAAATGTTTGTAGAAATTTTGTACTATTTGTATATCCATTATTGAATTCAGTCATGGGATACATTTTTGTCTTCTATTTATATATTGCTGTATGTCTTGTGAAATTTTTGTAAGTGTTACTTTTGTCTGTAGTATTGAGCAAAGGTGCTTTTTTCTGAACAAAATTGTTGTGATAAAGCTGTACAGCTGTATAACTAGTCATTATGTCACGACCTTTTTTTTTAAATAAAACCATTGTTAAATAAATTGGAGTTGTTTATTGCATTATACATTTTTCTAAACATATTTCAGTTTATGTTGCTTCAATAACTTTATCATCTTTTTTGTACTTTAAAAAAAATAAAAAAAATCACCAGTGAAATTTAGTTGCATTCATTATAATAAATTGCTTTAAATATGTTACCTTATGTAAAATCTTACTGTGCATAGGTCACTCAGTAAATCTTAAGTTGTTCAATTCGCTTTAAATGTAAGCATTAACAAAACATTGTAAACTTGCCATGTTATGTTTTGCATATAACCACCCATGCAACTAAGGCAATACTAAGAGTCTACAATTGAAAACAGAAATTGGCAAAACTACTTAAGGCTAAAAAGTAAATTGCATATTAAACTTTTATAATAGACTGTACTAACAGCTGATGTTGTAAATTTCACGCGCTTATTGGTCGGTAAATTTCACCGGCTTATTGTTATGAACTAGATTTGGTAATATATTCTCTACAATTAATTTTTTGTCTTTTATTAGCCTTTTACACTGAAATCAACTCAGGAGACAAGGGTGCCAAGTAGTTGCACTTTATTTGTCATGTAAGGATTTCATGTTAGATTGTTGGGTTATAAAATTTCAGCAATCTTGTCATTTTAGCCATAAGGGTTATTCCTGATTTTTTTAATGTTACCAATTCGTGTTTGAAAATTAACTCGATACAAGTGTTTCTAATACCTTTAATTAAACAAAGTTTTAATTACAAAATATTCTCAATTAATTTTATACTTAATGCTGGATTTATTTTTTGTCTTTATCATTTACCATTGTGTATGTAAAAAAATTATGAAAAAGTCATTAGAAAGAAATTTTTTTTTCACATGTTCGATCGATAAGTTTCTAAAATACTTTTTGAATTAGAATTAATTGCATCAATCAGGATAATCTGAAATATTATTTAAATAATACCAAAAAAATGCTAGTACAATAATAATTTATTAATGAAACAGAGTATATTTAGAAATATTTAAAATTTTTGAGTGTTAATCTTAAGAATGTTCCTAAAATATCAAATATATATATATATTTATTTGAAAAGTCAAGTAATCAATTTTATTTTGGTTTTATAGATATGAAAGTAAAAATATCTTTTTGTCTTGTTATTTTTCATTTGTAATTTTCGCATAGGCATAATTCGCTAGGTCAACAAAAAAGAAAAATAAACAAAATAAATGAAAATATGTTTCTTATGAATGTAAAGTTATAAACAACCTTATAATAATTTAAGAAACTTTTACGTTGTAAAAGCTTCCGTTCTTTCAAATTTCTTACAGAAAACTGTACAGTGGATGAAAAATATGTGTACAAATTATAGTTATTATTATTTATGCTTTATATGTCATTATAGTAATCTTATTTATTATTAATGTATCAATCTCCTTTATAACTCACTATTTTTTTTAAAGAAAAACCCGCAAGAATTTATTAAAAATCATTTTTTTTTTCTTTTTTTGACGATGAAGCATTTTTTTTCTCCTAATATTTTGAAAATATTACAAGGCAGGTAAAATAAAAATTTATAAAAATAAGACAATAATTATACTAAACACATATGGCCAAGAATATGCAAAAATTTGGAACAGAAAAAGGGTAGACTATATTTGAGGGTGCCCCTTGATTCTCGCCAAGTTGTGATTGCGGTTGATCGCCAAACTGGGCGATGTTGAAACCCAATCGTGATTCTGATTGGTTTAGATTTCAGCGTTAGTTTTAAATGTTCAATGGTATATGCAATTTCAGAAACTTGAACTGGTGTTTCTTATGGAGTGCCTGTCCGCGAAGCGGACAGTTGACTCCTTCATATGAGCTTGAGCAACACCTCCTAGAAGTATGAAGGCCTCAGCACGGATCAATTTAGTAGTCCGATGTGACGAAGTTAACTGCGCAGTTGATGAAAAATAAGAAAGATTTCATTACGTTCGGGGTACTAAGCTGCGTAGTGGTTGAAAATACGGCGTATGTCATTACGTTTGGACTACTAAAGGATATTTATGGTAACCCGTGCAGAGGCCTACTCTTTTCTAGGAGGTGTTGGCTTGAGCCCGTGGGCGCCTGTAATGTTGACAATGGAAAGATGGGTAGAGTGTCGAGCGAAAACACAGAAGTGGTAGTCACAAATCAGTTTAAACTAATAGTGAAAGGACCTAAAATGTAGTGGGGATGTACACAATCCCTTCAGGGGAGTTATGTACTGATGATATGGCAGATGTGGGGAAAAAACAAAGTTACGATGTGAAGAAAGTGGCAGTATAAAAGTTAGGTATAAGCTAGGGGTGGCATGCTCGCGAGTCGGGGATCACCCTTCTGGTCATTACCCCTCTCTGCGAGCATCCATATATGTAAAAAGGGGGGCCACTATTTGAAATATTTTGATAGTATGCAATCTGAGAGCAGGAATGCAGTTATGGGGTTGCGGTTCTTCATATCCACAATTAGTTCTTTATTTATCAGGGTGGGTCTTTGTGGGCAAATCAAAAAACAAACTTTGTAGCAAATCAAAAGACAAAGAACCCCTGGGTCTTTGTTTTTTGATTTGCTATAAAAACTAGCATTTGATCTGTTTATAAAATTCATGATTGGGTCTATTTTAAGTCATTTTTAATGTTAATATTTGGTAGATAGCGAGGCGCACCAGTGATGAGGCTCAATATTTTGTTTTTGGACTATTTCAAGTTTTTTTTTATTTGGGTATTGTTAATTATATTACCCCAGGCGGGGCATGCATTAGTAAGGATAGGCCTTAGGCATTGTAAATATAGCAAGCGTTTTAGGTTTATCGGGAGGGATGAATTAGCATTCAGAATAGGTTTGAGGCAGTTGTATGCTGCATAGGATTTATTTATAATATTTTGTACGTGGAGGCTCGACGTGAGTTTATCATTAAAGGTTACGCCTAGGCGACCTTATTAGTAATTGGGATTTTATCATTAAAAAGGATAACGTCACTGTTTATTTTTTTGTGCCCTTTTTTCCGCCTAATAATCATTAGTCGAGACTTATCAGTATTAATCGCTATTTTATTGTTGCGACACCATTGTTCAATTGGTGGTATTTGTTCGTTAATATTTTTAACTGCCTGATCAGGTTTTAATGATCTCATGGCAATCGCTGTCTCATCAGCGTAGAAAGCAATAAAATAATTATGGTTACTATAGTTAATAGGGAAATCGCTAGTGAGGAATTTCAGAGGTTCGTTAGTTCTACGTTGGATACCGGCTGGTAAGGTTACTTTTGCTTCTGGTCAATAAGATCGAAGGTATGTGGGCAGTCATAAAAAGCGACTTTAGAAAAAATTATCACCACCAGTCCGGTACCACAGACACCTTTTTCGATTCGTATTTCGCCGAATTTATGTGGCGATGGAGGTACATATGATAAATGTCTATTCTATTCATGATAAATTTAAACAGTATCTAACTGCCATTAGAAAATTCTGTGCACCTAAACCTGAGGATATTCAAACTTAATGAAGAAGTGAGTTGTTTTTTTTCCCTTTTCTTTCCGTCCATTAATTTTTGTTTCGATTCGAAATGCATTTTATTGGGTTTATTAATTTTGCTTATATTGGGTTCATTGCAGTTTTATAAAGCTTTGGCCGATGTTTTGTTGAAATTTTCCAGTGTTTTATTGAAATTACATTATGTTTTGGCAGATATTCCTGTTCCCACGGTGTTCCACGCAAACAGGAATGGCTCCAAACATAAGTCGCCAATTTCGTCAAGGGGCACCCTCAAGTATATTTATATCCCCCCCCCCCCAAAAAAAAAAAATTCAGGTTTTTATTTCAAAATAAGTTATGCAAGAGACTAATTTATTTAATTGATTTATTACACGAAACAATAAATTTGTGATAGAAAAAATTATGTCTGTCTAATATATTCATAAAATATCTGGGTAAAAATTAGCTTTGAAATCAGAAATCTAATTTAATCTCAGCATTAAGCGCATCCTATTCGAATCGCTTTTACCAGCAAATTGTTAGGTGAAAGACATAGAACTGAGGAAAATGGTACAAACAAGAGATCTTCAAGGGGACTTCAAATTAAGCAAGTAATGAGCCAAAAGGGACAAATGAGTCAAACATTATATTCAACTAATTCGTGGATTTTTTTTGTTCGCCAGTAGGGGATAGAAATGCCAAATGCTATAAACCAAAAACATCGATTTAGCAATAGTGATGAAAACGATGATAATTACAGCCACCCAAACAGGTGTAAAAGTCAGGCAACAAAGCCAGAGACTTTAAATGAATTATGAAAGTTAATATATATTTCTTACTTTAGAATCTTTGGAAAATTATGCGTTTTTACAGCAAGTGGTTACGTGTTCCATACTCTAAATGTGAATTAATATATCTGCAAAAAAATTTAATAATTTAATTTATGTCATAACCGTAAAAGAAAAGATAAACAAAAACAGAAAAATGCATGACTTTCTTGTTCCTGTTTCCAGCCATCACACATAAAAATTTAGACTTTTATTTTAACTTTATATTTTGTGACATGACAGGTAATTAATAATTAAGTTTTGAAAAGCATTTTGAGCACTCATATGTTTTTTTTTATTATTAAGTTAGTTTTATTACACAATCTTTTTATGTTTTTAAGTATTTTCGATAGATTTTTTTCACCGATTTACTTTTTTTTAAAACCTGTCAAAGAGTTTCTTTCTTAAACCGTTTCTTACTGTGGGAATGGCCTTTATTCAGACGACTAATATTATTGATTGATACATATATATTGATTGTATCATATTGATTGATATTATATAGTCGTTAATCATTTTAAATATTATTTATTAAACATGATTTATTAGTATTTACACTTAGTAAACATGGTTCATTTATTAGGCTGAAAGAAGACAAATCTTGTGATATTAAATCATATGTACTGGTTTTTAAGTAACACTTTTTATAATTCTTAAATGATTTTTGCTCTATGTTTGCTGTGTTGTACATTAATTATTTTATATTTTTCTTTTATCTCATTTGTTGTATTTTTTAAAACTTAGTTTAAAGAATTGAGTTGTATTTTATCTGCACATTTATCAATTGGATGGTCTTGTTTAGATTTGTATTCATAAAAGAAGTTCAAATCTTTAATTTATTTTCTAAAATTATGTATTAGCCAAACTTGCTTTTCCCCCTTTTCTTAGTCTATGAATAGAGAACGATTACTGGTTATTTTACTTGAAGTCTCTTCCAATTACTGAAAGGAAATAAATTATTTTCATTTCAGTTTGTTATTTTTTTAGCGATTTTTATAGATTATTCTTTTAAATTAGAAAACTTGGGATAAGCATAAAAAGTGGTTTAGTTTCTTCTAGATGTGAAGCATTAATGCCTGTCCTCCCTAATATCCTCAAATTTTGATGATAAATGGGTAGTGGCAATACAAGAAATTAAGAAGAAATAGTAATGAATATACATTAACAAACTTGAAGAGTATAATTTGTAGCCACCCCTAGTCAAACCTCCTTCTTTAAAAATTTGTTTTTAAAACTTTTTGTTATTACAAAAATACTTTGATGCCTTGCTGATGGCAGGTGACAAAGAACAAGTACTGATAAGAAAATGTTCCCAGTATTTTGTTGTTGTATTCAATTATGAATTAATAATCTATGATTATTTCCATGTTGGTATTTGTTTATACCTTGAAATCAGCATTGGAAACTGTTTCCTGTACTGGTAAATTATGAATTCAATAGCTTTTTTTAAGATATTATTTACATGATAACTTGACATTTCGCTCCAGATGGTTCTGCATCCAACCCCAAATGCCTCATCAAATGGATATTTTATAGTAGTTGAGGGGAATTATAAATTGACTATGTCAACCTTCATCTATCAAAAGGTACCTACCTCATGATAGAGTCAAGTTAACATGTCTTATATACTAGTGAATTGGTATTTAATATTTATAGTGGTAGTTACGCCACATAGTTTTATTTATCAATATTTCAGTTTGATAATTAATTGGTTTATCTGAAGAAAAAAAACCTTTTAACTTTAGAACAATTGACTATTCCGGCCCATTGCATTTGCACACAATTGTTGTTAATTTTTGGGTATAAATTTGAAATATAGTGAGTGTTACTTAGAATCTATATTGATAGCCTAGTAGTGGCATAGCTAGGGGCAAGAGAAAACATCTGTTCCTAGGTTCACCATTAGAGGGGCAATAATTTCATAAAAATATATTAAATTAAATTCCTAAGTAAATTCTTTTTTCCTTTTTAAAGACCCACAGTTTCACTTGCTAATGACAGGTTTCACTACTTCCTCAAATTTTAATTCGGTTTGCCTAAAAATTGAACTGGATGTCTATTATCATTGTAGTGTGCTTTGTCTATTTTTATATTTATTTATTATTTTTTAAAATTATCTTTAATAAATTAACTGATATACTAGATAAAAAATGCCTTTAGAATAAACGCTTATCATTCACTCATAAACAGTAAATGCAATCAATAACCTTTAAATGTAATAGAAACTACATTAGTAACATATACTGTCAATTTTAAACTGAATCGAATGAAGGTTGTTTCTATGTTCAAACATTATTTAAAGTTGCAAAATCTTATTCAAAATTTATTTATTGTATTCGTTTTTTTACATAATCTAAAACTTGAAATGATTTTTAAAGGCTCCTGTAAGACTGCAGAATATTGCAAGGAGATGCAAATTTCAGTTTGTCCTCTGACATTGTAAGCCCTAGCTATGCCTCTATTGCTTGGCCACCCTTTTCTTCTGATATCAACAATCATGTCTGTTTTTGTATGTTATATTTAAGACAAAGTGTATGACTCTGAAACCATGTTTGAACTCACACACTGCACTTCAAAAAGTCATTAGGTTAGCCTAATGACCTCTTCTGCAAATATGACCCTCTTCAACTGGGTTATGCAGAGTTTGGCTATTTGTTTTAGCCACATGATAGCCATTGATGACAAACATACATTAAGCTTGTCATAAACTACATCAGAATACCTCAAATTGCTTTTAAAATTTTTGAACTTTTTAACTACTTTGTATTATAATAAAGCTTCTGTGGAATTTTTTAAAAATTTTGCATTGCTCATTACCTGTTATTAGTCATATAGTCTTCTTCTATTGGATTTTATATCATTTTGTTTTGCTGTTATTGAACTTAAATTTTCTTGAAATAATGCATTTTTGCTTTTAACTTTTAAATGGTGATTAAATAAAAGAATTTTTTATCATTTACTTAGGTGTTTCTCTGCTTCTAACGAAAAACTACTTTGAATAAAAGTGGTAAACAACATGGAATTCATTGATTCAAAATTATCAACAATATCTAACTCTGCTGAGTACATAAGCTTTAGAAGCAGAGTTCCTCAGAAAAAAGTAAGTTTCTTACTTGAAAAATTCATAGCTTATTAGCAAAATGCATTTAAAGTGTTTAAAAAGCACCAAGTTTTCGCAGAAATGATTTTCACAAATGATTTTTTCTTTACATTTTCAAAAAGCTGAACTCGTGTAATACCCAATATATTCAATTCTTTCATAATTTCAGTTTTATTAAAAAAAATTTTTTTTTCTTAAAGAAAACATGTTCAAAATAAATGTTTTATTAAAATTGAAGATTCAAGTAGTTTATACAGCAGATCTTAAAACAGAAACCTTGAAACATGAAGCTTTGCATTATATTAAATCTTGTGTTAGATAGTACATCACTCAATAAACATCCGGTTTAGCTAAGAATTTTTTTTTTGGAAATTTGGCTTTATTTATTAAGATACTTTCCTTCAAGATACATTCATTCCAATGCATCTCTAACTTTTCAATGTCTTTTTTGTAGAACAATTTGTCTTTTCTCTCAAAATTAGGCATCAGTTTTATTAATGGCTTGTTTATTTGTGCCAAATATTTTTCCCTATAGCATCTTTTTGAGGTCTGCAAAAAGTCAGAAGCCACTTGGGATCAAATCTGTAGAACAAGTTGAATAAGGAAGCATTTCAAACCGTAATTCATTTAATTTAACCATCGTTTCTATCAATTTGTAACAAGGGTCATAATCTTGGTGAAACAGAATTGTTTTTTTACATGTGAGGCTGTTTTTTTTTGAAGCAGCTGTATCAATAGGAATAAACTTTTCGAGGGGATGTGTGAATTTGGAATTCCACGGAAACCTACTAATCTGGTTAAAATGACTCTGCGAAGTGTTAAATGTCGAATTAAGTTTATGTCTGATACATCAGAAGTTTTCTATACTGAGAGAGGTCTCAGACAAGGAGATTCGCTATCATGCAGCATCTTATTTAACGTTGCCCTCAAAAAAGGTATAAGAGATTCTAGGATTAACACTAGGAACACCATTCTGCAAAGATCTATACAATTGCCTTATGAAACGGGATGTGGTAGAGATGATCCTTGAGGATGCTGTTAAATTTTTTACTTGATATTAAAATCACTAAATGTTAAGGTATATTCTATGAAATCATTCTAATTTGGAGAATAAATAGCATTAAATGTATTTCATTTATAACCAATTCTTATCTCATTGGAAATTGAATTATGTCAGTGTAGCTATGTCCAAACTAGCCCGACCAACATGTGTCTATGCTGGCCCCACCAACATGTGTCTACGCTAGCCCCACGAAAATATGTGTTTGTTTGTTGTGTTGTTTATGCTTAATGCTGATTGTTTGAAAGTACACAAAGCAAAACTTAAAAACAAAGTAGATAAAAAAAAACTGTATAATTCATAACATATTGTTACCTTTTGTTTAAATTCTGAAAATAAAATATGTTAAAGATAAAGAGAGAGAGAGAGTTACTTTTGTAACCTTCTTTCACAAATTTCTCCTAAATTATTCACTCTCTGATTTCTGATTATACAATGGAAGTGTACTTCAATGTTACAAATCTAAGTTATCTCACTGAGGAAATCTGAGTAAAATAAAAAGTCTGTTCTAGCTCCCTTCTCCCCTATGTGTATTGCCTGTAACAACAATTTCATCCACTATTTTGAATTGTTATTATAACAGATTTTTTTCTCTAGTTACAAAAAAAAAGAACATTAATATCTGCAAAGAGAAAGTTAACCTGCTGTAATTTGATTTGATTTAAGAAGACAAAGTATGCAAAACTTTGATTTTTTTAAAAAAAAATTAAAACATTACTTTTTTATTGCATTAAGGATCAATTGTTATATTATCATTTATTATAAAAACTAAATATTATCAGTTGTTATAAAATTTAAATTCATCCAAAACAAATGTCCCAAAAGCTAAAATTTTTCTTCGATGACCCTCTTATAAAAAACTCTCCATACCCACTTCTGAAACATTCTTATACCCAGCTTTGGCTATTCTGTATTTTATAATTTTTTTTTATTTTTAAATGCAGCCTTTTTTTTCTCCAGATTATTGTTGATGAAGATTCCAATAAAGTATGGACAATATATGATTTTGGCCCACGTAGTATTACTTGTCCTCTAATATGTTTACCTCCAGTAAGTGGTACAGCAGATATATTTTTCAACCAGATAATATCATTGTGTGCTAAAGGATACAGAGTGATTGCGGTAAGTACTTAACAATTAATTGATGAAATTTTTTTGTTTTAAATAATTAATGTCTTATCAAAGTTTTGCATTGATCATAAGTAGTGTTCAAGTTTTTTGCATGAAAAAAGAACAAAATTTGTGCAGTTTTTGGAAAAAATTTAAATATTTTGAATTAACATAAAAGCAAAAAAAATTTACCATATATGCACAATGCGACTAAATAAGCAAATTAACTGAAAATTTTTTAATTTATGCTACATTAATTACTTCATTCAAGGGAACAAAATTCGGTACAATACATTGTTGAATAATTTATCAGTTATTCATCACAAATTTTGATTTTTTGGCAAATTACTAATTGCTGTTAAAATATACATGCTCCTTAAGGTCTTGTTTATGAAAATCTATTTAGCAAAGCAATTTAACAAAACAATTTAAATCTTTTTTTTTTTAGAAGTAAAAATCCTTTGTCTATTAACTAAGCCTTAAACTTTTGATATTCCATTATGTTCACAAATTTTTTTTAAATGCATGTTAAATTATTTTGTTAAAAAATTTAATTTTTTGTTTATTAATTTATTTTTAGCTATTCACAGATTTAGTTAACTGTTCCATTTGTTTTATCAATTTTATTAGCTTTAATTGTGCTACAATCTTTGTATTATTTTTTCCTAATTAAAATTATTATAAGCAGCAATTATGAATGATTAAATATAAATATAACTTTTAATTTATACTTTAATAAAATAGTTTAACAAATACTGTGAATATGCTATAAAAATTATTCACAACAATTCTATATACAGGTGCAGTATCCTGTTTACTGGACTATGAATGAATTTACAAATGGATTTAGCAAACTACTTGATCATCTTGGATTGGACAAAGTATTTTATTTTAAAATATTTCAACAAATAGTTCAAATTTTCAATTAATTTAAACCCTGAGAAGTTAACAATTATGTATTTTAATACTAATTAATACAGTCTGTGCTCTTTAATATCCTACATTACTGCAGCCCATCTATCGTCTCAACCAATTTGCAAAGTTCCACAAAGTTAATTTTGTGAAGAAGGGAGCAAAAGAGATGTTTGTTGGCTGCAGTAAGGATTCAGAGTCTAGCCACCATAGAAAAGGGTGTGTATACCAGATCTGTGTGAGTTATGTACGGAAGCTTTATGTATAGTGGCTGCCCCACATACCCCCTCCAGTGATTGAGAAGTCAGATTCGTTGGCAGTCGTGAGCATTTCATGAGACTGAGAGGCCGTGAGACATTGACTGAAGTCGCCATTTCAATACAGTTCAGGCTTCGACGTTGTGGATCCAGATGATTTGTTTGTCGGATCCAGACAAACCGTGGAACAAAGGGATGTAGTGTAAAGCGAGGGTGCCATTTTTCGAATAGTGAGACTGCTGCATTGTGTGTTCAAGCATCCGTAGTTGCTAACGTAGAGAGAGTATGTGAGAGATGTTTGTTGGCTTTTAGCAGGATTCGATCCAAGGACCTCTGGCATTGTAGTTAGATGCTGTAACCACCATAGAAAAAGGTGTACACTCCAGTCCAGAAGATAAACTTCATGTATAGTGACCGTTGCAATGTAATTTTTACCTATTAAATTATCCGAAGTGAGCTATTCATTCCAAAATATCAATTAAAATCTGTGTCATAAGTTTTTTTTTATTTTTAAATTCCAAGAAAGTGGTACTAAAAACCGGTGTATATTTACAATAAATTTTAAATCATAAAATGAAAGTAAATTAGTTTTTATATCTTTAATTGAGCTATCAATGCTTTTAAGAATGAATTTTCTGGTGAAAAGCCAATCCCAACACAGTTGAATAATGATGGAAATTTAATGATACGTCATGTCATGGCATGATATTGCAGAATTACAAAATTAAAACAATTTTGCGCTTTCAAAACAAATACAGTACAGAACCCGTTATCCGGAAATCAGAAAACCGGGAAACCAAAAAACCGGAACGAAATTCGTTACATTTTCCCGCCATTAAAACAAATTTTTTTTTTTCCTCATAAGATTTTAGGATTTTTCTTTCTTTTTTTGAAAGATGTTTACCTTACCATCATTTTGGAAATAATCATTAGTGTATTATTTCACAGTTTTTTCTTCTTTTTAAGATTATTTCCAATTTTTTTTTTGTAGTTGGGTTTAACAATAAAAAAAACCGGCTTTTTGTAGCGATTCAGAAAACCGGAAAAATCAGTTATCCGGAATGGTGATGGTCCTGATCGTTCCGGATAATCGGTTCCCTACTGTATTATCCATTGTCAATGAGTTAATGGTTAGCTAATCTGTGGCAGAAATTATTCTAACCATTTATTCTAACCATATTCTAACCAATAATTTGAAGCCTTTTTGAATTCCTAATAAATAGAGAAAGAGTGACTGAACCATCTATTCTTTTATTAGGTCTTTGGCGTAATCTATGATAAAAAAGACAGTGAAAAATATTGGTTACTTTGCATAATAGAGATGCGCATTGTATTTTTCTGTATAAATAAAAGTTTTGTGCATGCACTAATTACCATTGTTAGTTTTTTTCCCAACGGGTTCAATATTTTCATTTGTCTCTTTTCATGAAGTGTTATAATAGGTGGTTTATTTTGAAGTTAAAATGTGTGTTATTTATATTCTTCTTGATTTATTTTTGCTTAGACTTTGAGGCAAGGCGGGCATGATTTAAATAAACTTGAAATATTTTTTTTTTTTGGAATATATGCTAATAGATTCAGAAGTACATATTTTATTTTATACCAATTTTTCCAAAAATAATTTATTTTTTTCTTAAATAAATTTTTAAATTACATTACTAGAAATTTGCTTATAAATATGAATTCGAATGTAATAATTATTTTACTAATGTAACTAAACAATTGTTTTAAATGAACAATTATAATATTAGTGAATATTTCTTCTAGTTTAAGTCCAACCATTAAATAAAATTAGCTTGAGGACATACACTTTAGAAGTTTACAGGATTCATACAGTGGATTGTGAAAGGATTGAAAGCAATTCCAAGTTCCTATACTTCGATATTTTACATGTTAATAAAAAGAATGAAACTTTGGCTTATAAATTTAAGGTATTAAGATGCCTTTAGAGAGAAGAAAAAGCCAGATGATTTTTATAAAATCTTAAAATGGCCTAACCTCTTAAGCATTTTCTATTTCTTAAGTTTAACATATATGATAAATTAGTCATTAGTATATGGTAATTAAACTTGCATGTAAGTTTTGATATCTTTTTTTTTAAAAAAATATTATTAATATCCTGTTTTTATTATTGGTATTTATTTGTTTTCACACATAAAAAATATGAATGAAGTATAATAGTAATTCTAAAACCTGCATATTTTATAGGTTCATTTGTTTGGTGCTTCTCTTGGAGGTTTCTTAGCACAAAAATTTGCAGAAGCTACTTTCCACACTCACACAGTTCACTCAATTATTCTTTGCAATAGTTTTACTGACACATCTATTTTTAACTTCACTGATACAGCAGTTGTGTAAGTTTTCTATGCTTATCTATTGCTATTATCTTAATAAGTCCACTGTCAAGGAAGTATGTAATTCATTAACATGTAAGGTATCACATTCACATACAAACTTTGGCCTACAATAAATCAAGACTTAACAAACACTTTTTTTTTTCTGCATAGCAGGTAATTGAAAAAGCAAATAATGATTACATTTGACAGAAAGTTAAGCAAAATCACTTCATACCTGATATAAGTCAGATTTAATGGCATTTTTACAACATAATTTTTTAATGTTGAAAGCTAAAATTTGAAATAAATTGGCTCTTGAGATAGAGCAATTCAAACGTATTACTTTTTTTTAATCTGCATTCTAAAATTTTTTTTTGTTGAAATTTTCACTGATATTGCTCAGTACTATTTCTTAGAAGCTTGTTTTGCTTAATTGATCTATAGCAGTCGCTCTTTTTATTGTTCTACTGCAAAAAGTACTTGTATATATGTGTTATTTCACCCTTTAAAGTGAGGCTGGCAACTTTTGCCGTATCCTAATCCAATTTTTAGACAGGTAAATTTAAATGCGCCATGTAACTGGAAGACTATGTATAATGAATTTTTGTGTAAACTTTATTTTTACTCATTGTTTTCAATCTGGAAAGTTATGATTAAACAATTATCTAAGATATGTAAAATGAAGTCAATAAAAACTAAAGAGAAACAGAAGCTTTACGGTATATAAAAACTGTCTGAAGTGCATCATGTGTCACAGTTAAAGTCTTTTTCTCTGTAAGGGAAACACCCAGCATATTAAATGCCTTTCTTCTTTAAAAGCTATTGAGCACAGTTTTGAATAAAATATAATTGTATTTTATGTTTCACATATGCTTGAATTGATGAGAGGGGGAAAAATTGCTGAAATAATTGTGTTCTATATTATATGCAAGAAATTTGATTCAATTTTATAAAAATAATTATAATTTTGTAAGAAATGACATTAAGGATAAGAAGTACACCTTTTAAATCCCCGCCTCTCTTTTTTTTATAAACGTAAATTGTTTCATTTTTAATCATAATGAAATAGTTTAAAGTAAATATTTTTTCTCTGAAAATCACATCTGTTTGATTTGTGAAATTTGGGTAACATTGGCAAGGGGTTAGTTTTTGTAAAAAAGATATGGACACCGAGACGTCATTTTTAACTTAAATATGTATGTCATGATTAGTTATATAGTGTGCTGAATTTAGAGCAAGTATTGATACTCCAGGGAATTACATATTTTTAATTTTTAGAAATTGTAAATTTAAACGGAATTTTATTATTTTAAGTAACTATGCCAATTTTTCAAACAATATTCCATTTTATTTAAAATATTATGTTATGTTCATCACAGCCTATGATGAGTTTCAAAACGCTGTTTAATTTTAGCAATACTTTAAGTGAAATTTAGAAAAAAAAAGAAAATTTCAGATGAAGAAGTAGTTTCAGATTTTCTTTAAAAGGAGTTATTTTTCAATAATAATTCAATTAATATTCCATTTTATTTAAATTATTATATTATATTCATCACAGCCTGTGATAAGTTTCAAAATGCTGTTTAATTTTAACAATACTTTAAGTGAAATTTAGGAGAAAACACACACACACACACACACACACACACACACACACACACACACACACACACACACACACACACACACACACACACACACACACACACACACACACACACACACACACACACACACACACACACACACACACACACACACACACACACACACACACACACACACACACACACACACACACACACACACACACACACACACACACACACACACACACACACACACACACACACACACACACACACACACACACACACACACACACACACACACACACACACACACACACACACACACACACACACACACACACACACACACACACACACACACACACACACACACACACACACACACACACACACACACACACACACACACACACACACACACACACACACACACACACACACACACACACACACACACACACACACACACACACACACACACACACACACACACACACACACACACACACACACACACACACACACACACACACACACACACACACACACACACACACACACACACACACACACACACACACACACACACACACACACACACACACACACACACACACACACACACACACACACACACACACACACACACACACACACACACACACACACACACACACACACACACACACACACACACACACACACACACACACACACACACACACACACACACACACACACACAGAGAGAGAGAGAGAGAGAGAGAGAGAGAGAGAGAGAGAGAGAGAGAGAGAGAGAGAGAGAGAGAGATATATCTGTAATAATTTTATAAAAAGTAATATTTTGCATAACAATTAAAAATAAAGTGAATAATTTCTTTCATGGATTAAAAAATTTTTTTTTTACATTCTGAATAATTCTAAATGAAATTATCATCAAATTATTATTTATAGTTCAATTCAACAATATTTAGTTTTTATCTTAAATTTTGGTGTTAAAAATATCAATTTCGACATTATGTGAAATGACACCAGAACAATAGTTATTTAAATTTATAATAGATTAAACATAAAAGGAACAATACAATGAATCCAAGGAAAAAATCAGGTAGAAATATCTTCCCATCATCATCATCTTTTTTTCACAGGCTCAGTCTTTTATCCTATTATTATCCTATTATCTTATTATTTTTATCCTATTATTTTTTTAGTATGAGGTGATGTGAGCACACACAATAAGCGAAGAGTTAGAGCATGCCATAGTGTTATATAAATTTCTTATTTTTATACAAATATTAAGCTGCTTCATATGTAATCCAAAAAGTAATTTTAAGTTTATTTGTAAAAAGTAATTTCTTTTAAAAATTTCTATTCAGATTTTGGATGTTTCCCGCTGTTGTTCTTAAAAGAATGGTTATGGGTAATTTCTCCAAAGGATATGTGGATGCCTCCATTGCAGATTCTATAGATTTTATGGTTGAAAAGGTAAAGATATATATATTTTTTTAAATAAAATTGTTTACTTAGAAGTTTTTAAATTTTTTTTTACTTATAAATATTGTTATTAAAATATTTTCTTGCCTTTATCAAATACATCTTTTTATGTTATATATTTTTTAAAACTTTCCCTGTATTTTGAAAAGTGTAAACTAAATATCACATGACACATTTTTCTTTTCAAATTTGGCAGCAAGGAAGGTAATTTATGATTAAATTATAAGCAACCTTATTCATACTTCATAATTGGATTTGTTCTCTGTACCAGAAAACAATTCAGTACATTGTCACATATCTTCTTCATTATCAAATATAAACTCAATCTTTTGTTTATGGCTGGTAAAACAAGTGAATCAGAAAGACGAAATTCCTTATACAAGTGCCGTAATCAAAGGGTAAGTATCAAATAAACATCACATCAAATATCGAAATTTGTATTTCATTTGACTATGTGTCATATATATATAAATATACATTATCAAATCTAATATAAATTCCTCCAGTACATTATCAAATGAATTCCTTTTTGTGTTCTAGTAATGCTTCTAAAATAATATTAGCTAGAATTGAACGCTAGCTAGATTATTAAAATTAGCTAAAATAACAAAATGTATTTTAGATCATTTAATATTCATCTGATAAGAACTTTGATATAAGCAATAAAAATCATTTTATTTACTGCCCCTTAAAAATAAATAAAAAGAACATCTATGTTCTTTATTATATTGCAAAACTAGCTGTTTATTACTAACTTTCTGTACAGTAACCATTAAGACTAGTTTATGGGTAGCACAGCCGACTTGTAATGATGGGGTAATGGGTTTGAATCCGGCATTCGTCACATTAGGTTTTACTTGCATGCAATTTCTAATTTTATTTTTCTGATACACAGTACCAAGCCCATATATGGACACTTGTTTATCAGAATCGGCTACTTTACCCACACCTATTATTTATTCTGCTTCAATAAGTACATTAAAAGAGTTGCTGAAAAGATGAGAGAAGTTAAAGAAAAACACACATTTGTGAGAAAAATAACCTATGAATGTTTAAAGTGTTTGATAAGAACACCAGCAGACCAGCAGTGTTTCTCTTTAAATTATGATTGTTTTTATTAAATTATATTAATTTACATTTGAAACATTAGGCTTTTTTAATGTTATTTTTATCTGATTATCTGCCTAGTTAATTCATTACATGAAATGAGTTGTTTTAATGCTGAAAATTGTAGAAAAAAAAAGTCTACATAACTTTCAAATTGTCTTCATTGTCTCTTTCTACATAAGGTGATCTAGAAAGCAAGTTTCATTTTTTAGTTTGATTAAATCAAGCCCAAACGTTGTTTCTATTGAACCAAGTGAGAAGAGGTATTTTCAGATTACTGACTTATGCAGCATTTGTTTGATGAGGAAATTTCGACAATAATATAAAAATTTTAATTAAAGACCATCAAGCATCTAGCTGCACACCAGAAATGGTTTTTCCATGTGAGGAACACCTAAATTTATAAAATTCCTTGACAACTTCCTTTGTGAATTATACAGAGCTAATGTGTAGAGAACAATGCAATGTTGGAACAATGCAATAAGCAATGGGAAGCTTTAAGCTGGTGCTAATCTTGATTCAAACAAAAAGTTTTCCCCACATTACTTAACAAAAGAAAGTGCATAATAAGCAATTTCATAACTGTTTTGCCCAGAGGTTGAATGTTAAAAAGGTTAATGTTTATCTCATAGAAAACTATATTTCAAATTTGCTCTAATAATTTCTCTAATAAGTTTTGATTGATTTTTTAAATATTAGTCGAAATATGACTTGTTAACATTACTTACATTTGATTCATTACTTATTTTCTATAGCTTGAAACCTTGTCTCAACAAGAGCTTGCATCTCGTTTAACCCTCACTTGTATGAATTGCTATGTGGAACCTCAAAAACTGCGAAGCATTCCTATCACAATAGTTGATGTAAGAAATATATCCTGTTTTTATTACAATTAAAGCAAAATGTTGCACAAATGTGTCATGGTAATGCTATTCATTTAAAAATTAAGTTAAATAAGATTTGAATACACAAGTTTTAAATGTTAAAACTAAATTATATTTTTGATTAATTCATTGAAACTTTAGATAATACAGAATATGTATTTAATGTCTATATTTGGTATTTTCAGCGGTCTACTTCGACATATTAGAAATTTGCTATATTGTAATAAAAAATAGCAGGTTTATGCACCAAGATATATGGTTATTATAAGGCAAGTATTGTGAATGATTTAAAGAGTTATATAATAAGCAGTGATTAAAATAATAAAATGTCCTCAATGGCAAAAAAGAAACTTGTCCCGGGGTTTTCGTCAGATTTCAACATTTTATGACACTTTTCAACAGATTTTTAAAGTGTCATATTTAAAACCCAACCCTGGTTAATAATTTAAATTCGTGATAATAAATTGTGTGTATCAACTTAAAAAATGTTTGTAAGAGTAAAAAGATTGTTTTTTTTCTTCTATTGCTGTTATTAAAAAAAAAAAACTTAGCTTTAAATGCTGTTATTAATGGAGTATGGTCAATATTTTTACCATCTTCTTCACGAGTCATTTCCTAGGTTTAGTTATGTATATTATCAGGGTGGCCACCCACCTGGAAAACCTTGAAAACCTGGAATTATCAGGGAATTTTTTTATACTGGAAAAAACCTGGAAATATCAGGGAAATTTGGATAAAAACCTGGAAAAATCAGGGAATTTTAAAGAAAAGCTGGAAATTTTTCTTTGATAATTTTTTTAATTTCACTAATTTAAATTATTTACTAATTTTCTTAATTTAAATTATTTCATGCATTATACCCACTTTTTTTAAACGGAAATGTATCGCCAAACAGTTGAAATATCATCAACTTAGCTATACTTTGCTTGCATCAAAATTTGCTCCATTACAGCTCTGTTAAACTAGAATGCCACATAAAATTCTCACACAGTTGCTAAACGAATGTAGAAACCTTTGACTGCTATGGGACTGTGCAATTTAGGCAAGATTCTGGTGGGGGTGGAAAAAGGGATTAGGATATTAGCTTCTTTTTTTTAAAAAATTCTCTCCTTGGGCTGAATCCATTTATGGCTCAACTTTGTTCCAATGCTTTGGTGGTAATTTTTTTTTCTATTTTGACAAAATGTTTTTGTATTTTTAACTTTATAAAATTCTCCAAAAATTAGTTGGTTATAATTTAATAATAGATTTTATATCGCAGTCTTTTTCTGAAAGCTTTTCTACTCCCAATCAAAGAAATCTGAATTATTTTTCTCAGCAAACCAACCAATCACACATTTTTTTACAATCGCTAACAGCAATGTTTGTCGACAAATCGTTACAATTGTTGCATTAATGCTAATTTTTTCTATTTCATTTTAACCTTTTATAACATATTTTAATTTTAAAAAAATGTTTTTTTAAGAACCAACTATATATTTATATTTAATTTTACTCTTTTGTTGGTCAATATGATTTTTGATTCGATATTTTGTACCAAAACATTAAAAAATAAATTTTAAAAAATCTTGAAAATTGTCAAAATAAATTATTTTTTTCAAGATGATATGTTAAAAAAATAACATTTTGAATAAAATATTTTATAATATCGACACTTTTCTTGTA
Source organism: Parasteatoda tepidariorum (assembly GCF_982258835.1). Classification (NCBI taxonomy): domain Eukaryota; kingdom Metazoa; phylum Arthropoda; class Arachnida; order Araneae; family Theridiidae; genus Parasteatoda; species Parasteatoda tepidariorum. Next base: position 17,680,952 of record NC_141761.1, on the reverse strand, counting down.
CACATCCTATACTTTATATGAAAAAAGAAACAAAAACCTGGAAATTTTATGATTTTTATCTGGAAAACCTGGAAAAATCAGGGAAATTTGAAATCGGATTTGAGTGGCCACCCTGATTATATATGTAATCATCACTGTAAGATTATTAACAAAGCATGATAATTGTCTTTCCTTTTAGGTTTATTATGCATGTCAACGTTAAAAATTTATTCTAATATTCATTGTTAGAATAACTTATTAACATTAATAAATTGATTTAGTTATTGGAAAATGATTATTTTTATACATAGATAACACACATGTGTATGTTAGTGTAGTCTATATATATATATTTTAATTGGTTAATCATGTAAAGTAATTCTTTTTAAAACAGGTTTTTGATGACAGTGCATTGAGCATTGCAGCACGTGAAGAAATGTACAAATTTTATCCTGATGCTAAACGAGCTCATTTGAAGAAAGGAGGAAACTTTCCTTACTTAAGTTGTAGTGAAGAAGTGAATCTACATATTCAAGTAAGCATTTGATATGTTTTCTTTCATAAGTTCTTACTGTCTTTTAAAGGTGTATATGTTAGACATTGAAACCTGTAACATTTGTGAGGTACTAATTTTTGAAGTTGATGGGACACTTCTTGCTTTTAAAAACAGAAAATATTAAGATTAACATTTTCTTAATAAAAAGCAATTATATAAATGAGGTCTATAAAAAGAACTTTTATTTATCAGTATTTTCTTTACTCTTTTTAATTAGAGTCATGTGTATTGCTTTCTTATTAAAAAGTTAAAATTATTATATGTAAATTTTACCTTCAATGTAGCAAAAGTTTCTATGTCATTAAACTTCTTACCAATTAACATTTGGACGCCCATGCAAATGCAGATATTCTCTGTCCTCATATATGTTGCACTCCTGCTATTGAATATTGTTACTAGCCCTTAAAGAAAAAGGTGTTTTAAACAGCAACATACAGTGTGCAAAAAAAAGAGGACCACCCTGAATAACTTATGATTTAATAATCGGATCTTCACGTTCTAGGAACTAAATCTTAATGGCTCGAGGGGTTACCTCAATCAATTATGCAAATTAATAAGTGCAGACGGTATTTTAAGTCACCAAAACAGACACAAAAACATAGTTTCTCTGATTTAACATATCTTTTTTTCGATGATTTGAATTTTTGACCTCAAAATATAAGGTGTAGCCGCAATCTGGACAATATGGTCCCAATAGTTTGTTTTGGAGAGCGGGCCAAAGTTTTGATCCCTTAATGTTAATTTTACTTTTTACGTATTTCGCTACATCTTGAACATTTTTTAAGCGAATTGAAATATTTTTGCACGCAATTATCATATTCATTTGCCCAAAGATAATTCCATGCAAAAAATAACCTGTATTTTTTTTTATTTAATAATAGTCGAAAACTTTTGAATTGTAAGGTATACAATTTTTTTGCATCATTTTAAAGAATATAATTTTACATGGAAAAATATAAAATTTGAGCAAAATGGGTGAAATAGTTCCTGAGAAATCTAATTTTAAATATCTGCTGTTTTTGAAATTCAATTTCTCAGGAACATTCAACCGATTATGCTCAAATTTTGTATTGTATACCTTGCAATTCAAAATTTTTGCAACCATTATGAAATAAAATAACAAATATTTAACAAACGTTATTTTTTGCATGGAATTATCTTTGGACAAACAAATTTTATAATTGTGTGCAAAAATCTATCAATTCACTTAAAAAAATAAAAAATATTTGAGAACAGAAAACCAACAAGATGAATTGACTTAGGCCTAAGTGGTTCTGAGGGGAAAAGTGAGCTGTAATTGTTGGAACGTGTCCAGATAAGCAGACACATGAAAGTGTGAGGTTGATGTGCTCTGAAACAATTGTTTCTATCTTACCTAGAGTACAGCTTCTTGATATTCCGATTTTGTTACAATATTATCAGGCTTGTTTTTTCCCAAAAGTTTTCAATTACTAAACTAGAATTCTTTAAAAAAATAAATGAAAAAAAGTTTAATTAGCCTCTTTTATCAAAACACTTTTTAACATTTCTAAGAAGCAATCAAAACTTGTAAATTATGTTCTCTTTAAAGTTTTACATCTTGTTGAATTCAAACTAGATGATACTTGTTTTAATGACTGCAATATTCAAGAACAATTTGTCAAATTTTATTTAAAGCATGTAAGTTTTTTTCATGAAATTTTTTTTTTTTATTTATTTTAAATTTCAGATTCATCTTCGTCCATTTGAAGGTACAAAAGTATCAGCTTGTGAAGGAGCGTCTGTTTGTAATGAGGCTATTGATAGTCTGGAAGATTTGTAAGATTCTTAAATATTGCTTTCAACACAATTTTAAAATGTTATGACCTTAAGAGTATTGCACAAATTCTAATTGTTGTATCTTGCATAATTTTTTAACTGTGATATGTCACGACAGTTTTGTAATAAATATTTTTTTGTAGAAATATGTGTCTTTGAATGTGAAAAGTTAAATTGTTGTTAGAACAGGGTGCATAGTGTTTGTAAAAAGTACTTAAAGGTGCTTTTTTGGGGATTTCATTTTTAAAAGCTTTTAAAGGTGCTTTTTTTCATCTGGCGTTTTTAAAAAGTGCTTTTTTTCCTTCAGTGATATCTGGTGGATCCCATGCATTTCACGAAAAATGGGGAGTTTGCTACGTAATCATTCACGCGGACTTCATGTCGTACCCACGTTATGACTTGCGCATGCGCGCACACTTGAAACCGAAACCCGAGTGCTCCAATTCGGATAGAGAATATCAGATCCTTATGAAATGTTTTTCTTTTTAATTTTGTTCTTGTGTATTTTATTTTACTTCTAACACTTTTTTTTGACGTAGGGGGTAAGGGTACTTTTGTTCTGAGTTCAGGGTCAAGTTGAATTCACTCTGTGATGTGGGAAAGTACTGATTGTTTCGATTTACGTCCGTTTCTTTTTGGTTTTTTTTTTTTAACACTAAAACTGTTTATAAAAAGTTTTTGTTTTTCAATAATATCATTGATTGAATATGAATTTTTTGAGTGCTTGAAAAGTTTTTAAAAAGTGCTTATTTTTGATTCAAAGATTTGGCTACGCACCCTGTAGAAGGTTATAGGAAAAGATTAATTTAAAAAGAGACTTGTAGCTAAATATCAATATGTTTAGATATTCAATATTAATATTATTAAAACCCTAATGAGGGGTGACTCACTTTCCTAAACATAAAATATTCAGTAGGCTGAATATTGTTTTATAAATTGAATGGCACCATACAACAATAGTGAAAATTTTTATTGTTTAAATAATCTAAAACAAGAAGGAAGTGACTGAGGTAATTTACTTGTTAAAACTGAGTGCTCATTAAACTGAGTCTACAAATGTGTGGTTTTTTGTTTTTTAATTTCTTTGAATATGAACAACAGAAGTGGCATTAAAAATTCATTTTTTACATTAAGCTATTGGAGTTGCATGTTGATAGAATGAATGCTGAGCTTTTAAAATTGTAAACCTTTATTGTTTAGCTATATATTTTTTTTTACAAATTAAATGAATCTCAACCAGGGCTCGAAAAACAGCCCGTCCTCGACGGTCAAAAATTCTCCGCGGACGAATTTCTCGAATCCGACGTCCGCACGGACGGCCATTTTCCCGTTAATGTTCGTGATACATTTTAAATTTTTGTTATCTTACAAGAGTCTTTTAAGTTACAAGGCAGCAAAATGACCCACAATACAGCAACATACTGCGCATATATTGATGTTTTCTCTGTCTGGGAGTACTGCAGCGGTTGAAAGGTGCTTTGCAGCAATAAACTTACAAAAAAACACAATACGTACTGGTCTTAAACAAGAAGCTTTAAAAGCAATTATGAACATCTACCTAAATGGAAAACCCCTTTCGGATTTCTGTTCAGAAACCTCTGTAAATCATTGGCTTGATTGTGGAACTGGCAAACGTCATATTTGATTCATTTGAAATATGCAGTACCCTCGGATAACTTGACATTCCAGATAACTTGACCCTTGTCATTTAAATTATTTCATAAAAGAAATACTAGGTTACTATTAGTAACCTAGTATTTCTTTTATTACTGTATAATGTAATCCTAGTAACGACTCATTCATTGTGCAATTTATATAAATGTCTGTAATAAATAGGAGAAAATTATATTTTTATTTATTTAAAAGCGACGGGTTAGTTTCAACGGAGGACGGGTGCATTGTTGGACAAGCCGTCCTCGGGGACGGGTAAAATTTCTGTTTTTTCGAGCCCTGATCTCAACACTTTTTGCTTGGCGAATTCAACAAAATAGTTATTAGGAATTTATGAAAAGGTTTTCATTTAATACAAGTTGTGTTCATAACAATAGTTTTATTTTAGCTTTTTAACAGTAAATGAACCATTTATAATTTTTCTTCTTCTTTAAATCAGGGCTCGCAGAGACAGTTTTATTGCTTTAGAAATACTATTAGTTATGCTAAATCAGGGTTGCCACTCCACAGGGAAAACCTGGAAAATACAGGGAATTTAAAAATCACGCGGAAAATGCAGGTAATTTTGATTTTTTTTTGGTCTTTTAAAAAATGGTGACCACTGAAAGTGTAGTCAATGGGATATTTAACCATGATATTTCAGCTATACTAAACTATTTAATTCACCATAGCATTATTTAAGCATGTTCAGCTGTTTCCCCAGCAATTGAAACTAATAAATATAGTTAGCCCAATATAGCTCACACAAGAGCACAGTAATTGTTGTTCCCTCTTAATATATTGCGTATAACATGTACAGGGAATTTTTTTTCCAGATTTGAGTGGCAACACTGAATGCATAAAGCTATTTTATTTGCGGAGATATTATATAAAACAATATTACTAACAAACATTTGTGAATTATTCTTTTGTAATTGGTTCCGAAATTTCATTAGTTATTGAGTCGCCAAATTGATTTAATATCTACTAAGAGTAAATCTGGAGGTTTAATATTGTGTTTAATATCTTTTTATCTGAACTTAATGCTATTAATTAAAAAAAGTTTGATTAATTTCAAATACAGGAAAACATGCAGTGGACCCCATATTTAAAATTCTTTGATTCTAGAATTAAAATCATTTTAGATAATTTTTCCAAAGAGATTAATAATAATAAAAAAAAAAAAACGTAAGTATATCTTTAACAATAAACTAAATAAAAGAAAGTGAATAAATGTTATAACTGATTTATCATTTAAACTCTAGAAAAATATCAACCAATAATTTTGGAAAAAAAAAAAATCTAATCTCTATCATACAAGATTTATCACTGTATCTTTTTAAAAGAAATAAATGATTAAAAATTTTAGAATAGATTTTAGAAAGAAAATTGAAAAACTTAAATGTTTTTCAACATCATAAATTTATGCAATAGTTCAAAAAATTCTCAAACAACAAATCACTTTTGTACAATTTGTGGATGGTCTCTTAGCTCAGCAGGTCAAATTTTACCAATTTTACAATTGTGAATAATTCTTATTTTAGAAATTAAAGGACTGATAATCAAGAGAAATATGTCAAATTTTTACAAAATTAACTTTTTTTAAATGAAAATTAATGGTTTTAATTTTATCTCTTACAGCAGTACAGCATTTAAATTTATTATTTGTTAATAAGAGAGAAGTTTGACTCCTCAGTTTAGCCAAATTTAATTTAAAAACTGGTTATTCACAGCACCCTACCTTATTTCAATAAGCTTTAAAAAAAAAGAAAAATAATAACATGGAATTTTACCAAGAACAGAAAAACCATTAGGGTTGTTTATATACAGATTAACCAACTGGCTTATTGTCTAAAACAATTGATTAAATTGTCATTAACACTTGGTTAAAGTCTCTAACTTAAAGATCATTCTAACCTTGTTAAGCTATTAAATTGACGTATATACTCAATTTAAAAGCTTTTTGTTAAAGAAAATCACTGGTAGATGACATACGCAAAAATCCAATAAAAAGAATTGTGATAAAATGAAATTGATTAAAATGCATACAATTTTAATCATAATTACACACAACCATTAGCTATAAAAATAAGAATAGTGATCTACAATTGCACATAATTATGATTAATTTAATCCTGATTATATGTAAATTTTAATATATTACAAATTATTAAGTACTGTGTACAAGACAAATAATTATACATGAGTGTGATTGAATTTACCACAGTGTTGGATTGAGTGTGCTTCCCATAACATTTTCTTTTTATGACTTTCATATGCAGTGAACTTTTCATTAAGTCATTTTCATGGGTATCTCAAATAAAAATTATAGCTTAATATCATCTGTGGTCTAAATGGTAATGAAGTTTGGGTCTATTAAGATAGCAGAATCAAATTTTTCGAATGGATATCATTTGCAGCCTTAATGGACTAATCAAAACTTTGGTGCCACGAAGGTTGAAAAAGATGTTAAATTATTCTAAAATTTTGGCCTATTGAGACGGCAGAAGATATCAATTCAGAGTTATAAAATTTTGTATGCTTTTTAATAATTGACAATTTTCCCCTACTAATCATTGACAGATTTAATATAATTTAACTTTTTTGACCTATTCTATGATAGATTTCTGAAATCAGGGAAGGAAATTTGAATAAATCAGATGTTACATTTACTACAATAATGTCAAATGAGTATTTAAAAAAATTTAATTTCACAATCTATTTACAATCATCAAGTATCACAGTATCGATCAACAGTCAATAAATACAAATGAGATTCTATAACATGAATTTTCATTTACTAAAAAAACTGAATCATGCACTAATGAGATAAAAAAAAAATAGTTTCCTATGCATCTAAATGATTTTCATGGTAATGATTCATACTTAATTCATGTTTAAAAAACGTTAATTTTGTTTAGGGAACATCAACATATAATACTTTTAACTTACTATATTACTACATGCATTAAAAAAATGTTGATCAAATTATAAAAATGAGCAGCTAATTACACATTGATTTCAACATCATCTAAAGCTCAAATTGTACTGGCTAGATGTTAAACTTCCATTCCTTGCAAAGTTGGTCGCTTCTTGTTCCTCTTCTTCATCATCAAAATCTTCAGAATTATATCTCAGCAATTCTTCATCTGTATAGTGGCAACCAGTGTCTACAAATTTGGAAAACCTGAAACAAAATAGAAGCCTTTTATAAAATGTTTTATTAAAAACTAATTTTGCTGGATTGTGATTAAAGAATATATTTTAATAACTTTAGTAAAAAAGAATATTTAAATTTATATGGAGTTAACTGCAAAAGTATTGTAGAGCAATAATATTTACTACATTAAGTATAACAATTTGATTTTGATATTAATAAAAATAGGACCTTGCACATTGTCAAAGTGAAAAAATTACCAGTTGATGGTCTTGTTAGTTTAAATTTTAAGTAAGTACAATAAAGGAAATTTTTGGCAATCACATACACAATAAATTGATTTTCACATTGTTATGTGTGCTTGGGAAACAAAATTAATCTCCCTACCAATGCCCTATAATAACTTATTTAAAATTAATTGAATTACATGTTAATTTAAAATAAAATTAGATGAATGGAAATCAAATTCAAAAAATCGAAACTTAAATTTTGTGAATACTAAAAAACGTAAGCTAAATTATTGTAAAAACGATAGCATAGTATATTTTTGAATATTTTTCAAAAATAAATTTAAATATTTTATTAAATTTATGTAATTTGAAAGAGTTCTTTAAAGCTTCAAAATTATAATTTTCTTACAGTAACATGCACGCATTTAAAAGAACTCCATTTTTATCTATAAGGATGATCAGATATGATTAAAATCTAAATTAAATGATGTTATTTTAGAATGAGACATGTTAAATGTACATATATAGCTTTCTTTTATGTAAACATAGTAACAGAGGTTAGAAAAAGTATAACAAAGATTAAAAATAATTTAATAAGCGTAATATGAAATTGAATCATAACTGAAAATTATTTAAATTTTTTTATAAAATATTTAAAATCGAACCTGATAGGATCTTTCAATTGCCGAACCATTTTCCATGTGTTACAATCTGGACTACTACAAAATCTTCTCAATTCATCTAAAGCTTTCGCAGTCTCAATACTTCCCTGCTCAATATATTCTACTTCAGTTAGAAGTTTTATTTTAGGTGGAAATAAACGAAGCCTGAAATTAAACAAAGTTGAGAAATTTTTAACAACTGTAAAGATAACACTACAACTCATTTGATAAAATAACATTAGCAAAAATTTAAAACACAAAAATGAATTTTTTTCATATAAATAATGTGAAAATTGATTTCATAAACACATAAAAAATAATTACAAGTTTTGAAAGAAAAATAAAAAAATATTGGTAAATGTTGTCATTCCCTGGGAAGGATAGCTAGGAAGTCTTTTTCTTTTTATACCGCCAGATAGCGTTCTTTTTAAATTTGTATGTGTTTGTTTGTTTTTTGTTAATAAACTTTTACTTTCTGTCTGAATCTCGATCCATGGACTACAGTTGGCAGCATGGCAGTGGTTTTTGAATTATCAGATTTGAAAATCAAGATAAACATTCTAGTGAAAATTTCGCACTTACCGCTGAACATGAACAACATCGCGTAAATTCTAGTGCTACAGGTAAAAACAAAACGGTTTTCATTTTGGATTCTGGTGCTATTTCACACATGGTAAAAGATATAAACTTTTTTGAAAACTTAAATGATGTTAATGGAATAATACAATTAGCAGGTAAGAAGTCAAATTTAATTTCGAAAGGTATTGGTATTGTACAAGTTACAACAACAGTTGATAATTGCAGTAAAAATCTAACAATATACGATGTAATATATGTACCAGATTTAAGAAACAATTTAATTTCAGTATCTAAATTAATTGATAAAGGTTATAAAATTGAATCTAATGGTAATGATATTTTGATTTTAAGTAACGACAATCGCATTGTTTTAAAAGCTGTAAAAGTAAACAATTGTTTTGAAATTTTAATGGAACCGTGTAGTAACATTTCACCTAATTCATTTACTTATAACGATGTAAATAATTCTGAGTTAGAATGTAATGAAGTAAGTAATCTGGATACTTATAATATGTGGCATAAAAGACTATGTCATTTAAATCCACAATACATGGTTAAAATGCAAAATGTTATTGGTACAAATTTTAAGGATTTTGAAAATTATCATTGTGAATCTTGTGACATAAGTAAAGTAACCCATAAGAGTCATCCAACAATTAATATTGCACAAAGTAATTCTACATTAGAGTTACTAATTCATGCGGACCTAGCAGGCCCAATAAATTGTGATTCATTAGGGAATTCAAAGTATTTTTTAGTTCTAGTGGATGATTTTTCTGGGATGTACTTTTCTTATTTTTTGAAACATAAAAATGATGTATTTGAAATGTTTTGCATGTTTAAAGAAAGGTATGGAAATTTAATGAATAAGAAAATCAAAAGATTCAGAACAGATAACGGTCTAGAATTTGTCAATAACGAGATTGATAGTTTTTTAGAAAAATACGGGATCATACATGAAAAAACAGTACCGTATAATCCTTCGTCGAATGGACGTGCTGAGCGAGCCATAAGAGTGTTAGTAGAAAGGGCTAGGACATTATTATATGAAAGTGAATTACCGTTAAAATTTTGGGCTGAAGCAATAAGTTTTAGCACTCCCATTTCTAATCTTACACCTCGTAAAAATAACAGAATCTTCCGATTGAAATATGGTCAGGAAAAGAACCGAAACTTAACTACTTAAAAGTATTCGGATGCGTCGTTTATTTTCATATACCTAAACAATTCCGAAATAAATTTGATATTCCGGGAAAACGTGGCATTTTCGTCGGTTATTCTAGAGAAAGGCGTGTGTATATAATATATGACGTCCATAAAAATATTGTAATTGAAGAGCGATCTGTTAAATTTAACGAATCATTAAGAGGAAATAAAATTTCTAACAAACAAAAATGAATGTAGCATATGGAACATTGAGGATTTGACCCAGTTTAATATATCTCTACCACAGACCGAAACTGAAACCCAAAACTCCCCTCCAACTGAATCAAGCAGTGAACATTTTTTTTCACATAAATCGTCCCAAGAAAGTTCTGATTCACAAAATGAAAATAATCAAAATACTCCTGCATTAAGACGTTCTGAAAGAATAAAAAACAAAATATCCGCAAACGCGAACTTAGCCTTGAAAGGATCATCTATTCCTCAAAATTATGACCAGGCGATAAATAGTAATAAATATTCCGAGTGGAAAACCGCAATGGAAAACGAACTTCTTTCGATGGAGAAACATAAGGTTTTCGAATTAATTGAGAGGCCTAAGAAGGAAAAAATAATAAAAAGTAAATGGGTGTACACAATTAAAAATGACGATAATAAACAAAATAATAACAAAATTTTCAAAGCGCGACTGGTTGCAGCAGGTTTTAATCAAATAAAAAATGTTGATTATTCTGAATCATATTTACCTGTGGTAAATATTGAATCATTCAGGTTATTAATTGCTTTATCAGCAAAATTGGATTTATTTGTTAAATTTTTTGATATTAAAACTGCATATTTATATGGTGATATTGATGAAACTGTATACATGGAAATACCTCCAGGTTTTGAAGATAAATATGGTGAAAATAAAGTGTGCAAATTAAATAAAAGTATTTATGGTCTACCTCAATCTGGTAGAAATTGGCATATAAAGTTAAAAAATGAACTTAAAAAGATTGGTCTCACTCAACTTGCATCTGACAATTGCGTATTTACTAAAATTAATGATAATGATTTTTTTGCAATTTGTGTATACGTAGATGATATGGCAGTATTTTCTAATAATTCGAAATTATACAAGGGTATCACTTCAAAACTTAATCAAACATTTGAAATAAAAGAAACAACTAACGATTCAAAATTTTTAGGCATTGAGATTTCACAAAAAAAAAAACGAAATTGGTCTATCTCAAACTCATTACATTGAAACTTTAATGAAAAAATATGGTTTGGAAAATTGTAAGAAAACAAATACTCTCATAACTAAAGGTGAAGATAGATGTTTTAATCCTACTAATGATTTAGTAGATCAGACTGATTATCAGGAAATCGTCGGTGAACTTTTAAATTTAGCAAATAGAACCCGACCACATATTGCTTTTGTAACTAGTTATTTATCACAATTTAATAAACGTCCTGCAAAAAGGCATTATGTTTTAGCTAAAAGAGTTTTGAAATATTTGAACGGTTCAAAAGATAGAGTCTTGTTTTATAGTAAAGAATTCGGTTTTTTAAACTGTAGTGCGGATGCAATTGGGGCAATGCAGAAGGAGAAAAATCTTTTTCAGGTTGTGTAATTATGATTGGTAATTCTCTCATAACATGGAAAAGTAGAAAACAAAGATGTGTAGGACTATCAACATGTGAAGCTGAATTATTTGCTGCAGCTGACACAGCTCGAGAACTTACGTGGATAATGAATATGTTAAATGAACTGAACTGTAAAAAATTTATTAATGCTCCTGTTACAATTTTTTCTGATAGCCAAGCAGCTATTGACTGGTTGAACAATGGTAAATCTTCTAACAAAACCAGGCATGTAAATCTTAAATTTCATTTTGTGCGAGATATGATAGAAGATAAAATATTGAAAACTGTTTATAAGAATACTAATGATAATATTTCTGATTTTTTAACTAAAGCTGTAACGTTTGAGAAGTTAATTTTCTCTTTGGAAAAAATAAGTTTAATTTGAAATTTATATTAAGAGAATTAATATTTTTGATGTATATTGTTATTTGTGTCGAAAAATAAAAACATTCTCGCAGGGGGAGATTGTTGTCATTCCCTGGGAAGGATAGCTATGAAGTCTTTTTCTTTTTATACCGCCAGATAGTGTTCTTTTTAAATTTGTATGTGTTTGTTTTTGTTAATAAACTTTTACTTTCTGTCTGAATCTCGATCCACGGACTACAGTAAAGTCATTTTTAGTGATAGAAAGATATAAAATAAAATTTAATATTTGCTTAAATGTTGTCTTTTTCAACTAAAAAAATACAGAAATATAGCAAAAATTATGAAGAAAAAAAAATCGGTGAAAAAAATTCTTTAATTAAAATAACTAATAAAAAAATTATGACCTTTTCTCTTTTTTACATTCTGAGGTAATTTGCCCTTATGTTAAATTTTAAAGTGGTGTGTGCCTCTAAGATCAGGACACAGACCTTATTTAATTATATGCATAAATAGAAAGTATAGTGCTTAATTAAAGTTATAAAGTAGTTTTACGCAATGAGTACAAACTTAAAAGAAAAAAAAAATCAATCTTTGTAAAATATTTCACAAAAAGTATTTCTTACTGGAATTTAAGTTTTGCTTTATCTATTTGTAAGATAAAAAAGTGATTACTATCTATTGAAAATTTGTTTTTATTTTTAACACCTTTAAGCATTAAATTGTCCTGTATTTCAAAATAAAGGTGATGAGTCCATAAAAATAATTATTTTTGTAAAAGAAAAGTTATAAAGCATCACAATACCAAATTGTTTGCAAGCGAGAAATCCAACGGGCTGGAATGAGGTAGATGGATCCCAAAATTATGATAATTGCAGTTGAAACTTCTCGATATTCTGATCCAAGATAAATCAATACTAAAGCAATTAACTGAAAACAAAAGTAAACTATTTAAGAAGGAATATATGCGCAATAATCATTAGGAATTACAATAGTGAAATCACCAAATTTTCAAGTATAAGAGAGCTGGTAAATCAAAAAATTATTTTGAAGATTCATATATACATATATTTCAATGAAGATAATATTAAATTTTATAAAAATTTCAAAATTATAATTGTAAAGTGTCCAGTTGCACAGGGTTGGCCTACGAAAACAGAGTACAAGAAAAGTACTTAGAATAACAGAGAAGATAATTTTTTTTTCTCCATTTTTTCTTCAATACAGAACTTGAACTCTGAAACTAATAACAGACATGCGATTGCTGGAAGAAGAAATTATCTGAATTTTTTTTTCCTATGTGAAAAAAAAAGGATTCTAAAAACTGTGAAATCCATGGAAATAACTGAAAAAAAGAGATTAATTAAATGCCCATTTTGAAATTCATGTGTTGTAATATATTAAAAATATAAAATTAATTTTTATTTTATTAATAATTTTATTAATAATACTAAAATGCGATATTCGAAATTTTAATGATGTAAAATCATGTTAATAATTTATTAGATCTAATTGTAGTTGTCAAGGAATAAGAAAGGGGGCAAATATATCACATTGCTTAAATAATTTTCGGGTACAAATTGTAATTTGCAACTAAATTGCTACTCATTAAACCATAAGTTTAGAAAAAAAAAACACACTTTTTTCTAGCAAGAAATCTTTTAAATGTTTATTATTTCAGAAATATCAGGGTTGCCACTCAAATCTGGAAAAAAAATTCCCTGTGTTTTCCCTGTACATGTTATATGCAATATATTAAGAGGAAACAACAATTACTGTGCTCTTGTGTGAGCTATATTGGGCTAACTATATTTATTAGTTTCAATTGCTGGGAAAACAGCTGAACATACTTAAATAATGCTATGGTAAATGAAATAGTTCAGTATAGCTGAAATATCATGGTTAAATATCCCATTGACTACACTTTCAGTGGTCACCATTTTTTAAACGACAAAAATAAAAAAAAAACAAAATTCATGTATTTTCCCAGTTTGTAAAGAAAAAATCAAAATTCCCTGTATTTTCCAGGTTTTCCCTGTGGAGTGGCAACCCTGATTATTATTTAGATTATCAATTTTATACTTTTGTGTTTGCCTCAGTAGTTCATTGATTTTATGAAATTTTTTTCTGTTTGGTGTTTCTGAAGTTTATATGAAGTTGTGTTTTCTCTAACAAATCAGCATGAAAAAATTATGGCATGTGAATGAGAAAAAAAAAGAGGGTGCTGATAAGGGTGGAATAAATGACTCGTTAACAAGATTTTGCCTAAGTAACGGAATTTAAATTTAGATTAGCAGAATTTTAAATTTGGTTGGAAAATATATTATTGATAGGCAGAAGTCCACGAATCAAGGGTCTCGAGATTCCTGGAATTCCTCAAATTAAGGGAAGAATCATATGCAGGGGTGATTGTGAGTCCAAGTCAAAATTCCGGAAAATTTCCTGAATTTGAAAAAAAAAAAACAAAAAAAAAAACAGTTTACATTTAAAAATTAGAAAAAATTTAAACAAGGTTTTTTTTCTTCCGTTTTCTCAATATTTCTTAGTTTACTAAAAATATATTTAAAATTTTACACATACTTATACCATTTACACATACCTATGATAACCTGGAGAAGTAAATAAAATTTACAAATATGTCTTTTTTTTTTTTGAGTTTATGATTATAACAACTATTTAGTGATAAAAAATGAATATTAATCATGAATATAAGCTTATAAAGTATTTCTGTGGCTCTCCCTTACAAACAAATTAAATAAACTGTGTTTTTAAGTTCCACCTTTAAAAATTTGATTTCCGGAAACTTAAGTGATCAATGATTTTTTGAAACGTCTGGACTTTCGATCTCCAGAAACTTCCGGATCACTGTTAGCGAAAAATCCGGAAATCAGGATTTTTTCCGGAGCACAATCAGCCCTGCATATGCTTATAATTAATAAAGGTTTTTTTTTTTACACATTTTTATGAATACTTTGAACAGTGCAAAAATATAATTGAATGCCACTTAAAAAGAGAGAGAGAGAGACAGATAGCCATTCTATTTGTTTGGAAAATCAATATCCTGGTAGTTTAATAGTATCATACAGAAATGCACCTCCAAACAAGCAGTCCTCTAGCAAACTGTCTTTTATTTTTAACCTAAAATAGTAAGGAAGTTGTTTGTTGTGAAAAGTTGTATCATCTTTTATAGTAGTGATTTCTAGTTTTGCTTCACCTTGTATATCTCAAATAACTGAATAAAAATAACTGAACTCAAATAACTGAACTCAAATAACTGAATTTTTATCAATAATAATATTAAACCAATAATATTAAAGCAAAATGAAGTTATCATTAGGTTTTAAATGTTACTGCAGGTGTCATTGGTGAGAAGTTGGAAACAGCATTTTTTAATCTAAATTAAAAATAAAAATGCCATTGCTTGATTTCAAAATACTTCCAAGTGCTGCTTAATTTGAGGAACGACAATCTAACCATGTATACGAGGGTTGCTATTTATATTTCTGGCCTTGGCAACAGTAAGTGTTGCTAGGCGACCGCAGACGATTTTAATCGAAAGTTTGATATTTTTAAACATAAATTCAGCAGACGATTTACCATTATAGCTTCATTTGTGGTGTTGACAGTAAATTGAAAAGTTCTTCTCTTTCAAAAAATGGAATTGAATCGTGAACATTTTCGTGCCATTATTTTTCATAACTTTCGACGTGGATTGTCAAGACAAGAGTGCTTTGATGAACTTAATTCTTTATTCAGCGATAAAGCGCCATCCTACAGCACTGTAAAAAAATTGGTGTAACGAATTTAATCGTGGTCGATCCAGGACGAATCCCGTGCAGGCCGTCCAAAATCCGTTGTTGTGCCAGAAAAGATCAATGCTGTGCGTGAACTGATAAAGCAAAATCGTCATGTGACATACCGTGAGATAGAGGCGTCTTTGGACATTAGTATGACTAGCATCAATAAAATATTGCATGAACATTTGAGCGTAAAAATACCGCATAATCTGACAAACGCTCAAAAAAAGGCTCGTATTGATTGGTGCAAGGAAATGTTGGAAAAATATGTTCAAGGTACATCAAAGGCTGTGTATAACATCTACACAGGTGACGAATCATGGATTTATGCATATGAGCCAGAAACAAAACAGCAATCAACTGTATGGGTCTTCCAAGACGAGGCAAAACCAACAAAAGTTGTTCGAGGAAGAAGCGCATTGAAACAAATGATTGCCTGTTTCTTCGGCATTAACGGTCATGTGGCAACAGTGGCGTTAGAGCAACGCAGGACAGTCAATTCTGAATAGTACACGACCATTTGTTTGCCAGAAGTCATCGGAGAAATTCGAAAAAAGCAGAAGAACAGGCGAATCATTCTTCATCATGACAATGCGAGCTCTCACGCATCGACTCAAACAAAGGCATTTCTGGCGGAGCGAAAGATCGAACTGATGGGTCATCCGCTGTACAGCCCTGATTTGGCACCCAATGACTTCTTCTTATTCCCACACATCAAAAATAAATTACGCGGACAACGATTTTCGACCCCCGAAGAAGCGGTTGATGCATTCAAAACGCATGTTTTGGAGTTACCTCAATCGAACTGGAAAAAGTTCTTTGAAAATTGGTTCAAACACATGCAAAAGTGTTTTGATCATCATGGAGAATATTTTGAAAAACAATAAAAACAATTTCGATCCCACATATTTGTTTTTTCTTTATTAGGCCAGAAATATAAATAGCAACCCTCATAGTTTAAAATTCAATACTTCAAAGATCAAAGTTAAAAAATTTTTTTGGCCAATGATGACCTGCTGAGTGAAAATTTTGCACTCTGCTTTAAATAGCTATACTCAAAATAATAATAATAAAAAAAAAAACTGTTAAAAAATTTAATTTGCAATTTATACAAAACTTTCAACAAAAAAATTTATTTTCCAACATTTGTAATAAAAATTTAAAATTGAATAATTTGAAAAGAAAAATACTTTACACCATTTGAATTTTAGTAAGCAAAAGCAATGTTTTCAGATATTTTAATTTACAAAAATTCATGATTTTAGTTAACAAAATAACATTATAACAATGGATTTAGTTACAAAATAACACAACATTACATTAGTTTATAAAATATAATTTAAAAAGAAATGGATGACTGTACAGTTTTAATGTGTGACAAATAAAATAAAACCAAACAACAAACACTGCTCTAAATTGATTAAAAATGTTCATAAATAACTACAACTAGCAAAATTAGAAATAACTATAACATACTTGCATGCACCCTTGTATGATCTTAAAAGTGCGAACATTTTCAACAGGTCCCAGGCGATAACACACAATAAAGCTAATCAATGCAGCACACAGGCAATAAATCAACAAAATATCCATGTAGTTAGAAACAATATCATTGAAGTGTTGCCACACATTTTGCAATAAATACAAGATAAAAGAATAACCAAAAACCATAACTGCATATGCATATGTAGATCTCTATAAAAGAAAAAAAAAAACACAGTTCCAATAAAAAGTACAAACAAAATCATACATTATTTTAAAAAATATTATTATTTGAGAGTGTGAACAAATGAGAGTGTGAATGATGAAACAAATGGAAAAAACAGCCAGATTTTTTTTTTTAATTACAGTACAGAACCTGTTATCTGGAAATCAGAAAACCGGAACAAAATTCAATAAATTTTCCCGCCATTTTTTTATTCCTCATAAGATTTTAGGATTTTTCTTTCTTTTTTGAAAGATGTTTACCTTACCATCATTTTGGAAATAATCATTAGTGTATTACTTCATCGTTTTTTCTTCTTTTTAAGATTATTTCCAAAGATTTTTTTCTTAGTTGAGTTTAACAATAAAAAAACGGCTTTTTGTAGCGATTCAGAAAACCGGAAAAATCAGTTATCCGGAATAGCGATGGTCCCGATAATCGGTTCCCTACTGTACTTATCTTGATCTACAATGTTTGCCAACAGAACTAAAATGGAATATAATTTTATTTTAATCTGTCCTAAAATTAAAACACAAGGCAAATAACTTTTGAAAGAGGTGGGGAGAATTTTTAGTGATGATAGAGACTTAGTATGATAATGCTTTACTTTTTTCATCTTAGTTCAGAAAAGAATACAATTTTGTTACCACTATTAGAATCTTGAAAAATGCAGTTTTTAAATTATCTTCAATTTAAATATTTTATTTATTCTATTATTTTTTCTAATTTCAGTTTTTAGTATAAAACCTTGTTTATATAGAACTCATGGAGAGTGTTTTCTCAACACACAAAGCAGGCATGAATTAACATTTTGAATAAACGCAACGATATGGTGTTGACTTGTAATTTGCGATAGAAAAGAAAATTAAGAAAAGAGAGAAAATGTATTCACAGACCATTTGCAGCCTGATATTGGCTCAAAATTACGAAATTGACGATAAATTTTGCTTGCAGAGGTCAAGAAACAATTGAAAGTTGTCAGGCACAAAGGTGCAATTGAAATTCGAGGACTCTAGGTACTTGGAAAGTAGACAGAATTTTGATTGATAATGAATTCTATTTGAGAAGAAACTAATGATAAAGTCTGCTAGTAGCAGTCAGAAGATGATTGAACATTGTCATCAGGTGCAGAGGTGCAACTGAAATTCAAACTCTCTGGGTAATAGGAAAGTAGTTGGAATTTTGATTGTAGATAAATGCTATTTGACAATAAAGTGACTACAAATT
Organism: Parasteatoda tepidariorum; assembly: GCF_982258835.1. NCBI lineage: Eukaryota > Metazoa > Arthropoda > Arachnida > Araneae > Theridiidae > Parasteatoda > Parasteatoda tepidariorum. Next base: position 17,662,454 of record NC_141761.1, on the reverse strand, counting down.
CTGCTAGGCTAGTAGTATTCCAGAAACTATATGCAACTATACTGACCTATCAATCCATTCTTTTGTTGATTGAGCCTATCAAAAGATGGTGATCAAATTGCTCTAGGTATTATTAAACAATTATAAACAGCTATGCATGCTTAACTGAAGAAACAAAATGTTCACAGCAATGTTTCGATGGGTGTAGTTAAAGAGGCAAAATTTGTAACCATATTTAAAGCTTTTTTAATCAATAGATCTTTCTATGTTCTTAAACTTATTCGTGAAATATTTTTGAAAAAAAAAGCATTAGTAGATTTTTCATTTAAAATGTTTCCTGTCCCCAAACTAAATACATTAAATACAGAAATTTCAGAAAAGGGTGATATTTTATTTTATACAAACAAATAAAAGCATAATACCCCAGGAATGAAGCGTCCTACTATGTAAATAATAATAAGAAGTGATGCAACAACTCCTACAGAAACACCAGATGTGTAATGGAAAAATGGATTCCTGGAAGAAAAAAAAATTAATTATATAAACCATGAATATTCACTTAACTCAGAGTAAGCCTGAAAACTGGAATTGCTCAATTTTTAGAAATATGTGAGAGACTAAAGATAAAAATCAAAGAATCAATTTAAGTTATTTTCTTGCTAATTGCACTTTCATAGTACAGTGTGCAAAAAAAGAAAAGAAAGGAGAACGCTCTGAAATTTTTTTTAAAAAATCAGATTTTCCTCTACTAGGACTCAATTTTAAAGGCTAGCAGATCTCACTTTAAGCATATTAAGTAGACTTAAAGATAAGTTATAAAACTAGGCACAAAAAGCTACATTCTCTAAACATACCTTTTTTTTTAAGGGATTTGGATTTTCTACTCTCAAAATATGGTAGATAGCAGTAATCCTGAAACTACGGTCCAAATAGTTTAGATAGGAAAATTGTCTAAAGTTTGTACCCCTTAATGTTAATTTCACTATTTGCATATTTCGCTATATCTTAAGAACTTTTAAAGGAATTGAAATATTTTTTCACACAATTATAAAATTTATTTAACTAAAGAAAATTTCAAGTAAAAAATAATTCATAATTAAATAACAATTTTAAATAACAAAATTTGAGGTAAATTGACTGAATAGTTCCTAAGAAAACAAAATTAAAAAATTCGATTTTTTTTAAAAACATGACAAAGGCTGAAAATCTATGTTCTAGCAATAAACAGTGTTCATTTTGGTACAGAAAACAAACAAATAACAATCCACAGTTTCTCGCGGTACAGATAAAAGTATATATGTAATTACATACATTCGGTTTAAAATTTCAGAATAAAATTAAAAAGCCAGCATTTATATATTAAGTAATGCTTAAAATATTTCACAATACAGAATGATGCTTATTTAAATGAGTGAAGAAATAGAAAAATACCTGCTAAGAGAAGGTGCACTGAAAAACAGAACAATACCAACAATCATTTGTATTACTTTCCAGTAATTCACCACTGAAAAAAAAAATGCATATATATACACACAGACATTTAATATGACACATTATTTTTACTAAGTTTCATAATTAACTGTCAGTGAGATATCCAGTTTGCAGATAACCTTTTGGTGGAATAATTTAAACATAGCTACACTATTTATTAAAAACATGAGTTTCAAATGAGATTTGTTTTATTACTACAAGTGAAACCTTAACAGAACAATGTGTTGCATGATAACGAAACAAAGGTGTTCAACTGATTTCATTAAGAAAGTATTACTTGGTACAATTTTGATTAGCCAAAATAAGTAAACTCTGGCATAGTGCTTCATTCCCCCTTTTTTTAATTGTAAAAATTGACGAAATTTTTTTTAATGCTTATTCCAGATTTTTTAATAATTTAATAAAATTTACTTTATTTAAAAATTGGTAATTTAAACGATAGAAATAAATTGCACAACTTAATGTCTAATTTTATTATTACGTGTTATGTACCCTCAAAGTAATTTAACACATTACATGATGCAATAGCATCATGAGAAAAGTCATAAATATTAAAAAACCATGCAGTTTTATTTAGAAATAAAACACTACAGAACTGATTTTAGCACTTAGATGTGATGCAACTTATAGGCTCTAACTTAGTAAAGAACCCAAACAACATTAATTTCATTGTATAATTTCTATTTATCTAGTTCTTGGTAGTAAAATAGGTTTAGAGTTAGACAAATGTTTTTAAAGGCAAGTCAATGATTTGATTAGCACATGATTATCTTGTGTTTATTATTTTTAAGCTATTTTAATTGCTTTAAATATATTTGAAAAATATATTTGAATGCATATGTTAATTCTGAACTAACTACAAATAATAATACTTTATTTTAAAAAATAAACCAACTTACATACTTTTAAAATAAACCACCTTACATACTGGTGCAAAAATTGCACCAGTATGTAAGTTGGTTAAAAAGCAATTCATCACTTTTTTCGTATTCTTGACAAATTTTTATAAAGCTTTTTTTAATAATAAAGTATAATAAAATAAAATTTTATAGTTGTTCTTATATCAATGTAAAGAATTTATTCATATAAGATTTCTGACCTTGGGTTACAAATTGCACTTTGGCTGGATAATTTAACTCAGAATGGTTCTTTATTTTTAAAATTGATTATTTTTAAGCTTTATTCAATGCTAGTAAAATTTGTTTCCAAATTATTTCTAATAGGTATAATATAAGGTAATATGTCTATTAGAAACATATATCATTAATATTATACAATTTATAATAGATTTCAATCGCTAAATATGAAGAGTTGCGCCTACAATGCATACTATTTTTGTTATCAGACAAAAAATGACACTCAGTGATCGAAAATTCAGCCTAGATGATAAATATCTGGTTTTTGGCCTAACCACTATATGTTGCTCAAAAATTGCTATATAATATTATAATTTTTATTTAATCAGTGAAAAATCTTACCAACCTCGTACTTTAAGAAACAAAGCATAGTTTTCCCTTGATGAGAATCCAACACAATATGGAGAAAATGCTGGAAATTCCACAGTAGTTTTCTGACTATAAAACCAAGATGAAGGACTCCACATTGATTTTTCATTTGATTTCTTAAGCACCACAGAAGGGTCTTCCCCAGTAAAAATGTCATAAGAAGTTGGTGCCTTCTCAAGAAGCAGCTATCAGAAAACATATTTGGTTTAAAGAGCATAGGGAAAAAAGTTTAAAAAAAGTAACTTATTTCAATAGTAAATAATACCACAGAAAAATGGACTTTAAAAAAAAGTTCAGAGTTATTAAAATAACGCATAAATCATTTTTTTAAAATACGCATACTTTGACTGGAAAGATTATTGATCTTCTCAAAAAAAAAAAAAAAAAACTCTATAACCATTGATAAAAAATATTAGAAATTGTATTAATTAATTAAATTTTATAACAATTATTACTTGAAAAATAAAACATTATAAATGAGATTTTATAGCTTCGCTAAATTTTTCTTATGAAAATACCTGCCAACTCAATACTTTTCCAAAAAAAAGATCATGTAGACACAATTTTTAACTCAAATTGTATGGTTTATTTTTTTCCTATTAGTATTTAAAAATGTTAATTTTACTAACAGTTTTTATCAAGAACAATTAAACGATAACATATTAAATCATATTTTTTACTGTATGTATGGGCTTAGAGTTGGTCAATGGGTCAGAATGGCAAAGGCTTACCATTAGGATTTTCTTGGTAATATGTAAAACAATGTTATGAAAGGACGTATATGAGAACTATAGATGTTTGTAATAAATTTGCAGTAATTTTTCAGAGTTGATTTTTCATGCATCTGTCCCTCTTTATCAGAGATTTTGCTTTTTTTACCGACATTTGTAATCATGAATATTAATGTGGTATTTGGATTGTACTTATGCTTGCAGAAAAAAGTCTAATGTACCTACTGACCAAGAAAGTAAAGATTTCAACTTAATATCTTCACCGTTTTTTTCCTTTCTTCAAATCTAAGTGCAATCGCCTGGGATAAAATTGTAAGTAAACTTCACTTTACTGATGCTTTTTTAAGGTTAAGGAATTGCCTGAATGAAAATTGTAGGTAATTTTGGCTACATATTTAAATATACACATTCATTCACATACCAATCACTCATAATTTTATACATTTATTAATTAATCAAACAGTGAAAAAAAATTACAAAAAAACAAATTACTTGAACACTTCTCCAAATTTGCAGAAATGACTTAGGGACATTGTCAAAACAATATACAACAAGCTCTGTGTCATTGTTTTTATTCACTATTTCATTAGGTAACAACTGAACCATTGGAACATCTAAAGAAAGTAATACAAATAAATGCAAATATTTTTATTTAAGATTTTAAAACGTTAGACAGAAATTTATCGAAACAATATATATATATTTTAAAGAATACCTTATAATGGATTCTTATTAACATAAATCTTTTAGGTAATATTAGCTCATAGGTCTCTGAGCAATAACATTTTTAGTGGCTGTTAATTTAGCTTTCGTAAATATCATTTTCTTATCCTTAAATTGAAGATGTAGCTTTAAAAAATAAAGTAAAAAATTTAATATTAAGTTTTGAGAATTTACAATATGTAAATAGTGAAATTACGAATATTTTAAGATATTAAAAAAATAGTTCTCTTTTTTGGATGGAAAAAAAACTATTTTTTTGTTCATCAAACTCGAGTAAAAAGAGCTTGACAAAATCCTGTATTTACGATTAACGAGATAAACAAAGAAAACTCTTATAATACTATTAATAGGTCATTCAATTTTATTTTCTTACTATTAAATATGAGAAGAATAGGTACCTAAGGAAGTAGAGTATGATAACGTTAAAGTAGCATAGAAAATTACCAAACTTCTAAAGATTACCGCCATTGCAATAAATTTTGAAATTTAAAACACAGAGCAGCAGGAAACAAGGAATTGTTTGATTGATGTAAATATTGGCATACTTAGAATTAAGCTTATAGCTTTTATAGGAATCAATCAATATTGAGATTATCCTATCTATTTGGATAGTTTTTGGTAATAAAAACACTAAAATTTGCACCAAAAATTATTTTTATTTCCATCAAGCTCCGAGTTTTCTTTTTCTAAACGCTGAAAATGCTTCAGATAACAAAATGATAAAATTTCTACCTGATCAGGCTCAAGCATATCAATGCTACAGGTACACGTTTTGATGACGAGTTCTGCGGAGATCGGGAATTTTTTTTCACTATTTGTTATTTAATCGAACTTTCTTCTATTCTCTGTATATATTACAGTCAAATATCTGGGGCTCTTGACAAGAAATGAAAACAGTTTAATCATGGTTCTAATTGAAAACGAAGCTGTAAATATTATTATTACTTTTCTTAATCATTATTTTGGGTCGTTTTAATAATATGAAAGTCTTGTTTCATGAACTTAAAAATATTTCGTATTGGCTAAAACTATATATATGCACTGATATTCTTGTGATAAAACATTTATCTCGGATAAGGACAATTTTTGAAACAGCTGATCATATCGGTGTTTTTTAAATTGACAATATTTCTCTTGATTGATTTTTCTTTCTTATTACAGAAGTACTATAACAATTAATCTTTTTCAAAATTGCATAAAATTGTTCAATGATATTTCAATTCACCTAAAAAATTAAATGCCAGATTTTAAAGATAAAAATAAAACTCTGTAGTTGGCACTATCTGAAATTCCATGTTTATCTTCCTCCTAGAAGTACATAAAAATATCATTTTAGTGCTAAGTATGAAATTTCAACTTTCAAGGTGCTCCCCAAAATTTTTATGAAAAGTATGAAGTATTATTAAAATGACCCCTACTGATATAGTTATGTGTAACAACAAATTTATCAATTATGAATAATAGAACTATTTTAATTAAATAAAAAATTGTGTTTTTTGTCTAATTTTCTATTTTATTTTATATCATACAAATTAGTTTACTTTAAGGGCAGAGGCTTGTTTGGCTTGCTAATTATTATTATTTTTTTATTTAAATTTCTAGCTAAACTTTCAGCTCTTAATTTAAATCATTAATTTCATCATCTTTACTGCATTTTGACTGCAACATGAGGTTGACACTCTCTTTGACAGATCGTCATTTGAATCAACTTAATTTGGTTTGTTGATATTTTTACTTCACATTTTCCGCATTTGGTGTAGAAGTTTGTGTGGTTGCTAGGAGAGGTTTTGGTGATCTCTGTTAAATTTGTTCTTCAACATAAAGTTTATGGAAAACATTCCATGCCTGCCAAAAGGGATCTTAAATAGAGGAGGTCGCTATACAGAGGTAGTGTTTCCGGGAGGTTTCACTGTACTGATAATTTATCTAAATGAGTACATATTTATTTAGAAAAATAAAATATTATCCAATTAAAAAATAAAACATTATAATAGATTAAGTAGATTTTAATATTCTGTACAGAAGTAAAATATGAAGTTTTTTTTTAAAAGAGTAAATATGAAGAGATTTATTTAACTTTTTGTACTAAATTAAATTTTATATGTTTAAATTTAAACTAATATTTGTAGCTAAACAATTCTACTTTCCACTTTTTAGATTTTAGTTGCATTTACTAGTTACAATATATAAATTTGAAGGAATTAAGAAAAAAAATTATATTTGAGATTAATCTTTAATCGCGAAGATGGGTTAGGATTGAAATTTAAATGCTCTCAAATTCATCAGTTTCTTGAACAGATATATATGATTTGGATTGAAAATTATATTGTGCATATTTGCTTACTTAAATTCAAATATAAAAATCTGTAAATCATTGAAACTAATAGCCTAATTTTTAAAAAGTAACATGAAATAGAAAAATGATATCAATAATCATGCAGGTGGATGTCTATTTGAGTGGATGAAGTCAAGCAAGGATTTTCGGCAGTAAATGATGTGCTTGGTTAATAAAATTAGTTTCATTTTGCATTGAATATAGTGAATTAAAAAAAAAAGAAGAAAGAAAGGCACAGAAAAAAAGAACTCTGAAATTTTCTTTCAGAAACAAAAATAATTTTCCATACAATAGCAATTTTACATGTTCTATATTGAACAATCCTTACTTTTAGTTATAAAGTAAACTCAACTTAATTATAGCTAAAGCTGATTTTATCTGATTATTCTTTTTCATAATTTTTTTTCTGATATTTTTATGTTTTTTTATTAATATTATTTTGGTCTTAAAAAATACAGAGAAAAAAAAACAAATCTGGAAAATCACATTTGAGACAAGATTCAAATTTAGAATAGTAAAACGTTGAAACTTCTTTTTATGAAACTATTTTATTGAAGCAAAGTGTGATCTTTTATTTTGTGCATCAATAGAAATGAAGTTTGATGGAGATAGAAATCGGTTTTCCCCATCACTCCCATTTTCTCCGCTATGAAGAGATAAAAACATTCTGAAATAGAAAATAGGTGTTTGAAACCACGCACGAATTCCGCATTTTCCAGGAAGTATAATGGTTGCTTTTCTTTTACAACATTTATAGACGAATCTATTGTGGACATCACAGATCAAGTTTCATTTGGTCTGATGGAGGGTGGTGTTTTCTTTGAGCATTTCATTGAAACAGGTGGTTTAAAAAATAAATAAAAGGGTAGTAAAAAAGCGGCAAGGAGGTTTATAAGCTGGGCAGACTGGCCTTCTAAAAACATATAACTGAATCTATTTCAAATGTATAATGAAGAAATGTTTTTTTACTCCCTTTTTGATTTGCACTAATCAAAAAATTTTTATTTTCTAGTTCCTTAGTGAATTAACAAGATTATTTCAAAAGGCTCGGAATACTGGCTCTGTATGTATCACAATGAAGAGATGTAAGTGTAATTTTAAATATTAAAATCTATTATTCTTTTATATAACTCTTATTGCAATGATTTGATCTTGCAGCATATTTCATAATTTGATACAGTGTTTGGTAGCTTATAATTTTCAAAAAGTTAAATGTTTTCAATAGTGTAGTTTTTAAATAAGATGCGTAAGAGGAAATCGTGGTAAATAGGTTAATGGACGAAAGAGAAATGCAATCATAGCATCAACTAATTAATCAATTACCATAAAATACCAATAAAACGCCCCCACTCCAGAAAGCGCCTCTCTTGTTTCGCACAAATACTGATTTTCAATCAGTACCAAAAAAGTGCCCCCTTTCTTTTAACACAAATTTTTTTTAGAATTTCTTAAAGAACTTGTTTCTAAAAGTAATTTTTTCTGATGTTTAGGGTAGAAGATTAATGTTATATCATTAATAAGCAATGAGTCGGGAGAAAGAAAGAGGATCAATCAATCACAGTGACTGAAATGAAGATTGCTAACAAAAGGGCAGGTGTTGTAAAGTCCAGTAAGAAGAGAAGAAGAAGTACTCCTCTGCACATGTGATCAACACTTCCTCCATGCTGCATGTAGGCCAAGGTTGTGTTTTTTATGTGTGCTCCTCGACAAGTAAGGGGGAAATTTTAAGGTGGGGTTGCAGATGGGAGAGCTCTTCAAAATGTTCTAACAGGGGAAGAAAACTGTGAATAAAAAGGGGGTGGAATTGAATGGAAGAGATATGGAGTAAAAGGAGTAATCGCTTTTTGGAATCCTTTTTTAAAATTGCCTAAAAATACCAGACATTAAAGTTACCTGCTTTGTATGGATGACAGCTAACCTTATGGAAAGTTGACTAAGGAGGATTTGAGGTCCAAATGAGGATAATGCTCGGAGGTTAATCATTTTGGATTGGGCCTCAAGAAGCCATCTCTGAAGAGAGGATCTCAAGCATTGCAGTATAAAGCATTGCAATATTTCCAACACATTAGATGAAAGCGAAGATGGGCTTTTCATTCCCTATTAGCGGAAGTTAATGTCAGATCTATAGACAATGATATTAATAATAAACCGAATAAAGAGTGTGTTGATCTTATTCTGGACGAGGACTTATTTGGACAATTTTTATTTCTGAATCAATGAGATAATAAAATAGCAGGGTTTGCTTTCAAGTTGAAAGTTCAAGTTGAAGTTTTATAATTATTTATCACTTGCTTAGTTGCGATGTTAGTGTGATTTTCTCAAAACATTAACTTTTGCCTAAGACAATTAGAAAAAATTTATCTCATAATTAATTTTATGTTGATAATTTTTGCATTTAGACCATACCTTAAAGTGTACAAATCGATGACCAGTAAGGAAAAAAACCTTAAAAAATAAAATTTAGTGGCAGTAAAACTGCCACTAAATTTTATTTTTAATTGCATATTTAATTATTTTATATTTAATTTTAATTGCATAGGAAAATGTAATTACTGTACTGTCCTCTCACTTAAACGCACATGAAAAATTCCCCGCCCCCAAAAGAAATCACTAAACATTGGGTGCAGATGCATTAGAAATCAGTTCTGATAAAAATATTAATGTATTCATATTGATACCCTTTTAATTATGAAGATAAAATTTCTTACGAAAATTGGAGATTTGTCAGCTATAGTAAGAAGGAAGGCATTAATAATAGACTCTCCTTAGTATGGCATTAGTAATTCTTAAAAGGAATGTACTTCTCTAAAAAGACGCATATTAAATTTTGAAATTGTTATTTTTCTTTTTATAGATGATGGCAGAACAAAACCTAATCCTCGTCCATCAAAGCTGGCCAAAAACCCTTTGCCCCCTGCTTCTGAATATAAATGTTTGGTTCGTGCTCATCTTGGAAACAGAAAACTTAGCACTGTGGTATTTTTTTTTTCAGTCTTTCTAAAGTGTTTTTGAACTTGGCTGTTTCTTATAATTTTTAATTGAGAATGTATATAATTTTTATATTTTAATAAAAAATTTATTGAAGTTCGTGGCACAAATTATGCAGCTTTGTTTTTAGGGATTTGTATGCTTCAAAGTATAAAGAAGAAATCTTTGCTTTTTAACTATTATTTGCATATGGTTTTAAGATTAGTGAAGCTATTTTGCTTTCAGCAAAGTCCATTAATTTTTTATTGTCAGTGTATTTGACATTGTGTAAAATTTAAAATGTGATCAAGTGGAGTAATTAATAAATATTCAATTGGTCACAGGTCTTTTATGACCTGCTTAATTTTTAAAAAAACTAGCTCTGAGTAAAAATTTTAAATGTTTTAGTAAGTTTTGCGTGCATCTTTCTTTCAGTCATGTGTATATCTTTTTTTAAAGTAATGTCATCTAGATGTTAAATATTAATACATAAAATTGAGATTATTAAAATATTATTATTTTTTATAAGTTTTAAGGCTTTTACGAACTTTGTAGTTTGGAAAGTATGAATCCTAAATGTACTCATTAATTCCATGATTAAAAGTATGTATTTGTTTATATACTACGTGCAAAATACCGATCTCTAAAATGTACCTTTACTTTTATGAAACATGCAGTATTGTCAAATTATTTTTTTATTATTTCAACAAAGAATAATTATTTTTAAATTATTACAGGTTAGTTGCAAAGATGTGAACAAATTTCAGTTGGTAAGTAATATGGTGGATGTATTAAACTAATTGATATTTGTATTCTTTAAATTTGTGTTTTCCTATATATTGAAACACTGGCTTAGATTAATTTAAGATAATTTTGTGACAAAGGAAAAAAAATGATTAAATTTACATTAATGTCTATTTAACAAGAATCATTAAAATCTGCCTTCCAATTTTAAAGTTTAACCTTTGCAAGTAGTGCTTTTTACAAATAAAAAAAAATCTAATTTTTTCCTGTTTGGTTTATATAATATCTTCAATTATCCTTCAATTCATTAGAGTTGATTCCAGTCACTTGCAAATAATGAATACACTTTTGGGAGAATTCGAAGGTCTGACCTAAGAAAGAATAAAAGACGAATTTTATTTAAATTAGTTGAAGGCTCCATTTATTCACCAAGATAGGCTATAGGACTGGAAAATACTCACATATTCTAAATCAGTGATTCTCAACCTTTTTTTGTTGTGGCACACTTTTGACGATTTCGAAATTTGATTGCACACAAAGAAAAAAATAAGTTTAAAAGTCGTTTGTGATAATAGTTTTGAATGTAAAATAAAATAATATGTACTAAACAAAAGTGTATCTATTAAGGGATTAATTACAAGTTAATAATAAGTATACTTTTAATGAGAAATTTGAGCTTGATGTTTTCATTTATATTTGGTCGTAAAAATGATAGTGCTTCTCTCATATTGTCTTCTACATTTAACAGTCTCCATCTTTTTTTCGTTTTTATGTTGGTTAATATTGAAAATCCGAATTTACAAAAATGAAATGTAGAAAATTGTAATAATATTTTTAAAGCTCTTTTGGCTATCATGGGATAGTCAAATCTAATGCTAATAAATCCTAAATGAATTAATGGATTCTTTCGAATATTTTAAAATTAGATCTCAATTATTAGAAAGCGAAATTAGTTCTTCCTCTTTATTCAAATACAGAAGTATTCGTTATCACAAATGGATTACGAACCCAATAAAATTTGTTTTCGATCTAAATTTGGGAAATAATGAACAATTCTCTCCTCTAATGTTGTTAAATGGTCAATAACAATTTTATGAATGGTTTTATTAATATCTATTGGGACAGACTCAAACTTTTTCAAATTGCTTTCCTGAATTTTATTCTTTCATAAAGTTATTTGTTTTTGGAATCCAACCAGTTATATGTATATAATATATTTTTATCTTTTAATTAATTACAGTTTAAATGTGCGTTCAATTATATATAAATATTGTATAATAAGAAAATTTTATCTGAAAACGTGTTTAAGGGTTTTTTCATGTTTAAATGAATTGATCCTAAAAATGTCTTCTCAGTAAAGCAAATGAAGAAAGTGGGGTTTTTGTTTGGAGATGAATTAGTTTCCAAGGTGAAGGAATCGGCGTGTCAGCCAGCTCTTATGACTTGTGCAATTCTTATTTTGCTTTCTTTCTCTCGCGTCATTTAATAGTTTTTTTTATTAGTTATTAACTGTTATTTTATTTTTTGTCTATATTTTATAGTTATTATTAGTTTTTTAAACATTAATTGTTATTTTTTGTGATTCCTCGTTAACTTGTTTTTTTTGTTGCTAATTATCAATTGTCAGCTTATTTTTTTTTTTAGTTATCCTTTGTTAATATAACTATTAATTGCATAGCTTATTTTGTTTGCTTTTATTTCTAAGTTAATATTCTTTTTAAAAATTGCAGGCTTATGCCAATTTAATTAAAGGAAATATGGATGGATTAAAGAAGAAAGATAAGAAAAAAGTAACTTCTTCAACTAAAGCAACTCAATGAGAAATGTACATATTTATTTTTGTAATAAAATAAGTTAAGTTTTTACATTGTGATCTTTTTTGTTGTATACACATTTTAGGTTTCATTTTTTACATTAAAATTAAGCAAATATTCGCTGTGAATGATTATGTTAATGTTATTTATTATTATGTAATGTTTTTTTTAAATTTTACAAGCATAGCTAATTTTAAAATTATTTTTATTTAATTGTACAATGATTGAATGAAACATTGCGTGTATTATTTATGTACTTTTTTTTTACTTGACATTCCTCAACTACTAGTTGTATAATAGATAAATAAATTTAAATAATTTGTGAAAAAAATTTCAGAAGCTTTTTTGTTAATTTTTAAAAATACGAAAAAAAAGTGCCGCCAATAGTAGTTTTTCTCTTCCCAAAAAATTGAAATATTGCAGAATCAGTTCTGTTGAATATTTGATTAGAAGAAGTTATTCAGGGTGGATGGTCGCAGCAACATTTTAAAAATATATTACAAACCTCAAAATATTTAAGCACTCAAAAACAAACTGAGACAAATTATTCAGTTTCAGAAACTATTTAGCTGCAAAGATCTTCAGATAATCTATACAAAATAGTAGAAAGATGTTAAAACGACTGTCATTTTGCGACTTAACATATTAAATGACGATCATAAATTTTTTAAACATTTACTGAAGTGGATATTTTTTCCAGCAATAAGCCAAGTAGATATCTCAATAATTTTAAACATTATAGTTATTTTAATTATATTTAACAAATTAAAAATTAGGGAAAAGCTAAAAAATTTTAATTTATTTTTTGGCCCATAACTTTGACCTTCACTATCCATAAAATAAAATCTATTTTTAAAATTTAATAATAGTGTGATAATTTGAAAAAAAAAAGTTTAAACAGAACTTTTTTAATTATAAAAGACTCAAATAATTCAATTATTCAGCTTTTATAGATAGCACAATAAATTATTTATGCATACATAAATAATTGCATTTGACCATTAAAAAAAGTAAATATTTTCTTAACGTACCAAAAAAGGGACAAGATGGCTTGATGGAAAGTATCTTTTAGTGATGACCACATGCAAAATTAATGGCAGGATGACCAAAAATCTGGTGAGCTCATTTGAAGTGCGAGGTTGCTCTGTGGTTTATGATTAGATTTATCTAGATTTTTAAGAAAAAGAACACCCAGAAAGTTTCCACAGGAAGAAGTTTGAGTTTGGATCATGAGAAGAAAACGAGACGCTCAGAAAGGAGACTGTCAACACTTTCCCAGAAGCAATAAAGATATGATCCAGTGACATTTGAATGAAATATATTGTTCCATTGGTCAGAAAAGATACATATATCACCTCTAGAGGGGGATGCTTCTGTAGCTGTTTCTGCTAAAGCTTTCTTAAAATAAAAACTTTTTTTTAAACCAAGAACAGAAGGTTCTACCAGAATATTTTTGTTGATCAAGCAGGTGGGGTGGTTGTTAGTTTCTGAGAGCTTGCAAGTGGTTATACTGTGATCTTCGACCTCTGCACCCTCTTTATGGTCAGAAAGGAAAAAAAAAAGAATTTCCCTTAGGGTATACAATGTGAAAATAAAAATAATTTAAAATTTCAGAAAAAAGTTTGGCACATTCATTACAAATACTTCTTTTTCCAAAAAAAAAGTAATGAAAAGCAAAAACAAGAGTACAGGTAAAAGTACGCACTTTTTACTTCCATTAAAAGTAACGAAAATAAAAGTATTGCAATGTATGAGTATATGTAGCAAATTTTTAATGCAATATTGACTAACGAATCTAACCAAACACCCAAGAGTCTGAGTTCTTCTCAATATCGAAGAATCGTGCAAGCCAAACTTTGGCACTGAAGTTGAAACAACTAAGAATGATAATGAATGTATCTTGGATATTAATTTTGAGATAAGTCCTTTTGAGGCATTGTATTATAAAAAAACATATGATTCTGTAAGTAATCAAAGTCAGAAAATGGTAACTGAAGATTCACTAGATATAAGTAATCGAAAGAAGACTTTGAACCTCCTTTCTTCCGTCTGTTATTCAGTGAAAAATTATAGAAATGTTACTGAAAAATCAGAAGAAATTTGGAAGAACTATTTACATTGGGCAAATATTGCAAAAAAAAAAGGAATAAATTACCTTTTGCATTAACTTCAGAAAAATTGCGGCATGGTAAATTAAAGCAAGAAATAAAACTTAAAAGAAAAAAGAGTAAACAAATGTGATAAAATAATAATAAAAACATTAGATAACACTATGAATAACATTCATGATTCAGACTCAAATATCAAATTGTAAGAAAGAAAATGAAATTTTTTAAATCATGTATTCAAAACCACTTTATTTTCATGACACAACTGAAAAAAAAAAGTAAAATTTTCGACTTTAATTGTGGTTATATGTTATAATCCCAAGGAAGATCTTGTTTTCAGGTATTTATATGGCTTATAAATTCATCAACTGTAACATTTAGTGTTCATTCACTAAGTTATCTTTACTATTATTTGAATCACCAAAAGTTTTAAATAATATTATTTAAGTTCTCTGAAATCCCCCCCCCCCATAATTTGCATTTAATAACATATGTTGACACTGTCATTAACCTAAAATTACAGTTTTTTAAAGACAAGCTATGCTTAAGTGTTCCTTTACTGGCTAGTTTACCCAACTTTCAATTGTGCTTTATTCACATTTTTTGCTTTAGTACTTTTACTTGTGTCTGATTTTTTAGTTGATAAACTCCTTTCTAATACTTTTATTTTATCCAAATAATTGGTAAATTTGTCTTTAAACTGTTTACAACCAATAGAAAATTAATTCGATAGCAAAATTGTTTTCACTTTCAATTAAACACATAAAAACAAAACTTTTTTTTTTGTTATAGCCCAGGAAAAAAAATGCTGTCCATTTTTAAATCTAAAACTTGTTACACTATGCTGTAACCAAAATAATTTAAAATATCTGTATGAACGCAACTTTCCTGCATAATTTACGCTTAGGTGTTGTTTAAGAATAAAAAAAAGAAAAAAAAAACTTATATAATTTCTCAGAATTATCAACTTTCTTCATTGATACTGTTGTGTTATACTTTCATTTATTTTTTGATTAATAATTCATTTACAAACAAGAAAACATACATAATACCAGAAGTTTTTATTTACAATTTCATTATGTACACAATAATTTCTTAGGAACAAAAAATTCCTATGCACTAGAGTGATCTGAAAACACACTTTTTCCCAATCACTATAGTATGGAAAAGTTGTATAGAAAAGAAAAAATTGGTTTTACAAATGAAACATTTTACTACCAATTTTCTGTTCTTCACAAAGTCCCAGTATTAAACTGACACATAAAAACTAAATTAGAGACTTACTTTTTTTTTTAAAAATATTAAGCATTTGCACATAAATTTTTTAATTAAAAAATTTTTTTTTCTTCTCCTTTTTTAAATAAATTTTAAAGTTGACATGTGAAATAAAACATTTCGTAATAATTTTTTCCTTTACATACTAGATTAGGATTTCTTGTAATTTAGCTATAGTGGAAAAAAAAAAAAGTTTTTTTCCGGGCCACTCTAATATGCAGTGAGATTAATAAAAACATTAACAAGGTAAGACAACACACATTATTTACACCAACAAGCATAAGTATGTCTATTATCTTGCATACATCTAAACAACAGCAGTAAAAAAAGATTTATTTAGCAAAAGCAAAATAGTAAATATACAATGAAAATGATAGATTGAAAAAATGATTACATAAATGAGTGCACAATAAAAAAATATTTGAAGGAAAGATAAAATCTATCACATAAAAAAACTTAGTGAGGATAAGAAATTAAATTCTTATGGTACAATAAGCTGCCATGCAGAAAAGCAAGCGAACTTTCATTTCAAACTAAATTCTAATTACATGTTCTCTCAGTAAAACATGATTCCTCTTTTTTCAATAGTAAAATATATGGAGTAAATCATTTTCTTCCATTACAAAATTCTTTCCACATTGACCTCTGCATATGCATTTTACATCCACTTTACCAGAAGAGAATTTCACTAATCTGTCAAAGAGCTCCTTAAAAATAAGTTGCCTCCGAATATTTTATTCCACCTTTATTTCAAACAAAATCCTGATTATATGTTTTCTCAGTCAAACAAGATTAATTTTGTCTCATCAGTAAAATAAAGTGACTGAATCATTTTCTTGCATAACAAAATTCTTTCCATGTAGACCTGTGTACGCATTTCACCTCTACCTTACCAGAAGAGAATTCCACCAATTTGTCAAAGAGTTCCTTAAAAGTAAGCTGTGTGCTAATAGCCTGTTCAACACTTTTCATTTCTAGGACTTGAGAATTTGCATCCTCCACTTCAGAGATGATTCCCCAGCAAATATATTTCAGTCTTTTGCAACTTGAAATAGCTTGGAACAGATTATGATTAACTAATGGACCCTGAAAGAATAAGAACTCATTCTATAAAAACCATAGTCACGTCATATAATTATTTATTCAACAAAGTCAGTATAAAAAAATAAAATAAATTTATATCTAAGTTTTTTTTTTTTTTAAAAAAAAAGGCATTTCATTTTCTTGCCTATAATTTTTTCCTGTCCAATAAGAACTAATTCTTCAGGAAGGAGGTGCAAGAATCTAGTTAAGAATTAAAAAAATAATAATAATGAATAAATGAAATAATCCCTGAACTAAAAAGTTTAAAATAAAAATCAACAAAAAAAGTTGTAATCGCCTTATTATGATCGCTGGTAACTCATTAGCAATGTTGGCACGTTTCTGCAGAGGTGGTTAAAACCGGCATGGCAGAAACCGGTTTCTGCCACATTTGTGGCAGAAATTCAGAAAATGACAAAAGTACTGAGATTGACATACAATGGATAATTCATAGAAAAAACAATTAAATGTTAAACAAAGTGCCATTTATTTACAAAATTATCACCGTTCAAAATTAAATATTATATTGTTTGCAGTCTGCAGTAATCTATAACAAAAGACAAGTTTTGATGCAGTTTATAAACCTAATAAATTTCTCAATTTGCTATGCACAAAGGAGAAATTTGAGAAGATTCTCTCAAGTCCAGCAGAACTAACAGGCATTGCCATCAAGGAACAAGCAAGATTTGTGAAACTTTCATCTATTGCATATTTTTTAAAACTGGACCACCATGTAGCAGCTGGGGTAGTTGTCAAAACTTGATCATATTTTCTTCAAACCAATATCTAAAGTAAAATGTTTAGATAATGTTGATTTTGAATTAATATTATTATTTGCAGAGCTTTTCAGTTTTTAATTGCAAAATCATCGAATATTTTGTTGCATTCTCTATAGAGAAATATATATTCTTCACATTTTATTTTTTGCTTTTTTATTTGAAATCAAAATAATTAAAGAATTGCAATCTTGCCACATGCTTTTTTATTTTAGATGAATTAATTTTTTTAAATTTTATAACTAAAAACATGTACCTGTAGAGTGCAGAGAAAAAGAAAGAAGTTTTGTTTTCCTTATTCTTAATAAACACATATAAATAAATTTCTTCATATTCTATATATATACATCATTTAACATGTTACTCATAAATTACTTTGCTTTTTCCAGGATTTAGGGAAAAAAGAAAAACAATTTAGGAAATATTTTCGGAGTATACGCAACAATCATTAATTTTCAACATTGCGACTGGCTTCACAATTTGAATCGAAAATCAAATATTTACCAACAAAACAGTAAAATTGAATGTTATCAAAACATAGTTGGTTCTTAAAAGAACCCTTTTAAAATTAAAATATGTTAAAAAGTTATAATAAAATCGAGAAAATTAACATCCATGCAACAATTGTAATGATTTGTATACAGACATTGTTGTTAGCAATTTAAGAAAAAGATGTGTGGTTGGTTGGCTTGGAGGAGTAGAAAATAATTCGACAATTTCATTGGGCAGGAGTACGAAAGCTTTCAGAATAAGAGTGTGAAATAAAATTTATTGTTATTGAGTAATGCCGAAATAATGTTTTGAGAACTTTATAAAATAAAATATACTACAATATTTGGAGTCATTGTCAAAAGAAAAAAAATACTCCCAAAGCATAAGGGAATAAACTTCAACGAAAAATGTTTTTGATCCAGGGACTGGAAGACAAAAAAGAAAATCTCCTGGTTTTGAACCGGAGCAAATATCCTAATCCCATCTCCTGCCCTACCACATTCATTGCCTTTCATGAACCGCATCTCTACAGAGGTCAAAGTTTCTTCAAGGATTTAGCAACCATGCAAGAGTTTCACGCTAGAGTGGGTTAAAAAAATGTTTTTTTTTTTCTTCTTTTTTTTTCCTCAACACTTTAGTGTGGAAAAGTTGCTGTTTGTTTTGAGAATAAAAACGCTAATTATCTTTCTTTCATGCAGCACACTTAAAATTTAGAAAAAATAGTGCTTTACTTTTTTAATGATTGTTTAATGCTATGAATATCCTAAATAAATTAAATTCTGATGAATAATTTAAATTTCTAGCATTTTAGGGAACCCCCCCCAGAAGTTTACCAATTTTTTGTAATTTTCACTGCATATCTCTTCACTCAATATTCTAGATTAGAACAACCTAAATCTTACTGCGTGAAGATGGCTGCAAATCTAGTTCTGCCAACACTCGACCCAACCAAACTTTGTAGGGAATTTTATTTTATATTTACAGCTATATACAATGATTTTTAATGTAGTAGGATTCTTTGGCTTACTGCATTATTTAGGTTCATTTTTTTTTTTATCTACTTAATACCTAAAGCCTAATTTCTTTTGAGAAATGGGGCGAAACAGATAAAGACAGTGTTGCTCTGATACATCAATCGCTAGCTTCATGCTTGCATATTTTATTAGAAGTTCTGCCACAAGTTTGACACAGCCTTAGAGTTGAGAGAAAGTTAGGTATTTCTCTAATGCGTGCAGTGTCAGCACAATGTGCGATTTAAATGTGTGAATTTCTCATTTAAGTCGTGCAGCATTGAGGAAGGATATACCACACCAATGAATGATTTCAAAGTAATCCGACAGTTCAAAATTTCTAACAGTTTTTCTCTTTGGAACTACCTTTTAAGATCTTTCCTATATACAACCTAAGGACTTGGTTGACAAAAGTTAGCAGTCAGGAGTTGGACAAAGGAACTGGATCGTGATTTTTCAAGACTTCTAGGCAATGCCCAAAGTGATTGAAATTAAAATGTACAGCAGATATTGTAATTTGATAGGAAACTTTTGCAAAGACCAAATTTTTTACTATTGAAGATTAACTTCAAATGCTCTAGATTAATTAAAATTCTTGAGAGGTATATTCTCCCCTAACGCTCAGAGATTTAAGTGAAGATGATATTAAATCACTGATCTATTCCGACACCATGTGCATTAGAGAAATACTAGTTACTCCATAAGTCCTAGGCTTTAGAAAGATGCACCAAACTTGTTACATCAGCTAGAATAAAATATGTGAACATGAAGCTAGAGATGGATATATATTAGCAACACCAAGATCTAGATCAGTTCAGCCTCTTATCTTCAAATAATCAAATTTTAAATATGCATTAGGCATAAACAAAAACTGTAATATTTTAGCAAGATGCAAGTCCATTAAAAATTTTTGTAACTAGTTGTAAATATAGTGTAAAAACGAAATCAAAAATTGGATGGTTTGTTGGGTAGGGTGTAGGTGGAACTTGTCATGCAACTATCACATTAGTGGTGAGTTCCAGGATTGTTCTGATTTTGCATAATGTGTTAAGAGATATTCTTCAAAAATTTAGAAAAATTGGTGTACCTAGGTTTTTTCTAAAATGTTGCATGACTGTAAAAAATTAAATAATTGATCAAAATTGAATTTATTTAGGGCATTTGAATCATTCAACAAGCATAAAAAAACTAAAGCATGTTTATTTCATAAGTCTTAACCAACTGAATTTTAAAATTTTTTTTTTACAAAGGTTCAATTTTTCATCATTAATTTTAAGTTTTAATTAATTTTAAGTATGTGTTAACTGAAGATATTAATAGTTTTAAAAAATTTTCATGCCAAATTTTATTCTTTTTACAATAGGTAACATTTCCGAACTAAAGCATACCAAAATTCAAAAATTCATTTTTTCAACCAACTCTATTTCATGAGGCTTACAGGGTGAAAATACATTAGCTTAACAGGGTAAAAATATAGCAATTTTTTATGCCAGCAAAGTGTTGCTAAGTTGGCAACATTTCAACCGTTAGGCAGTAAATTTCCATCTAAAAAAAGAGAGTAAAATGGATGGTAAAATAATAGTGAAATTCAGAAAATTGTAGAAAAAAAAGCCCCTGATTTTTCAAAGGTTTTACACAAATTTGTTTTTTTCCGAATAAAAAAATTCCCTGATAATTCCAGGTGGATGACAACCCCGCTAATGTGAGAGTTTTAAATCAATGTGAATATGAATTTTAAAATGCAATTTTAAATGGTGTGAAAATGAATTGCGTGAATACAGATCTATTACGATGTACTCAGGATGTGCAATTTTAAGTTGCAATATGTAAACAACTCACAATTTTCCCCCTTATTTCTTAACAAAAATTATTTAAACACGAATCTTGACAAGTGCTTTTTAAGTCACATGAATACAATTCGTAATATGTATCATTAAATAGAGTGAATATAGATCAAGATGTGTAATACTAAATTGCATGAATATGAATGAAATGTGTACATTTAAATCACATTTACTTAGGTAGGAAAAAGTGCAAAAATGAATATTTTTGGGGGATTTCGCAAAAGCAGAACTCATCCCTGATTATATGATTTACAAAGAAACATAAAAGAAGCTTACTTCACTTGTATTATCTGGCCAAACATTCAAATGGATAAGTTCCATTAACTGCTTTAAAGTATCAGACAAAGTATGTGGGATTTTATAGTTCATTAATTCAAGATGTATCAAGCTATGGAATATAAATTGTATAATTAGTAGAAAGTAACATTTTCAAACGTTTATTCACTAAAACTTTGCGCAAATAAAAATTTTCAGAAGTAAATCATTTTTGCTAACAATGCTGAATATCATAAGCTAACACATATCTCTTTGGCATTATTTGGTCTGTTATTGACAAAGTGCCAGTATTTTTTGTGAATCAATTATTTACTGCAAAACACACACACAAAAATAAAAACATTTTCCTCATGCAAACAGATGTGTGCTAAAGTTCCATTTATGAAATTATACAAAGAGCACTTTGAAGAACTTTCATTAATAACACTAAAACAGCTCATAATTTTTTTTTCAATTACTTTATTCAGAAGAAGTGTTTCAGAAGGGTTCAACAATTCTATCAATTCACATTTTTATTCTAACTATACCAGAAGTAGTTTTTGATTATTTTAAATATTTGGTGTCACTTCTCAAAACTAAAAATGAAACAAAACAGCAAAAACATTTTTTCTAAAATTATTGTTTAAGATCATCTGAATTCAGATATAAATTCCCTTCAATAGTTAGATTAACATAATGAAAGTTTTTTTTGACAAACAATAATTAAATTTTTTTAAATAATTTAACTGTGATGCTATTTAGGTGTCTCCCCCCCCCTTTAGAAATCCTCAGAAATTTGCACCTATCCTTTATACTTTGAAAGTCGGAAATAGGAGTCTATCAAAAATAAGGGACGTTTATTTAGAGAAAGTATGTTTTTGTATCTGATTTCATAATACAAAATATTGTCTGCACTAATTAATTAGCACATTTCAAACCTTTATGATTAAGTTCTAGAACGTTAAGATTTTTAGATCAAAAGTTATTTAGGGCGGTCTGTTTTTTATTTTTGGCACTGACACCGTTTCAAATCTAAAGTGTGGATTAACATTTGCTATATATTTAAAAATTGTTTAAACAGTGATAAGTATGAATTAATTATATTAAAATAAGAATTATTAAGAATTGTGTTGTAGGTCACTGAAATTATTGTGTGTGATTGATTATGGTATAATATAAAATGTACATTATACATTTTTATGTTACCGTATTTAGCAAATTTAATTTCTCGTAGATACATTCTTGAAAAGTTTGATTGTGGAACTTTACTTGAAGCATGGCTTGTATTTTAATAAAAATTTTTGTAGCAGGATATGCAAAATTTAAATATATTTTCATGCTTGTATGAGTATTAATTTTTTTCCCTTTCTTTTTATACCTACACTTTAACTTTAATTGAACTCCATTTCTATTTTTTTACAACTATCATTCAAAACTCTTGAGAGTGTTCTCAATACTTTTGCCCAAATTATACCTAACTTTTTTTAAAAGCAGAAACTAAAAAAAAAATATAATAATTTAATTTTTATATTAAAAAAAAAAGATGTGATGAAATTTATTTAGATTAATTTTCTTCAAATCAGAAATAAATTTTAGTAAATATAAATTTGTGTAAATTTATCTAAAAATATTTATAAATTAGTTTAAAACATATTTAATTACCCTTTCTTCATTGACAGTAAATGCAATGTTTTATTTATTAAAGAAACGGAAAAAGATAACACCATAACTGGATCCGAAAATAAATAGTTTTAAAATGTGATGAATTTTAAAACATGAACAAGTCAGGAATTTGAAACCATGTTATTACTGAGAGATATTACTGAGCCTAAGGTGTCTGCTTTGCACCATCAGCAAAAAAGAAAATTGCAATATAACATCACAATTTACGTGCTGATTTCTCAGAAATAATCAAGTCAAGTTCGAATAATCTTCCCCTTCTTTTTAGTGCTCATAATTATTTTTATTCAAGAGTAATAATCTTGCAAAATATTTTTTTCTTACTGTTTCATTTCCAACAATGCTTCAGGAAGACCAGTATTATCCACACTCCCACCATTTTCTAAGCGTAACTTCTCAAGGTTTGTCAGCTGCTTTAATATTCCATATATCTAAAAAAAACAAAAACAGGATAGAATCAACAAGAGTAAGCGATAAATAAAAACAGTTATCTTTTACTATAACTTTTATTCAAATTGTAAACATATTAATTCTTCAAAATTGTAACCTAATTATAAACATATTAATTATTTAATTAAAAAAAAATAATATGTAAACAAAATGCAATGATAGAAATATTTCTCAAATGTAAAGTATGTGGGATGTTTTTATAGTTTTAAGTTAAAAACATGCAATATCAAACAATTGATATTAATTTAAACACACACTCATTGCTATTGAAAAAAATAACACAGTAGAGAATCCTTTATCCGGAATCCAGAAAATGGGAAAAACTATGCTTAGTTTTCCCGCCATTTTGAACTAAAACGATTATGGAAAAAAAGTGGAAGTTTGACTCAGCCTTGAAGTTGAGTAAAGGAAAATGTGGGGGGAGGGTGGATTTTTCTCCTCCGTTTGTCTAGAGAAACTTCAATATTTCTTCCATGAACTTGATCTTTAGATCAAAAGGGGGCAGGGAAGGTACAAATGTTTAATTATCTTCTGTGTCTTCGAAAGAATCGCTGTTTTGCTGATAAGCTGCCACCAATCAAACTTAAAAAAGTGGCATGCTGATTTCGTTTTCTCTTTGATTTACGAGGGGGGTAGGGGAAATGCATTGCATGCGCATATCAGTGAACAGAAGATGGAAGCGAAATAAAAAGAAAAATACATCCCTCTATTTTACTAACCCCTTGACATACGAAGACGTCATTAGTTTTTTTTTATGTCAAAACAATAATTTATGTGTCTCAGACGTCTTCAACACAAGAGATGCCAACTTGCTCCGGACAATAAATAAATATTTTAAAGTGGTAGTTTATCAATTGTGATTCTTGGATTAATAAATTCAATTTAGTAGATTTTATCCACCATTATTTCTATATAATTCGTAGGCTTATATAATTCATCACTTTATAGTAGTTATGTCAAGCACAGTTTAGAGTTTTAAAATGATATGTCAAGGGGTTAAGAAAAATTAAATGGAAAGACGAAAACGATTGAAATACGGCTATTTATTATTCAATAATAAAGTACGAACATAGTTAAGCTCAATTTAATCATTTAAGAAATAATCAGAATTTTATAAATTATAATTTAGTAAATTATTAACTAATTGGCTAAGCTAGGGGGGGGGGAAATACAAAAACAACCAAGCTAGCATTAAATGATTCGAAAGAGAGTTATAAAACATCCTATTAAATGGAATTTAAAAACATAAAAAGTAGTAGGCATTTTTACATTAAACACATTAATGGTAAAAAAAAAAAAAAAAAAAAAAAAACTCACTTCAGGCTCAATATCATAGCAATGACCAAGCTCTAGAGACACTAAATTTTGATTCTGAGATAATACTTCTAGATTCTTCACAGAGTTAAATTTGAATCCAGTTAATGACTGAAAAATGAAAAAAATAAGCAAGTTAAGAATGTTAAAATCCAAAAAAGAGCAAGAATATTAATTATCCTTTAAATTTTTGAGAGTTAGACATAGATTTTTTTAAAGATTTGAAGTTACTGGTTTTCCTGCATCCAAAAATAGTTATCTGTATTATTTAATGGTAAAATAGAGCAAAGCAGGGAAATTTCCGTAAAATTTTGCTCAAAGGTTTAAGACTTTTAGAATCCACACTCTAAGCATTAGTCCTAATCCCCCTAAACTAAGCTAATGATTTTCTTATAAATATTAATCAATTTTTAATATGTAAATCGATTAAAAAAAATAAAGAGTAATAGGGAACGCTCAATATATTTTTGACCAGAGTGTCAATGCTATAAATCATTAAAAAAAAATATTCCTTGTTATTCCATTCTTTAGTTTCCAGTTTTCATAAAAATATTATCAGTGAAATATTGTGTGAAAAGTAATATACACAAAGATGTCAACCTGTATCGACATTTCTAAGCATAAATTTTTAGAGCTAATTATTTTTCTTTAGTAATGGAGATAATTTTTTGGTAGTAATATTAGAATTGAGGGTATTCATTTTAGTACTTTTTTCATGTCTTAAAATTAGAGAGCAGGAATGTTGATTTAAAGATCAATTTTTAAATAAAAAAAGCTTAGTAAACATTTATTTTTAAATAAAGGAGGCTCATAGCTGCTAACTTATATAGGAAAAAATTCAGTAGACTTTACGAGATAGTACAAATTTAATTATAATCGTTGCATAACATACTAAATATTTTACACATAGGGAATTTTTATAGTCAAAATACAAAAACATTATCTCACTAATAACTATAAATGGACTGTAATATGTTCCATTTATGATTGACAATAAATGCATTTAAAATGTTTTTATTATATTAACTCATAATTTTGAATAGTAAGAGAAAAGAAATTTATTAATGATAGTTAAAGGATTTCTTTAATAAATTTGAAAAGGGAGTTCTGAATAAAAATAAACTGAGAACATAAAAAAAAAGAAAAGAGAGAAAATCTTTAAATTGATTACTATAATTGAGACAGCAAGCGATAAATTTTTTATTTTATTTCAATAGAGATTTTTTTAGGAAACTTACTCAATTTCGGGGAATTTTCTAAAATATACAAAAACTAGTAAAATTTTTATTAAACCAGTAGAAACTTGGTAAAACCAAGTAGTCTACAGGTAAATTCAGTAGAGCTGGCAGCTATGGAGATAGCAAAATTTTAAAATTGACAAAATCAGAGGTGTTAATAAATGGAGTTGTGGTTTTACATATTTAAAAATACAATTTTCATCAATGTACCAATTAAAATGTTTTTTGAAGCAATTTTACAAGCGGTATCGGCCATTACACAGAATTTTGATCAAACTAGTTTTCTGAGAACTTGTTTAGTATAAAAATTAAGATTTTAATGCAAGAAAAGTACTTTTTTTAAAATTTTTTATATCTGCTTTCTATATGTATACCAATGACAGAATCGAAATTGTCAAAGATATGAGAATGCGTACCATAGCTGCACTATTGATTTGTTGGAAAAATTAAATGATTTTTAATTTAATACAAAATAGGAGAATAGTATTGAAATATTGAATATCAGGATTCAAAGAAAAAATTAGGGAATTTTCTAGTAGAAATAACAGCAGAAATTGAAATATAGAGTTAGTGAGTATGTACTATATGATAAGCGAAATTAAAATTTGGTTGGGAGTGAGAAGCAAATAAAATTAATAACTTAAAAACTGCAATAAAAGAAAAGAATAAGATTAAAATCAATAACAATTAGCAAACTTCAGAATTATTGGTTTTAACATTTACTTACTAAATATCTTAAATTAGGTAAATACGGCATTTGGTACATGGACATATCTTTTAAAATTATTCCTCCAAGTGACCCAATTTGCAGTGTACTAAGTTTTGAAAGGCTTCTAAGACGTGAAATTTCCAACTCGCAGGGTGTTGACCTGAAAATAGCGAAAGAAAACATACAAAAATCCACAAAATTGTTAGAAATATCAACAAATCAAGTTACATTCATTAATAACTCTTATGCAAAAGTTCTAAAAGGGTTAAATCAGACAAACAACTATTATAACATATAGATTAAGTGCACCGTCAAATTTTTCTGAAAACCACCACCCGGTTAAAGAAGGCTGATAAATAATAATAAAGAAATATGCAAATTATGTTTTTTATTTTATTTTTAAATTAACTTTATTTGATAAGAAATTTGTTGAATTTAATAATAAATAAACAAAAATAAAGTAGATCGAAAGGATTATAAAAATAAATTCAATTTTTAATAATTTGCTTTCCATTCCAGTTCTTTATTTTTGCATTTTAATATGACCAAGGATGTCCAACGAGCAAAAGTAATAATTATCTATGAAAAAATAAATTGATAACAAAACAAAAAAAATTGTGTGCATTAAAATTCCCAATTTTTTTTTTAAAAAAAAGAATACTTAAAGGTCATATCATATTGCCTTAGATAATGAGTTCGTGATTCTAGAAACTTTTTTTCTCAGATTATTGTTTTGCTGACATTTTTTTTTATTGCAAATACATTAATACATGTTGCAAATTAACAATCAAAGGCAAAACCAAAGCTTTAAGTTAGATGAACATGCCATTTTACTCCTAAAAATTATCAATATAAACGGAATCTCTAAAGCTATTAGTACACGTTTCTTCATTTGTAAAAAGACTATTGAAATACATAAAAACAGATTTTTTTTATAGACGTTATTACACTGTGATATGACTTTCCAATTAAAATAAAGTTTAATTTTCGGGCTCACTATTGATTGTAGCAAACTAAAAATTATAAAAATAGTTTAAGGATTTTTCATTAAAAAAGAGGACAATTTATATTTATCAAACTGTGACATAGTTTGGGAATCCCATAACTAGTAAATAAGACGGGAATGAGGTAAAAGTTATTATTTGTTTCATGAATGAATTGTACACACAGAACTTAATGCAAACATACCATATTTCTGGTTCAGATAATACTGAAGTAAGGAAACATTCCAATTTGTGTAACTGACTCATATATGTAGCGATAAGATATAACAAAGATGGAGGTACTTTGTCTATTACTAAATCCCGAATTCCAGATAACTTCATGATAATTGTTTTGAAACCTTTCCAAGGATCATTTGTATCATCAACTATAACATCACACATATCCTATAATTAAAAAGCTTATAGTTAGTTTTGAAATGCAACATTAATTATAAAAAAAAAAGGAAATCAAAGGAAAAAAATATTGTGTGATGAGTTAAAGAGACACAAAGGAAAAAAAAAATTTAAATTTTTGCATAAATATCAGGTTTGTAATCAAATTCATACCTGCCAACATTGGAGAAATAAAATAGCAGAGAATTTACTAGAGACATTTCAAAGAAGAGAAATTCAAAATTGGAAATAATATAAGCATTTACATTTAGTAAAGTAAAGAATATGTATATAAATCTTAATCTAAAAAGGATTTTTTCAACCATTATTTATAATTACTTAAACTGTTTTATTTCATAAATGTTGCTGAACAGTCGACACAATTTTTTGGGTTAACGACTACTAATATTCAACTCCATAGCTTTTTAACTTTGAATCATATCCAGAAAACAAAAGAACTCATGGATCAAGTATTATAAGAAATTTGTCATTGTGGAGGACTTAGTGATGAAACTAACCCGTATTTGCGTTACACGAAGAGAGGAAAACCACGAAAAATTCCCACAGTTAGTCAGGCGGCAAGGGGACTGTCTACCACTGAGGATATTTTTACTTAAACTATTAACACTCAACATACTGCAGTACTGGCAATAGTACTATCTGTTGAGGAATAAGAGAAGTATTTTTGCCATCCGCAGATATTTTATTGCCAATTTAAAATTTTCTTTTCTTAAAAATTTCATCAACAGGACAGGAGATAGTTGCAAAATACAGGAGTTTTTATTATTTAAAAAAAAAAAGAAGAAAAAAAAAAAGGGAGACTTGGGAGGTATGCAAATTTAATGGGGGTATTTAGAAAATTTATAACAATGAGAGTGGATTCTGAACAGAAAAATAAAAATGCTATCATGCTAGGAGATTTCAATATTTGTTCAGAAATTTTTTTTTTCAGTACATACCAATGTTTTGGTTCTATGCTTCTGTAAAGTATGACAGCATTTGT
The DNA here is from genome assembly GCF_982258835.1 of Parasteatoda tepidariorum. NCBI lineage: Eukaryota > Metazoa > Arthropoda > Arachnida > Araneae > Theridiidae > Parasteatoda > Parasteatoda tepidariorum. Next base: position 17,633,552 of record NC_141761.1, on the reverse strand, counting down.
CCCAGTCTGTAATTCTAAGTCCTCTGAAAGACACTTGTTTCCACTGAAACAAACAAATAATTTTCTTAGATTAATATAAAAGCATTTTTAATTTTTTTTTTCACTTAACATAGAATTACAGAAATTAATATTAAAAGTAACCTCAAACATGATTAAATTGACTAGGATAATCCCCCTATTCAATAGCAATGTGGAATTACTTCATGAAGCAATACGTTTATTTACCTATATAAAAACTTATATAGTCAACTCTCTATATTATGAACTTCAAGGGAGGCAAGGAAAATTTCCTGATATTGAAAAATTGATAGTATTTTTAACATTTTATTCAAAATAATAATTGTCAGTTTTTTATAAGTTATTTAGCATGTATTTAATTCTTAAACAGAAAACAAATACAAAGAAACTATGCTCTAGATTTTCCTATCATCAATACTTAGAAATTTTCAGTGACGAAATTCGCCTTTAATGACTATTGCCTGATTGGGTCACATTTGAAAAAAAGAGAGCTGCTTCATCAATAAAAAATATTTTTAGGTTATTTTATAATAGTTGAAAACATTTTGAATTGTAAGGTACAAAATTTTTGCAGCATTTTAAAGAATATAATTTTATATTGCAAAATACAAAACTTGTGGAAAATCGTTCGAATAGTTCTCAGAAACTGAATGTGAAAAAAGTCAGATACTTAAAATTCGATTTCTCAGGAACTATTGCACCAATTTTGCTTAAATTTGGCATTTCCCTACATAAAATAAATTTTTTTAAAAGTATGGAAAAAATTGTATAACTAACAATTCAATTTTTTTTTACCATTCTTAAATAAAAAAAAAATTTACTAAAAAATATTTTTTTGCATGAAATTACCTCAGGATAAACAAATTTTATAAAAAAAAAAAATATAAAAAACTTTTGTATTTGCATTGCGTAAAATTTTTTCTATTCGCTCAAAAAGTTCTTAAGATATAGCGAAATATGCAAATTAAAATTAACATTAAGAGGTTCAAACTTTGGAGGACTCTCCTGTTTTTGTGTCTGATTTCGTAGCTTAAAAATCGTCTGCACAAATTAATTAGCATATTTGAGGTCAACCCTTCGAACTATTAAGAGTCATAGAACGTGAAGATTCGATCATTAGATCAAAAGTTATTGAGAGTGGTCCGTTTTTTTTATTTACGCACTGTACATTAAGCAATCTATATTTCAAACCTTTAACAAAATAAACAAAACTTAGGTTAGGATACTCGATTATATAATTTTTCTATATTTTGGATCATCATTGCTTTGCCTGCTAATGTCTTTTAGAAGACATTAAAAAGCAAAGACATACTCCTTATTTTTTATCAACAGAAGTATTTTGTGGGAGCAAGGGTAGGCAAAATTTTTTTTTTTTTAAAACAGACTTTATAATATGGAAAAATTGATTACTTTGAAGTTCACCTGCATGAAAACAGTCTGTATTAAAGGATAAGGAAAACTCTGTCGTTTTAAAACAACATACAATCATATACAACATCAACTCTTGAATAAATAAGATTGCTGAAATAAATATACAGTAAATACTCCGGATATTCCTTCTTCTTTTCAAACAATTTGCAATTCAGTCAAAATAAATAGGGCAAGGTTTAAGTTATGAAGAAATTCATTTGTTAAGGGTCTTTAATTGTTCTACTCCTATCTTCTAGAGCCTTGTTTTTGCCTGCTACCTTTTATTTTTCCACACCTTTCTCATTACCTTTTGTAGTTTTTACTGGTAATTATAAATATAAATTTGATTGCCAATAACTTAGTAATATGTAAGTATGATATAACAGATAGACATGTAACTCTAAATTAAAAAAAATACTGTATTAACACAATCATGAAAATTAATCAAAATAATTTATGGCACTGTTGAATTTGCAGACAAGATTTCACTTTAGTCCCTAAGCCTTTTTTCATTTTAAAATTTTACAAATTTAATAAAAATACTGAAAAACATAAGTGGGGTAGGCATTAAAAGTCTTTTTGATTATTTTTTTTTCATTAGTAAAGCAATATTAGGGTATAAAACATAAAATATTTTTTTTTTTAAATTTAAGCAAAAATATTAACACTTACCAACTCTTTTTGTTCTACTAAACACTTCCAGAAGGTGTTTATTTGAGAAGCTCTATAGTAAAAGGAGAGATATATCAGTATTATAATGCAATTTAAAGACATATTCAACTGAACTCATCCTGAAATAACATGATCATGCAAATATTTCTAACTATTTTATGATACTGATAAGTTTGCATACAAGTTTTCACTTCTGAATAAGCAGTTTCTAACCTTTTTTTCTCATTGAATTCAGTAAAACAACTGAAAATCATTGAAAGAGAAATAAAATTGGATAGTTACAATACTTCTTGAAATTTTTACAGCTCGAGTCGCATATTATCAACTCCCAACTCAAAAGTTTTAAAAATACTAATTATGTACTTCTAATTATGAGCAAAAAAATTTTCTTCATAGTGAAGAAAGAATGATTAACTTTAAAAATAAAAGTCATACTTTTTCCCAGAAGTTATCTAAAAAAAAGCCTGTTTCTAAAATGAAAACAAAAAATTGACAGTAGGCAAAAACAAAGTTAAAATAAATCGCTGTCTGAAATACTCATAGGAATGGGTGGCATTTAGACATTTATAAGTAGAGTCATATACCAACCATCTCTAATGCCCAAGCTAAAAAATCATAGTATTATACACAATTTTGAATTAGAATACTAATTAGGGCAAATAAAACATAAACTTAAATAAGAATATTTAAAATTAAAAAAATAAAGAGCCAGTTGTTAGCCAATGGGATTAGAGATTAAGGCTCAACGATTTCAAGGTGACGGAATGTGGTCAGCAATGTGCACTGGGTATTTTACTTCCGATACGATTTGAAGCTGGGTTGGTTTTAAGAAGAGTAGAAGTGTAATGGCAATTCTGTTCATTAAAATATCTTTTTCTTTACTATCTTGGATTTCAATTAAAAACTTTAATTTTTGTTCTTCAATATTTGATAATTAAGAGTCATTCAACAGCGTATCTTTAGAAAAAAATGAAAATAAATAATTCCCTTAGGCAGACTCTTTGTTTTCTCAAGAATTTAGAGCCATGTACCTAGTAGTTTCTTTTAGTAGTTTTAAGTAGGTAATTTCGTATAGTATATTTGTCAGTTTCTAAATTTTTAGAAGTTTACTTTTATTTTGATTTGCATTGATTTGGATGAAGCAGAAAAAAATTCATTTAATAAAAATTGCATGAAAAAAAAGTTTTAAAACGGACAAAGGTGTAATACTAAATTATCTTCCTAAAAATATTGACAGTAAAAATTTTATTAGCATAATTGCAAAAAAATTGTGTGTTGTATTTCTCCAATTCTGATTTGGCAATGAACCCTTTTTTAACACCAAAGCTTCTGTAAACTACAGTAATCATATAAATATGTTTAAAAACATATTTAACTATCTGCTCTTTTCTGTTAATTTAAAAACTAAATAAATCTTAATCAATGACTTAGCAGATAAAAGTTAAGCTAAACAATGACACGTCTTAAACCTAAAATTTTAAACTTTTTTTTTCAGAATGTCATTCTGTACTTATTTTTACTAAGTGCTTTAATAATCTCAGAATGTACTGACTACGAATAAAGATTGAAAAAAGTACAGGCCAACTATGAATAATTAGCAAATCAGAAAAATTACTTATAGAGAAATAACTTACTTCATCAATCCATAAACATTCAGATACTTGGATATTAAATCAAAGCATTTAGCTTCCTTAAAATTGTTTAGATTTATTGTGGGAGATACAATATTTAATTCTGGTTGTAGACTACTTGGCTTGATTTGGCTTGGCAATTCAGATTGCAGTCTTGTAGCAGTGCCATTTTTTCTCGTGTAATCTTTAATTCCACTTGGAATGGAAGAATTTATGACTGTTCTGTAAGCATCATTAAATAAAGAAGATGTTGGAGTATTTGTATGCTGAAGTGTAAATCTAAAGGGATCATAAGTAGAAGTTGTAGGTTGAAGTGGCATTCTGTAAGATCCACCAATCATTTGAGGTGTTGTTGCAGACTGTAGTGGTATTCTGTAAGGACCACTAATTATGTGAGATATTGCTGGAGAAGTTGCAGGCTGAAGTGGCATTCTATAAAAGCCACTCATTGTGTGAGATGGCATTGTAGAGGATATAGGATGCATGGGCATTCTATAAGTATCACTAATTATGTGAGATGTTGCAGAAATGGTTGATTGAAGTGGAATTCCAGCACCAGTAGTGTTACACATTAGAGGATTAGCAGGAAGTACTCCGGGTGTAACCTGACAATTGGTTGGGGTACGGATTATGAAACCAGGAGGTAATTTTCTCACAATAATTTGCTTAGAGAATACATTTGGGTTTGATGCAATGACAGGCATAAAATTGTCATATGAGGACTTAGAGACACTAATGGGTTTTGATGCTAAAGGGATCAAGGGTGAAAGGTTTTGTACAGAAGTATTTGGAGTTATAGGTCTTTCAATGTTTGGTAACATAACTGCATTTGGACAAACTGGCCTCATTAAGTGTGAAAAAAGCAAAGGAGAAGAAACTACCAGAGGTGAAGAATTATTTGATTTAACGCCATAGGATCCAAAATTATTATTAAGGTGGTTATTTTGTCCGAAAGGGAAAGAGGGAGGTTCACAAGTATTATTAGCCATATCAGGTTGAAGATCCAACCAATTAGATGGGAGATCCACCCAATGCTTTGATCCTTCTTCCAAACAAATGAAGGGTTCCAAAACTTTCTGATCAGTATGTTCAGGAAAATCTGGACATTTTGTATCATCATACAAAAATGGCCCTGCGGATGATGATGTAGCATTTCTTAGTTCTGCATAACAAGCAATTTTAGCTTTTCCACAAGTCTAAAAAAAAAAGAATAACAAAATTAATAAAGCTTTAGAGATTTTATATACAAGTTTAGATCATATAATATGAATACCTTTTTTCATATTATATGATCTAAATCACTTAATGATCTGCTCATATTCAATTTCTTAATCTCATGATAAATATCTAACTTTTTAGAGCATGAAATTTTTCAAATTTAATTTAGATAGTGATCAAAAATTTATTAAAAAAAATACATTTTAATAATGCTACTTTAAATTAGTATTTTAAAATATGATCTAACTTAAATGTATACAATGTAGAGCTTAACATATATTATAATCACATTCTTTTTAAAATGTGTTCATCTCAATGCGGTGGACAGCACATGTAGCAAGAATGAAATTTAAATCAGGTCGACAAGCTTTTAGATACAATTTAAAAACCTTCTGTAATAATTATCTCTACTATCCCTACTAGCCCCCTTTTTTTTTCAAAACTTATAAAAAATTTTCTGACCATAGCCAGATTTTGAATAAGTTTTCTATAAGCAATAATGAACGATTGAAAAATAAGTAAAAAAAAAAAAATTATTTTAAATTAACAACATAAAATTTTGGTTTTATCCCTTTTGGTAGAGTATTTGTACGTGAACAATACTATTAAGATAAGAAATTAGCAAAAATCTATGACAGGTGTAACAATCTGTGGATTAACAGCATCTAATGTGCCTCCAGAGAGGTTATTTACCAAAATTACATTCAATTTATCTTTTTTATTTACCTCTTGTAATAACCACGAAACTTGCAACTAGATAGCCTAATTGTTGGTTGCAATGTCAGGATTTCTGTTAGTTAGTGTTTGCAATTCTTTAAAGTAAATTGCTGATAGCTTATTTTAGGTGGCATCATTATGCAAATTATTATATTCATTGTAAATTAGATGGGTAATGCAAATTTTTGAATTAGTTTCATCGACATGGTGTTCATTGTAAATGTTTACGCAATTCTGATTAAATGTTGAATTTCTGTTTACTGCATCGAATTCTTTTACTCATTAATAAATGAACCTGGTACTGATCTCAGGGATGAGAGTAGTCAGATAGTAAAAAAGAGGAAATCCAAGAAATATATATATATATATATATATATATATATATATATATATATATTAAACAAAAATTTGACAAAAAAGTGCGATTTTTAAACTTGTACACCATGTGATTATAAATCCCGATATGAGTCTTTTAAATCACGTGGATATGAAACTCAACACCGAATTTAAAAAATGCGAAAATACAAATCATGATGCGTAATTTTTAGAGCACGATGCATAATTTTTAAATCGCGCAATATTACAACCGCAAAAACGAACCCACGACATTGGATTTTAAGCTCGCGTAGCTACATAGAGTTTTAAAAGCTCGTAAATACAAATCGCGATATTGGTTTTTTAAATCTCGTAAATAAGAATCGCAATGTACAATATTTAAATCGCCTGAATAAGAATCACAACGTTCAACTTTTAAATCAGGTAAATACGAAAATCGATGTTTGATAATAAAATCACGATTTTAAAAATGCATAAATACAAAACACGATATTGGACTTTTAAATCTCGTAAATATGAGTCATAATGTACGATATTTAAAAAGCGTAAATAAGAATTGCAATGCGCAACTTTTAAATCAGGTAAATACGAAAATCGATTATTGATATTAAAATCGCGTGAATAAAAATCGAGATATTTGCAGAGTCTGAACTTGGGATTTCTAAAAGGCTTGTTCGTATTGTTTTATGTTTGGACATAATAAATAAAGATTTACAAGATTAATTGAATGAGCAAATAAATATTTTCACTGCAAATCCACCTCTATTTTTTTCCTCTTTTTTTGTTTGCTTTCACTCCAGAATACAAGAAGCAGCGACGTCTGAATTACGAAAACACGAGCTATCCCGCCAACGGATAAAAAATACGGAAAATCTTATTTTCTGTCCGTGAAATCGGAGAAATTAGAAAATATAAGTAAAAATGCGGAAGGGTTAGCAGCTAGGACGTAGTTTGAATTTTCTGTTTTTCTTTGAAAATCGTAAATTAGTATAATTATTTTACTTCAACGACTGAATTTTCAAAAAAAAGCGGGATACTTATATAAAAAAAAAATAAAAAAACGAAACTTTTAGAGAATAGGAGTTTTTGATAAAAAGGCTGAAATTCGAGAGACAAAAGCGAAAAAAAATCTCATTCCTGTATAAAGGTCAACCAGTTTTATCCCAAGGAAATGATTTTTAGAGGAACTTCAGAAGGAGGAATGAGGACCTCAATAATTTCGCTCTGCGGAAAATTAAATTCCTCATAAAATATTTTAACTTGTGTAAAATAAAATTTCAGCGGAAATTAGCGGGAAAAATGGAAAAATCTGAAAAAAAAAGCGGAAATCCGCGAAAGAATCTCATCCCTGTGATCTGATAGCTATCGGATTTCTATCGTCATTGGCTTATAATTTCCTACCTTGACAAGGAGAATGGTAAGCCTGTATCAGGGGTCTGTCCAGGCCGAATTTACTACCGTTTAGCGGTACCTTCACAAATTCAATTTTAGGTAAAACGGTAGTTTCACAAATTCAACTTTAGGAAAAACGGTAATTTCACAAAATGCTTTTTCTTAAAATTTTACTTTTGTATCCCTTAAGAAACAATAAATCTATATTTTTACCATGTTTTTCTATTGATTTTTTAATATAATTTTTAATTTTTCACAAATTATGTCTAAATTTTCACAAAATAGGTACCTTTCAGAAAAACCTAGACAGACCCCTGTGTATACTGCTATGCAACTGGAAAAAAAATGACAACGTTTCTCCTTCTATTGCTGAAGCTATTAATGCTGAAATAGAATTTCAAAAAACTGATAAAACAAACTTTATTTTTTAAATTTTTTTTTTGCAATATGTAGCTTACCATATAAAGATGCCAAATATAGAAAAATCTCAATTTTGAATTTCTTAATGCTTATGTTGATTTTTCAATTGCACAGCCGTATACTCCCTCCTTTATACAAGGCAAAAGAAATAAAAAATCTACAAATGTAACTGTAATTTGGGTTTATGACTGACAGTTAGATCCATAGAGAAGAAATTCCAAAGGTCATCTTTCCAAAAGATTTACATTTATTGACTTTATTTTCTGAAAAAAATTGTTATGTCTTAAGATAAAAAATTTGAAGGAAAAAAAAAGAATTCTTTGGATATTTAATAAATACAGTGAAACCTCAATTATACGGACACTCCTGGGATAAAAAAATTGTCCATTTTCAGGGATTCACTAATAATGAAGTTTAACACCAACCATAAATTATTTTTAGAATAATTGCAACAATATAGAAATAATTAAATAACCTATAATAACAATTTACATTGACATTTAGTTAAACTTAAAAAAATATTTTTTTCATTACAAAAAGAAAAAGCTCGATATATTTTCATAATATTAAAAGTAGCTACAGAAAAATTAATATGCTTTTCCTATTTACACAGAAGTTCAAGTTAGTCATATGATACCGAATAGAGGTTTTTAGTCATATGTCACTTTTTAAGTCAGTTCAAATTATTAAGTTTACATTCATAACACCTCTCCATCACTTGATAGGAAACGGGGTAAGACCTCCCTGAATGTAAACCTCCTGCGATACCTAGAAAAAAGAAAGTAATAACACATACCCGTAAGGCACTAGGCTCTATGACGAGTTGTTATATTCACAATCGATCATCTACCAAGCGTCTGAATAAATGTTTAATTTATATCAACGCTTCAACGACTAGATATTTTTAAAAACTTAGATGTGTTAAATACATGGGTGAAATTGAAAGAAAGGAATTTTTCAGTGGAGAGAAGGAGTTAGAGCATTTAATATATCATTTCAGCTTGTGAGGTCTTTTAGCCAGTGTTGTCCAGGTGAAAAGATGTCGCTACTCTAAATATTTCACATGCAGATACCATTCTCTCGTCTTTCTTTGTGACGATAAAGGAAGGCGACAGGAGAAGGATTGATTCCTTTTAGTTATAGATAAGGCAAAAAAAAATTTATATTCTTTAAAAATGGTCGAAAGTTGAAATTGTTTTGGAAATTTAAAGTAAAAACAGTACACTCCCGATTATCTGTGCACGGATTATCCGTGCTCATTCCGGAGTCACACAGAAAATATAAAGAGAAACATTTTCAAAATTAAAAAAATTTGATTCATGAAGTTATAACACTACCAAATGTTTGGAAGCAATATTTGTTATTGGATTGCAGTATATGGAATATCAGCAACATGGTCAAAGGTAAAATCGTCTACGTTATCTCGATCTTGGAGAAAGATCATACCGCTTGATGAACAATCCTCTTCAGATGTTCAAGAAAAATATAATAACAGTATTCTCGAACAAGCAAAATAAATCTAAGGTTTCGAAATTCTTGATGAAGAAAATTTAGAAGATTGGTTTCAAAGTGATGCATGTGAGCCTGGCTGCCAGTATTTGACTGATGAAGACATCGTTATGTTGTTAAATCAAATAGTAATGATAGTAACTGATGCAGAAGATGTAGTAAATGAATGAAATACAATTTCTCACTCTGCTGCTCCGTGGAAGCTTTATTAGATTATATGGGAGGATTTGATTACGGTGACATTATTGCGGTTCGTAAAATATGTGTATCGATATATGGCGAAGACGCATTACACATTTTTTAAAAAGGAAAATTCCTAGTTTGATGCTATGCATGCAAATGTCAGTAATTTTTATATTTTTTGTACTGATGTTGAATTTTTCTTGAACAAAAGGAGTTTTCGGATTATCCGTGTTTTTCGATTGTCCTTACGACATGTCCCACCCGGATAATCGGGAATACACAGTAATTCTTTTCTCAAATTCAGAAAAATTGGTGTCCAGTTTAAAGAAACAGAAAATAACGTTTTGGGACATAAATGACTGTTTGCTTTATGGAAAGGGTACATAATGGCTTATTCATAGATTTACGGGGAAATAAAAATATGTTTGTGATGAGAGGCGTCCGTTTTGTAGGAGTGACTGTAACGCGAGGTTTTACTGTATATATGTAAGATATATAAATATAATTATATATGTAGCACTTCATATTAACTATTAGACACTTTACTAAGAGCAGTTCCCCTTGTCTAGAACCGAGCCAATGAGAATTTCCCAAGGGGAAAATGGGGAAAATTTTATATTTACAAGGGGGGAATTCAGTCTTACTAGTTAAACAAAAATTAAATAACACTAAAACAGATTAAAAAAAAAAAAAAAAAAACCACTGATTTTACTACAATTAGTCTATAATTTTTTTTTATCATAGCCATTAAAAAATATTTAGGATGGTGTATTATTTACAACTAAAAATGAAAAAAAAAAAATGTAACTATTCATATCTTTCATTTACCCACTTCACAGGGAAACTAAGAAAATTGGCATGTATTCCTACATGCCAATGTAGGAATACATGCAGTTACTATGTGGATTACCCTTGAACACAATCACCCCTAAGATCACCTGATTATTGGAGACTCTTTAACATGTTTCAATATCATTACCAAATTGTTTCCATTAAATAATTGTGATTAATCCATGTTTTTGAACATTGTAAATTAATTACCTGGCAAATAAATGGAAATTCTTTTGGTACGGTTGGAATACAGCTTTCATGGAAAAACCGAAGGCACGAAGTACACTCAATATGTTTTTGATTTCTGGAAACATTACAATGATAACTACAAAACTCTAATGGAGCACTAAAGAAAAAGAAAAAATATAATTCAGTGAACTAATACAAATTTTTTTTTTTTCTGCAGTTGAAAAATATTTCATTAGTAATATAAATTTTTACTTATTTTAATAAAAATTACCTATATACACAGAAAAAATGCACACTTTTATTTTAATAAAGTTTCAAAAATATATTGGGGTTAACAAAACTTATAATTTAATCACTTATTTAAATAACCATAAAAAGCATTTGTATATTTATGCTGAAACAAATTTGTCAGTTTTTTTTTTCTAATGATAGACCTATTTTCAAGATGAGTAAAGGCAAACTCCTGCCTTTTGATAATAGAGCTTAAAGGAACTTTCTATGTTTGCACAATATACCAACTGTTTATTTTGCATTGATAAACAAATAAGGTTCTGATTTTTATTTGAGACTTAAACACTAGCATTTTTAATTCCATTAAATTCAGAGCAGCACTAAATGTTATTAAAAAAATGTTCAATTTCTTCAAAAAACAAATGCTAATTTGTTCTTGTATAAAGGGAAGGCACAAAAAAATTTCTTTTTTTCAGTAAAATCTCTTCAAGTGAGATAAAAGCTACGATCATGATTTTTTAAAAATAAAAAAAAAATCTGATTTATTTCATTAAAATTCGATATTTTGATTTAAATAGGATTTTATTAAAAGATACTTTGATAATATTCATTTTGTAATTGTTAAAATTCATTAAGTTAATTAAAATTGAAACATTAATAAAAAATAACATTACCTTTGAATCTATATTGTGTTGTTTTATACTTAAATAATTAATATATGCAAATGCAAGATTCAAAATCATTGAAAATGGAGAAAAAGCATGGCATCAAAGAAGGAAAAAGTGGCAAAAATAAACAGATTAATTTAATATCCCAAATCTTTTTTTTTTTTTTTTTAAATAACAAAATAAATTTGTTGTCTTATACCTCAATTGCAGGTTTATAAAAAGTTCAGTTTATAAAATAACATAACTTATCAATTTACTATAAAAAAAATCATAATGAGAAAAAACAGTTCGAATTTATCTTTTAGTTTTATCTAATGCTATATTAAGCTAATTTCCCTTATTCTCAGCAATACTAATACATTTATAATAATTTAAGATTAAATACGAAGGACTTTACATTCCACTCTTTTGTTAACGTTGAATAAATAACTCAAATGTGAATAAATTTGTATTTACTGGGTGAGCTAATGATTACATTTTTTAATATAAAAATTTTTTTTTTTTTTTTTATAATAAAAATTTCAGATTGAAATTTGTAACTTAAAAATGAGTATAAATATATAGTAAATTTGCCGCAACTTCAGTTTATTATCTGGCAGTGGAGCTTCGAAAATTTTTTGACTTCAGATCCATGCACAATAAGGAATGAAAAAAGTATGGCTCTTTAAATTTGAATGATTTTTTTCCTGCAAACTAATACCAATACAATTCTGAGATCAATATTTACAAAAAGGTAATCTAGTTTTTTTTTTTTTTTTTTTTAAAATAGCTATGTTTTGAAGAAATTTACATAAAAGGAATTTCTGGCATTGTTCTGTATGAAATATCCCTGACAAATGCAAAAATACAAAGAATGACTTTTTTTCTCCAGAAGAACATCTAAAATTTAATAGTAAGTATAAAATCAATTATACAAATTTTAACTAATTTTAGAGGGCACATGTGTTAATATTATTCTATTTTTCAAACTTTTAAAAAGAAAATAATTACAGATGCAGATTTAATTAAAAAGAAGGGAATATGGTTAATCAATAATAAAATAAAGATAATTATGAAATGAATAAAGTAGAATTACAGTATTTGTTTTTGCACAATTTCTATAAATTATCTAATTTTTTAATAAACATTAAGCAGCAAGGGAAAAAAAATCATTATTAGTACACCGCAAACAATTACCTTATAATATAAAAATAAACCACAACTTAAAATAGAAATGAAAATAGTGTGCAATTATTTTTTAAATAAATGACAAGAGACCCCAATATAACAAATTATAAGTTATCATGACTTTTCCCAATTATTAACACAATATTCCCGATTTTTGAACCATTTAATATTGCCAGACAACATGATTTTTTTTTAATTATCTAAAATGGTTTTGGTAAGTACAAATAAAAAAATCTAAAAAGTTTAAACTCTACAGTATTTTTAAAATTACTAACAACATATCTTTATTTTAAATTTTTGCACAGAAGTAATAAATATAATTAAGACCTATTTCTTTTAATCTAACAAAGCAAGCATTATGTCAATTTTTTTTTATAAAAGACTGTAGATACTCAATTATAATTTTGTTTATAAAATTAAATGAAAATCCAACTAATTCTAATGATTTTGAATTAAAAATCATTAAAATGTAAAGAAATGGTATTCATTTTTCCAATTCAGCAATAATTGAAGTGCACCACATCAGTATTTCAGACATCATGCACAAATGGGGATGGAGATATTATTTTATTACATTTTCATGATTCTTTTTGAAATAAGAATTATTCTGTAACAAATAATTGATATTTATATTGTTTTTGCTTTTCAAATCTTGGCAATATATATATTCAAGATTTGAAAGGCATGGTTATGAAGTAATTTTAATTTACATCAATATCTAGATATAAAAAAAGATGATGAAACAATTGTATTTATTTTTACAGGGTAAAAAAAAAAAAGAGAAAGGTCCATGCTCAATAACTTTTGATTTAATGATAGGATCTTCACGTAGCATTTAGTTATTTAATAAGTTGAATTTTTTTATTTTATTTGTAAGGTATAAAAATTTTTACATCACTTTAAAAAATTTAATTTTCATGGCAAAATACAAAATTTGAGTGAAATCGGTTGAATAATTCCCAAGGAATCCAAATTTGAATCGATCACTTTTTTAAAATTTGATTTCTCAGGGACTATTTAACCAATTTCATTCAAATTCTGTATTTCGCCATGAAAAATTAGCTATTTTAAAATGACGTAAAAAAGCGTATACCTAACAATTCAAAATGTTTTGAACTATTATTCAATAAAATAAAAAATATTTAAAAAAATTTATACATGGAATTTTCGAATATACTTTGGTAAACGAATTTTATAATTGCACGTAAAAGTTTTTAAATTCCTTTTTTAAAAAATTATCAAGATACGACGAAATACACAAAAAAAAAAATTTACATTAGAGCAGTGCTTCCCAAAGTGGTCCAAATGAACCCCCCAGGGGTCCGTGAAAAATAAAAACTGATTTAGGGGTCCCTGAACAATGTCAGGGGGTCCATGGGTCAAAAAAGTTTAGGAGCCACTGCATTAGAGGGTCCATACTATTAAGACCATATTTCCTAGATTGTGACTACTCCCATACATAGGAGTTAGAAATCTGAATCTGTCGAAAAGATATTTTTATTTAGAGAAAATATGGTTTTGCGTCTGATTTCCTAACTTGAAATATCACCTGCACTAACTAATAAGCGTATTGAGGTCACCTCTTCGAACTATTAGGAATGAGTCTTAGATTATTTTAAGATTCGATCATTAGTGAAAAAGTTATTAGGGGTGGTCCATTTTCCTTGGAATGGCAGGATGGATTTTTCTTTTTTAATAATATATAATACTGCTTAACAATTAAAATCTCTCACGTCATGATTGCCATATTATTTCCATAACAAAAATAATAAAAAATGTTTTAAAAGGATATGCATCAGTTCATGTACATTTAAATTAGTTAGCATTGCTACTGATGATTAGCATGCTTATAGTAGGAGATCCATAACTAGGGTATAAGCAAGGGGCACATGTATTTCCAGATTATACTGATTTGTTTTCATTTCCCCCCTCTTTTAAATCCACAGTATTAGTTTTTTTTAAATATATTTTCCTAACTTTTACCTGCTTGATGTTTTAGCCTTTGTCTTAAGATGTACAAAATGTGGTCCGCAAATAGTTTAAATGTGACCTCCCGTTTCTAGCTAAAAATTGTAATAAATCCTAAAAACACTGTACCTTTAAAACTATTATAATCATTTAAACTGTACAAAATATTCAAATTGCAAAAAAAAATCTAATTCTTTTTTATTAATTTGAGGAAATTAAATTTTGAAGAAATTGTTAAAACTGCAGTTTCAGGAATTATTTTAAAAACAAAGGGTGTAATTATTACAAAGACAAAAATATTAAAATTGGCTTATGTAGAAATGTTTTTTTAAAAAAATATATTTTTACGCTGTAATCTTGTACATTTTTTTTCAATTTAAGTAGATTAACACATTTTTAGAAAATTAAATAAGTTTAGTTTCCCATTGGTAATTACATTGCTTTTATTTTAAATAAAAATTGAATAAATTTGCAACCCTTAAAAATTTGTAATTTTTAAATTCATTTAATCTAGAGGCCAACCCCTGATAAAAGTTGCCCACCACTACAAACTGACTGCTCATAATAACTAGAAGTATTTACGATAATATAGATATTTGACATGTTAATATTTGACGAGTAAATCAAACTACACATTTACTATACAATACATTTTTGCATACTATACTATATTTCGTAAATGAAAAAAAAAGAAGCTTTTAGCAAAACCTTAATAATAAATTATCAGTGAATCTCAATACTGTAAAGATATTAAACATTTATTTCATATTAAAATAATTCAATTAATAATATTTATTTTTGAAAAGATTGGCTGTTGAGAAACACTGATAATTTAATAGAAAACATTTTGCAACAAAAGTTCTGTTTAATTATATGAAATATTCAATAAAACCAGAAAAATAACCCAGTTCTTATTAAAAAAAGATTTTATTAAACACATCAATACAGTATACATACAATGAATTTAAAAAACATGCCTTTTTATAACAGTGTTTATATTAAAATCAGTGTTTCTCAACCCGAATCAGAATATTATTGATTTAGAGCTAGAAGTCTGTAAAAGAAAGAGAAAAACACAAAGAACATTTCTGTATACAGTATTTATATACATATTATATTAAGCAATAATAAATGAATATCTCATTTTTTCTCTCATTAAAACGAACATATTCTGACACACTATAAACAACAAATTCTCTATTATGCTTTATAAGAGATCACAAAAAAGTAAATTTTAAAAATATATACCAATTACTGTACAAAAATTGCTAATAGAATAAAATTTAAATATTTTCAGATAATAAAGAGTAGTAAATAATTAAACATTCTAAAATAAAGCCATTCAATATTAAAATAGGAAATTAAAATTTAAAAGGAAAAAGAAGAAAAAAAATCAATCATTGATACAATATTAAATTATTATTTATCAAAAAAAAAAGATTGAACCTTAAAAAAAAAATATATATATATATATATATATACAATAAATTAAATTATTTTGATGTTGGAAATTGTCATTAAATTTTGTCACAATAATTTTCAAAATGAATTATTGTATCAGTAGAAATCTAATTGAAGGAAGGTTGCATTAGAGCTGAAAATAATTTAGAGTATCTGATAAAAAAACATCAAATAGATTTTTCACCAATTTATAAAACAAAAAAATAGCTCTTAAAGGGGGGAAAGAAGGAGTTGATCAAGGATGTTCAGATAACAGCAACTAGTGGTTTGCAAGGAGTAGGAATACAATTTGTTGAGTGAATTTGTTTTTTAAAAAAATATTTTATTTATAACTAAAAAAAAAGAGAGCATTTTTGTTTTCCAAAGTAATTTACTTTAAAACTGTAGAAACTCTTATGAGAGCATTATATTTACAAATTCAAGTTAGAGATCCGATGTAAGATTGAACGTGGCCTCGATCATCCAAAGTATATTGGAATCAGAACTACTGCACAATTAGAGTAAATTTTTAAAAAAAATCTTCATGCATTCAGAATCACTCAAAATCACAGAAAACATTTTATTACTTCTCTAAGAGTGTTAATTATTATGTTATTTTTAATCGGAAACAGGGAATCTCAAACTGACGTCATTTGTGTCCATCTGCTGCTGTTAATTAAAAGCAATTTCATTCTTGCTTTCGTTTGAATTTTCGAAATTGAAAGAAACTATTTTAGTTCGTGAATAATTAAGAACAAAGATATGAATAATAAATTATACCTTGATGCAACTTATTAAAAATATGGGCTTAATACAACATATTTTTATAATATCATTAAAATTTAATGTCACCCTCTGAACCATTGTTACTTATAACTTGATTGAATAATTAAATTTCTTTCAGAAAATAACTCAAGAATGCTGAATTTTCTGCTAATCACAAATCTAGTAAGACAGATGAAAAAAAAAAATTATTATTCACAATTAGTGAACGGTCCCAAGAACTAATTTTACGAATTAAGAATTTTATCTTAGTTCGTAATTGTCTCAAAAGCTTGATTCTGCTGGGCAACAGATGCAAACAGAAATCAAGGACATACCAACAGTAAGTTACGTGTTATTATAAACCTCCACTGCTCAAGGAAATTTCTTGAAAATTTGGTCACAGATGCAACACTTGGGGAATTAAATAAATACTAGTATGAACTTATGAATGAGTTAAAATCAAAAATAATTTATTTAATTTAAAACCTACGGATTATTTAGTGATTATTTTGAATAAAAAATATTCCACAATTTAAAAAAAATAATCACTATTGTAAAAAAAAGAGGCAAAAGAAAATAAAAATCCAAAGATTAAATGCTTCTTTTTTTTAAAACTCTGTATAAAGAATAGATATAAAAAATTCTACTGCTTTAATTCCCCATAAAAATTTAAAATATGTAATTTTAGAATCTGCATGGAAAAAATTTGTTTATGAATTCAAGGATGGAAGGAATGTAGATTTGAATGGCACAAGAGCAAGAATTTACTACACTGTAGCATTGCTAAGCTTCCCAAATGTCGTAATAAAATAAGAATGATGCAAAAGAAGGAAGCGCACAGAGTAATCTCAGGATCACGTTTTAATCAATAGAAAGTAAACAAATTCAGAGAACAGAACAGACATGGCATTACATTCAGAGAGTTAAGTCTTAATTATAAAACTATATGTCTGTTGTTTTTTTTAAAATTAAATTTCTGGTCATCTTATTAATATGTTAAATCATAAAATAACATAAGTTTGTTGATTCCAGACATGAAAAAATGTTTTAGATTCACATCTACCTAAGTTTCACATTTGGTCTTTAAGATATAGAAGCAATAAGAACAATGGAAATTGGTGTTTAAATAAGATAATATGAAATATATATTTGTGGTTAAATCAAATCTACAAACCAACCAAACATTATTGAAAATATTAATTAGAAATGATATCTTCACGGTGATATCTACATGATAATTAATATTATTCTATTTCTTTGTTAGACTAGATACATACAAAATAAAGAATTCACAAGTGCCATAAGATAAATTTTTCTTGTCTCTATCCATCTGATTAAGATAAAAAAAAATATAAACAAGTAAAAGATAAAAAAGAATTCTTGATTAATGCCTCAACGTTAATCCCAAATGAAACTGTTTCATATTAGGCAGAATGAGATTTAAAACTGACTTTTGGTTTCAAAATAAACATGCGACAATTTATACAAACAAGTAATAAGAGTAGTATTTCAAAATTTTTTTTCTGAATGCCTCTTTTTCTGGAATGCATTTGATATATTTGATTATATAGGAGCCTTTTGAGAATACCAAATGCAATTTTAAAGTAATAAACATTAATCACATCATAGTAATGAATGAATAAGCACAAATAAATTAATTTCAATTAAAAATTAAACTGTTTCACTTAATTTTTGTTTATTTTTAAGATAAAATTTCATTTTAACATCAATGCAAATTATCAAATTTCTACTATAGAGTATATTTATTTTATATGACAAACAAGAAAAATAAATAAATATTTTTACAAGAAATTACTTTTAAGGAAAAAAATATTTCTGAATTAAAACTAAAGAGGAATTAGAATCAAAGACACACTCTATAAATTATGACAACAAATAACTTAAAAAAAATTGACCAATGAATGACCACAATTTATAAAAACTTATTTTAAACGAGTTAATTTATTATTAATTATAAAAGAAAAATTGATTAAGTATTATTTGTAAATTACTAAAATGAATAACATAAATATAAAAGACTTTCAATATGAAAGTATCTAACATAGTCATAACATGTATAACTATTTAAGATTTTCTTAAAATTTAACAAAACAGGGATAGACAAAGTAATGCACATTTTTAACATCAATAACAAATCAATCTATATACTCAGTACAGTAGAGTCCTGATTACCCCACACCTTCGAGACCAGTGGTAAATTGGAAAATTGATGGATAAATGGGGAAACTTTACAATTAGATTTAAGAGTATAAATTACAGTTAAGTTATTTTTTCAAATAATAATTATAAAACACTTTCGTTTTATTATTTAATCATAAATAACCCCTTTAATTAACTTTTTAGTCATTTTTTTACTAGTAGTAATAGTAATGAGGTAATATCAGCTGTAAAAATGGTGATAAGCACTGGAAAACTTATTTACTCCGGCCAGAAGGGATGTCAGATAACTGAAGTGAAGTAATCAGGGTTTTATTGTAGACGTAAAGACACAAACAGGTATATCGTTTGCAGTATGAGAGAACACCAATTTTTAAAGGAAATATCTTGGAGATGCATTCGCAGAAGAATTAATATAATATACAATCTCATTATTAAAAAAAAAAAAAAAAAATGATACTTACAGCTTATGAAAAGGAAATTTCACTTTAATAAGTTTTTTAGATGCAGTGTTCTGTGCAATACAGTTACTATTCAAAAACACATCACCAGGTTTCGAAGAGTCTTTATTTAATGTTTGTTTAGTACCAGCTTTTGAAAGCTTTCTTCTTTTTACGGGAGAAAGATCTTCTGACTCGGAAAGACCACTTTCCGTTGAAGCGGTAGATAGACGATTACTTTTCCTAGTAGGAGATTTCTTTTCAGGAATATTATCACAAGCTCGTTTACAAGTCTTTTTTGCTGATTTGGGTTTGTCAGCAAGTTTGGGTTTCATTTGTGCCGGAGATAAATGTTTATCAGAGCCTGCTTTATCGACAGAAGTTTGCCGGCCTCTTTTCACAACAGATTTCTTAGATTCGTCTTTAGATGTGATAGGTGTAATTTCTAAGTTGGGTAATGAAGGTAATTTCTTTGCTTTAGATACACTCTTTTTCTTTGGAGTATTTTCAGATTTTGGTACAGGACTGGCACTCTCAGACATTATAACAGATTGAGATTTAACAGGTTTTGTAGTTGCCTTTTTCTTTGGTGAAACAGAAATCTTTATTGCACTACTATTGCTTTTTGTCGATGGAGCAAAAGCTGATTTTTGTTTAGCATCACGCTCAATTTCAAATGGTTCTCTGTAGATAAGGTTTTTTGAAAAAGTAAAATTGGCATTAGATAAATCCTTAATATTATGCTTGGACACTGGAAAAAAAATAGTTAGCTATTAATAACAGAATGCATAGCTAATACACATTAAAAAAAAAAAAAGAAGCTTCATACCAGTTGCAACAAACATACAACACTTAAAAAATACTATTTATTTTAGGACCTGCTCAATTTATCATACTTAAAATTAATCTAAGGAAAGAAGAAATGTCATGTTTAGTGAAATTTTAAACGTTAATATATCAGCAGAATTTTAGATTAAATTATAAATACACAACCAGAAAAAAAAAAAAACATTTACGACATATTTATATTACTTTCAAACTGAATCTAAGTATACACTGCAATTTTTTAATTACAACATTATGTTAATCCCAATATAGTATTTTGTAGTTTTAGTGTACTACTGCCTGAAATAGCAATTTCATTTAAAAAAATTTTGGTGGACATTGTTTTGAAAAACACAGTATAACAGAAAATATTATTTCTAGTAAACATTGTTGTATTTCATCATTAATTTACAAGTCTAGAAGAAAGCAACCATATTAATTAAAATTACTTTCATTGGAGATTATAATTGAAAAGTTGTAAGTAAATTTTTTACTGCATATTAAAATTTAGCACATGAAACAAAATACAGCATTTTATAAAATAATAATTGTTCAAAATACATTATTATATTTTTCACAGCTCAAAATTTTCATTTTTTTCATATTAAGAACAAAGCTACAATTGTAGAGATAGGAGAAAAGAAAAGGTGTCCATAAAAGCTTTAGAGTATTTTTTCGTACAAGACAGAGCACTTTATTATTAGCATAAGAATTTAAAAATTAATGTAAAAAATAAAATTTTTATTTCAAAATTAATCCAACAACAAACTTCAGAGGCTCCTTTAAGTTAGTTAATACATGACAACCTTTGCTAAGCTAATCATGAATTTCAAATTTAACTAAATGCTATTTAGGTTCTCTTAATGTTGAAAACTTTATTTAATCACATTAAATTTATAAAATATGTGAAAAATAAAAAGTCTTAAATAACATACAAATTCATTTTCAAATGTGAGAAATAAGTACTTACAGTAAGCTAAAACTTCAGGCATAGACCTCTGCAAGAAAAAGAAAATATAAATAGATTAGACCATACAAAATAACAGAAGTGAGGATTTAAATAAAATTTAGTAAAAAGGTGAACATTAAAAGAGAGAAAAAACAAACTTGAGGGAACAGAATAAATTAACAATCCAAATCAATGACATATATGCAACTTTTTAGCTAAATTTTAAAAGGAGTAGTAATAAGGATATTTCTTTTAGGGTTTTCAACATTTTTAATATGGTAGGTAAAACAAATCATTAAGTCTAAAATTGTCTTAGACTGTTCAACTTGAGTGCAAAAACTGCTAAAAAGCATAATGGAGAAAAAAAAAAAAAAAAAAAAAACTCCAACTATTTCAGGTATGTCAGGATAATTTCTATAAAAATCCAGACCATATTTTATCGATATCATAAAATTTTTTTGTCAGGAGACTGATCTTTATTTTTAATGTCAGATATTAAATTTTGAGAGTCAAAAATAGCATTGAATGAGGAGGATTGCATGGTTGTGGAACCATTAAAAAGTGAAATTTTTACAACAAATAATTGTATAAGATGCTAAAATTATTTGACTCAAATCTCAATAACTGATTACAGTTACTGAAAATTCTGAGACTGGTTATTTTTCAAGGATAATGTAGGATTTTCCAAGTTTTTGCAAAAAATTGCTACTTCCTCTGCTTTTTAAGAGTCAAAATAAATTTTTTAAATAAATTATTAAAAAAAAATTTTTTTTTGTTGATAATTTTGGGTTTCCCCTGTTTTCCCAAATCCGTGTGGGTTTCTAGTAAAAGTGGAGTCTTAGGAACTCTTTACATAACAAAGTAGGAGTTTTTAACCCATGGTCCATTAAAGGTATTTTAGTGGCCAAGCCTTTGTAATGAAATGTAAATGAAACATGCAGAATTCCATTTCTACACTTGAGGTAAAGGGGATTAGAAAAACTGGTTTTTCAGGCTAGAGACAACCTTGGGCCAGGGTAGGGATTAAATGAATGCAGTAATATGCAAGTACCCTGGAATACATTGTGTTCATAAAATTAGTTGTCATTTTCTAAAAATAGTAGCCTTCATAGCTGTTTTTTTGGAAGAAATAGTAGCCTTCTCTTGATTTTAGTAGCAAATACCCAGTGGAGGGTTTGAACGTAATAGCTTTTACTCAACCTTTTTTTATTATGTTGCATTAATCTCATAAAAGAGACATAGTCGGAATCGGCTACAGAGAATGAAGGATAAAAAACATCATTACTTACAAGTTTTTTACCATCTGGTCCAAAGTAATAGACGTCAGACATTTTTTTGCCCGATTTACATTCTTGATTTGCTCTATGAACCAACTCTCGAGACCAACCTGAAATAATAATCAGAGTTAAATGTTTTCAAACTATATAAATTCACCACCATTTTAAAATTTTCAAAATTGTTGCAGAAATTACAAAAAAAAAAAAAATCCATTTGCTAGATTGATTTGTTTACTGTAATGGCAGTCCATGGACTGCCTGCCTGCCTGCTATCTATGTATTCATCTTGATTCAGGGGTCATTGTGACACAAAGTAAAAAATCCTGAAAACTTCAAGAGGAAAAAATTGATATAAAGTCATCAATTTATAGATCAAACACATTTCATATTTAACTTACTAATGTTTTGCATTAACATTTATAAATAAATTACCTAGCAATGAAGAATATCACACCTTTATAGTAACTAAATCAGGGAAAAAACTTACTTCTAATAATAATCGAGATATTGGATTTTAAAATCGTGTGGATGTGAATTGTGACATTAGATTCTAAAATTGTGTGAATATGAACGATATCGAAGTTTTAAGTCTCAATGCATAATTTTAAGATGGCCTGAATCTGAATTGCGATGCATAATTTCTATACCACTTATAAATCTGAAAATAGATGTTTGATATTACAACCCTGTGAATCCGAATCGCAATATGGGATTTTAAAAATGAATTTCAGCGAAACTTTTAAATCAGATTAATACAAAAAGCAATGTTCAATATTAAAATAGTGTGAATAAGAATCCTGATACTAACAGATTCCAGCACAGTTCCAAATATTCAAAATGACAAAATTCTGCCAAACCAAAAGAATCAGGTCAGCGGAAGAATTAGGGGATATACAACAAAAGTTTCAAAATTCCGCCAGATTGATTTTGATTTGCCGAAGTCTGCAATCAAATGGTCTGGAGATTCGCGGAATTCTGCAATATTCGCAGAAAATCATATTCCTTGCTTCTAATTTTCAGATCCAGAATACAATGACTCCTGTTGATTGGATTTTACAAGATCAAGAATAAAAAGATTTAATGACTGCATTTTAGGATTATTTCAATCAGAGTTTGTTTAGATTAGAATGGAGATAATTAAAAAGGAGAGCTTACTGACAATTTTATAACAGCACACAGACATATGGTGGAAGAAATTATTTGAAATTTTCCCCCCATATTTTTTAAGTGCTTAATTTTTTATCTTTTTAAATACATAGAAAATAAATAAAAAACTGTCATTTTCATGCACAAAAGTAAAAGAATATATACACATGAAAAATGTACACATTCCACCTTTTTCGCATTTCATAAATTGTCATTGCATCAGAAAAAAAAAAAAAATTTAGAAATCTACGACAAAAATTGAAAAAAGTCTGATGATAATTCCCCGTGTGTATATACGATGAAAACTCTCTTTACATATTTAAAGAGCTGAATCATTTGAGCGGCAATTTGTGCAAATTTGGCATACACCGATCGTAGGCGACAAAAGGGAATTAAATAAATGTATAATTCGAGGTTCACATGTTCTAACAAATTATAATTTGAAAAATTTGCAACAATCAAGTGATAACTGCGGAAAAATTGAAAAAAAAAAAAAAAAGATACAGTACAGAGCCCGTTATCCGGAAAACCAAAAAACTGGAACGAAATTCGATAAATTTTCCCGCCATTAATTTTTTTTATTCATAAGATTTTAGGATTTTCCTTTCCTTTTTGAAAGATGTTCACCTTACCATCATTAGTGTATCACTTAATTGTTTTTTCTTCTTTCTAAGATTATTTCCAATTTTTTTTTTATAGTTGGGTTTAACAATAAAAAAAAACGGCTTTTTGTAGTGATTCCGAAAACCGGAAATATCAGTTATCCGGAAAAGCGATGGCCCCGATCGTTCCGGATAATCGGTTCCCTACTGTATAATTAACACTTCAAACAGTGAATATTCAGGTATTCGAGATTTGAAATCCTCATATCATAACATTATCAGGATTTTGTAAATTTTTGATTATATTTCCGTTAGTCATTGCCACAGATTTTCTTAGTTATTAATGATTCATTATCACATGCGAGAAATTTCAAATAATGTATTTGAAGGACCACTTTTTTACACACTGGATCATTGACGATACACCTGTCAACTTATGAGGCTCTATTGATTGCTTTTTATTACTGAGCTTCGAATTACACATTTGAAGAATAACTGTTTGATGCACCCCATATGCAATAATTTTATTGAACACACGGTTTTGTTGATGGCATTTTCAACAGTTTGCGACTTCCACATAACTTTTAAAATTTTGATTTCTTTTATGAAGAATTTTTAATTACGATGTTGAATAACTACTTTATGATACGCTCTAGTGATTTGTAGAATTATGCAAATTAGAGGAAGAATCACATGTCTGTATATATGGTGAAAAAAAAAATGCAAACAGAAACTAGAATTACTTACCCATTGTGAAAGGAATTGCAACAGTTTCAAGTGAAAAACTTTTCCCACGAGGTGTCATCATAAAAGACGAAGACACTTCTTCTGTTTTATATATGAAAAAAAGTAAAACAAGAAATGTAAAGCAATGGTTACATAAATTGAGTTGTTTCAAAAGAAACACAAGAAACTAAAGTAGTTTAGAATTTGATATTTAAAAGGTCATGTATTCAATACTCTATGCATTCAACGACACCCTAACATTATAATGAACAATACACCAAGTCCAGTTTTGAATTTCAGACAACTACATCATTTAAGCAGTTCATCCTGGTATACAGTATACTCTCTATATCTCGTCTATCTAT
The DNA here is from genome assembly GCF_982258835.1 of Parasteatoda tepidariorum. NCBI lineage: Eukaryota > Metazoa > Arthropoda > Arachnida > Araneae > Theridiidae > Parasteatoda > Parasteatoda tepidariorum. The sequence continues at coordinate 17,608,279 of NC_141761.1, read as the reverse complement.
ATAAGTTATAGCAGGGATGAGAGTAGTCAGAAAGTAAAAAAGAGGAAATCCAAGAAAAAAAAATAAATATATATATATATATATATATAAACAAAAATTTGACAAAAAAAGTTCGATTTTTAAACTTGTAAACCATGTGATAATAAATCCCGATATGAGGCTTTTAAATCACGTGAATTTGAAACTCTACATCGAATTTAAAAAATGCGCAAAATACAAATCATGATGCGTATTTTTTAGATCACGATGCATAATTTTTAAATCGCGCTATATTACAACCGCAAAAACGAATCACGACATTGGATTTTAAGCTCGCGTAGCTACATAGGGTTTTAAAAGCTCGTAAATACAAATCGCGATATTGGTTTTTTTAATCTCGTAAATAAGAATCGCAATGTACAATATTTAAATCGCCTGAATAAGAATCGCAACGTTCAACTTTTAAATCAGGTAAATACGAAAATCGATGTTTGATAATAAAATCGCAGTTTTAAAAATACATAAATACAAAACACGATATTGGATTTTTAAATCTCGTAAATAAGAATCATAATGTACGATATTTAAATAGCGCAAATAAGAATCGCAATGCGCAACTTTTAAATCAGGTAAATACGAAAATCGATGATTGATATTAAAATCGCGTGAATAAAAATCGAGTTATTTGCAGAGTCTGGACTTGAAATTTCTAAAAGGCTTGTTTGTATTGCTTTTGTTTAGACATAATAAATAAAAATTTACAAGATTAATTGAATGAGCAAATAAATATTTTCACCGCAAATCCACCTATATTTTTTTTCCTATTTTTTTGTTTGTTTTCACGCCAGAATACAAGAAGCAGCGACGTCTGAATTACGAAAATACGAGCTATCCCGCCGACGGATAAAAAATACGGAAAATCTTATTTTCTGTGCGTGAAATCGGAGAAAACAGCTAATATAAGTAAAAATGCGGAAGGGTTAGCAGCTAGAACGTAGTTTGAATTTTCAGTTTATCTTTGAAAATCGTAAATAAATATAATTATTTTACTTCAATGACTGAATTTTAAAAAAAAAGCGGGATATTTATTAAAAAAACGAAACTTTTAGAGAATCGGAGTTTTTGATAAAAAGGTTGAAATTCGAGAGACAAAAAGAATCTCATCCCTGTATAAAGATCAACCAGTTTTATCCCAAGGAAATGATTTTTAGAGAAACTTCAGAGGGTGGAATAAAGACTTCAGTAATTTCGCTCCGTGGAAAATTAAATTCCTCATAAAATATTTTAACTTGTGCAAAAAAAAATTTCAGCGGAAATCAGCGGGAAAAATGGAAAAATCTGAAAAAAAGCGGAAATCCGCGGATCCGCGGAAGAATCTCATCCCTGTTATAGGAAGGCTAAATTTCAAGATAGTGAGTTTTCGAGATAACAAGTAAAAAGATAAATATGTTCTAAAAAGTAGAAAAATTTATTATAAAATAGAACTATAGAAAGTAGCTTCATGAAACAAAAGAATAATTGCTAATAATTATGCATGTAATGATAGTTGACTTTAAGTTTAAATACAGCAATGATAATTTTCAAAAGACAAAAATAATTATGCATTAAATAGAAAAGAATTGGTCTACAACAAACGTACGTTGTGATTTTGCCTTTAAAAAAAAATCATTTCCCGTTTTGGAAAATATTTGACAAAAAGAGGTTTTGAGGAGAAACTCTTCGCATAGGAACTCAAATTAACAATTGGATATGTAATGAATGGCAAGAGGAAAAAATATTTTTTTGACATAACAAGGTTTTCGAGATATAAAATCTTGGGATATCAAGAGTAGGACTGTGCTAACAAAAATTTAATTACATTTTATTTCATTTCCGAAAATCACTTCAAAATTAAGTGGTGAAAACATGTTTTAAAAACAATAGGCTTAATTTGCAAAGCTATTTGGCAACAAAAGTTTCTTAAAAATTATTCAAATTACAATTTCTTTGAAAGAGAAAGTTATCGTGCATTGTACCTAAGGTATCATTAATTTTCTCTGAATGAAAGAACGACACATTCCCCTATTATCAGTCAACGATTGGTGCTCTGCAAAAGAATTAGAATATTTAGCATCTGTCAAATATTCAGCCTTTCTACTAATGTAAAATTATCGGCTTTCATTGAAGTGACTGGTGCCGACAACTACAATGTCTTTACGTATTTGCTTCGTGGTATCTTAAAAAATTATTATATTTTGATAAGTTTAATGATTTTTAAAATAGTTCTTGAAAACTATCATCAGCATGGATCAAAATTAACTATTGTAAATTCAAAATGCTTGTTACAATTTATTATTGGTGGCTTTCAAATGTTCTTATGTAAAGAAATAGATTAACAGTATACAAATGTAGAAGCTAAGGTATAACGAATAATTTTTCAAGTGTCAATTGCAGAATAGAATATAATATTGTCCAAAACGTTTTTAGCTAGTAATTTAGCTTAAGATAAGCTGCAAGCTTCACATTTCGATAGAGCAACAGGCTTACATTTTAAATCTGTAAATAGATAATGCCAAGTAGCATAAATATCCATCAGTCTGTTTATGTGTGAAAATTAATTAAATTAAAATAATTAAAGCGTAGGCATTGAACAGGCTCTTGAAATAAATAATCAATGAAACAAACATTCACTTACGTCTGATCAGCAAAATGAATAATAGTAATAATAATAATAAAAAAAAATTACCTTTCATATCCTCCACAGTTTTCAGTTCTTTCTTCATAGCTAGACTTGCGATATTCATGTCAGGAGAGAATGGCCGAGGAGCTTTCTTTGAACGCTTTGACTTCTTTACTGTAGAGCTATTATCTGCCACGGGAGGAGCTTCTTCAATTTTAATGTTCAGAGAAGAGCTGGGAAAGTCAATCAATGGCATTTCTTCAATATCCATTGGTTCTTCCTTAACTACGACAGGTGGAACAGGGAGGTTTTCAGATTGAACATTAAAACTATCAGACAAAGTTTTATCACGGTTTTCTATACTTTTCGAAACACCAGAGTTATCCTCAGCTGTATCAACAGTTACTGTAGAAGAGCTCGTTTTAGTGGCACAGGTAATAGTAACAGAGCCTTTTTGATTAGAGGAGTCCTCAAATGAATTTAACAAATCAGAGGCATCAGGAATAGAGTCAGTTGAGCATTTTCGCTCAGAAAAATACCATTTTATGGAACCTTTTTTAGCTGAAGAATTAAGATTTTTAGCCACAGTTAATTTTACTTTTGGACACGTCTTTTTCTTTGAAGTGAGATTAGTAACCGATTTTTTCCTGCCCCTTTTCTTCTTTGTTTCAGAACTATTACTTTCATCTAATATTGTTTCGCATGAATTTGTCAGATTCAAATTCTCATTTTTTTCAGTTGCGGCTGTATTCTGACAACACTTATTTCCTGAAAGATCAAGTTCTTCTTGTAGAATTTGATTACCTAAATCTTCCATACTATTTCCATCATCAAGGTTTAAGGGCAAAACTGCATTATTCTTATCAGAAAGATCTACTTGTATGTCACTATTTTTACAAGAGTCTAGTTGGACACCATTATTTTTATCAAAAGAATCTGAGTCCATATCAGCACTAATTTTACTGGAAGAATTTAACTGGCTGTCACTATTAATTTTATCAGAAGAGTCTAGTCTGATGTCATTATTAACTTCATCATAAGAGTTTAAATGGACATTGCTATCAAATTCAACAGAGTCAATCTGGATGTCACTATTAGTTTCTACAGAAGAGACTTGATGCCTGTTATTATCATCATTTACATTAGAAGGATCTTGCTCGATGTTATTAATTTTATCATCAGATATTTTTAACTGGATATTACTGTCAATTTTACTAGAACAGTCTATCTGAATATCACTATAAACTTCATTAGAAGAATTAAGTTTAATATCACAATTTTTATTGGAAATGCCTAATGAAGCATCACTGTCACCTCTTACATTTGAAACAATATCTGACAAAATGGAAGAAATGAGCTTATCTTCACAAGTATTAGAAACTGTTACAAGTGTTCCTTCAGATTTATAAGACGACATGCTATTTTCACAAATATCAAAAAATTTTCTGCCAGATTTTATTTCATTATCTAAAATTTCATCACCCACATTAATCTTCTTTTCAGTAATATTAAAAGTTTCAGGGCATTCACTACCGATATCAGAGAGGTTTATAGACTGGGATACAATGTTTTTATTTTCATTTCCTTCGACTGAGGATATATCACCTACCAAGTTATCAGCACTTAATTTAGAATCATCATTTACTTGAACATCATGAGTTTGATTTAAACAGCTTTCTTCATTATTTATAGATGAGGATTGAGCATTTAATTCAAATTCATCTGAATTATTACTAGCATTAACAGCATTTGGTTCAACTATTTTTGCTATGGGATCTGTTAGTTTTTCTGAGTCATTTAACAATAACTCATCCAAAGAGTTTTCTTTAGGAGAAATAGTTAAGCTGGCATTGATCAAAGAATCACCAGAATTTGAATGATCAAGCTGCGTTCTTGGAAAATCATTCTCTAGGTGATTAGAATTTTCAATCTCAGAATCAACTTCCTTCTGGTGAAGAGAGGTACTGCTAGTATCATGCTCAAATCCATCCTCATTTGGAGTTCCCATTTTATCAACTACCTTCGTTCTGAAAGTAGAAGTAAGAGTTTTGTTATTTGATTGGTCACAATTTTCATTTTTTGAGTCACAACAATTAAGATCACTTTCATTTAAACTATTCTCATTGGACTTGGAATTTGGTTTTTTAAAAAGAACTTTAAGTGTTTTTATTCTTTTTCTTTTATTTTTACAAGTAGATTTCATTTTGGATTTGTTGCTTAAATTACTAGGTGTTTCTGTAACTAGAGTCTTTTCTAATGAAATACTTTTAGCTTGTTTTCCTTTTCTTTTCAATTTCCCCCCAGTTATTGTTTTGATTTCTTGTATGATATCAATTGGTTTACTTATTTTTTTCTTTCCTTTCAAAGATTTGACAGATAAAAAGTTTCTTTTTGCTTTGTTTTTAAAACTATGTGCAAAATACTTCCTTCTTTTATTATTTGGAGCTGGAAGATTTGGAGATTTGTTTTCAATTACTTCAGTATCTGACTTTTCAGGTGTTTGTAGTAATCTTCCTGATTGTCGACGTTTACAAGAAGATGGACTTGATAAACTTTCAACCATTTTAATAAGATTGCCATCTTCAGTGTTAAAATCTACTTCGGTATCTGACTTTTCAGGTGTTCGTAGTAATCTTCCCGACTGTCGACGTTTGCATGAAGGAGTCATAGATGGACTAGGTAAATCTTCAATAATTTTAATAAGGCTTCCATATTCAGTGTTGAAATCTTGATTTTGTTCAGGTACAGTTTTTTCTGGCGTTTTCAATAATCTTCCTGTATGGCGGAGCTGTCTAGATCTAAGAGAACCTACAGGTGAAGCTGTTAATGTCTCAGCCTTTTCAATATTAAGCGAAGTATTATTGTGCATATCATTAGTCTGATCAAGGCAAGGAGAAGAATCTGTATCTTTCATAGATGTTTTTCTTCTTCTGACATCTGGATTACTGGCTGATACATTTAATAATACATCAGTCTCTTGATTAAGAGCATCAACATTAACTGTAGAACTGAGATCATTAGTTTCTAATATTTTATTACATTTTATAATATCTTTATCTACTAACTTGTGAGTCATATCATTAGAAATTTCTGCAACCGTAGATGAAATGATTTTGATATCTTTTTTTGAATTAGATACAGAATCCAGAGAAGGCTGTTTATTTTGTTTTCTCTTATATTTGTATTTGATTACTTTATTTGGCTCATTGTGCTCATCATTTAATACTTGTGCATTTGTAGGTGTATTTAGTGCTTCAGCTAAATGAGATTCAGTGGGTTCTATGTGCGTGACATCTACACAAGCATCTTCGGAAAAATCATCATCATCAAATCCAAACAATATGTCATTTAAAGTTGAATTATATGCTTTACAAATTTCAGTTTTAGGCACAAGAGAAACTGAAGTAGATTGTTGATCACCCTTTATATTAGATGGCTTAGATCTTAGAGATTTTTTCGCTTGCGTTTTAAAAGCTTTTGCCATAACATCCATAATCAAATCGGCAGAACTTACAGATTCCCTTTCTTTTGTTTTTTGTAACTCAGTGTTTTGGTTGGATAAATCATAATCCAAGTTTTGTTCATCATCATCTTGCGATTTTCCCGTGGATGGATTTTCGATTCCAGTATCTTGCAAAATAGGCTCATTTATAATCTTCTCCAGACTGTTGTGTACAGTTTTGGAAGGTGTAACAAAAGATTTTTCAGTTTCTTGCACCTTAAAATCTTTCTGATACTTGGAAGGAGACTTTATTTTAGGCGAACAGAAATTATCGGACATGATATCAAACGGCTCATTAATGACATTTGGTTTAATAGAAGTTTTAGAATATTTGATGTGTGGTTCAACAAGAGTGAAATTTTTCGACTTGACAAGCGAAGAAGCAGAATCTTGCTTTGGTTTTGAATAAATATGTGGTGACACAGTATTATTTACAGATTTTAAGGTAACAGGACTAACATATTGTTTGGGAGCTATTATTTGAAACATTTTGCACCTGTTATTATTTGAAACATCTTTAAATCTGTTAATGCTAGTAACAAGAGGCAATTTGTAGTTTTGTGCACCCAAACTCTGTTGTTTTATAGGAAATAAAGTGGATTTCTGTGGAGAAGAAAAATGAGGACCGACAATCCTGATTAATCTCTCATTTCCATTAAAGTTTTGTTTAATAACAGAATGTGTTACATCAGACAGATTGTCGGAAACCCTATTCAAGAACAGTGGCATATTTTTATTACCAGTTTCAAAACCATTACTTGGTATTGTTTTTGGATGTAATGCACTTACAAGAATGCCAGATGCATTAGTAGGTAAAGATTTACTACCACTCACTGGTTTTTTAACTTTAGGAATTCTTGAAATAGGTTTTGCTCGCACTCTTTTAACACCAGGACTTATCCCACTTTTTTTAGGAGTCTTCACATGAGATAAAGGCCAATTACTAACCTTAATATTGTTCATTTTTACAAAATTTTCAATATCTAATTTTTCACACTTAATTACGGGATATTTACCAAACACTTTTATGTGATTCTTGACAAAATCTTTGCCCTTTGAAAAATTTCTATATTTCTTTAGTGGATTTGAAAAACCTAAAGGACTTTTAGGCTTGATATACTTTTTGGGAGATATTTTACTTGGAGAGAAAACATTTTCTTTGATTTTAGTTGGACTACCAATATTAAGTGGAACTTCTGCCAAATTCATATCTAGAATTGGTAAAGGGGGGTCACCTGCTGCATGAACAGCAGGTGCACCCGAAGTATTATCATAAGAATCTAGTGTTTTTAATGTTGTGTTATCTGGTAAAGCAGGAGTGGAATCAATTAATGAAGTTGTAACACGGAACTGAGAATGACTATCATCTGCAGTTGAATCAACAGCATTTTCAGGGGTCGTTTCAGTTAAAAGGGGAATATCTTGCAAAAAAGCTGACAAATCAATGGTAACTGGTTCTTCTTCTACTTCTTCTGGTTCAAAAATTTCTGGGTAATTTACTTTTTCATTATCCTCATGGTAATCGTAAGTATCAAATTTTGTCTGTTCACAAGATAGCAAATTATCAACAGATTCAATATATGAAGCTCGTCCTTTGACACACCGCCTTCTGTTACTAGGACCAAACAAGCTCTCAGTGATTATTGTTGCCATGTTGAGAAAATTGTACAGAAACTGCAATAAAATATTCAAAATGTAACCAATCAGAATTCAATTTCTTTCAATAAATAAATGTACACAGGCTTCTTATTGATTCATGCAAAATTTCACCAAAACTTTTGTTTAAAAATAAGGTCTAAGAGCTTAAAAATGAGATAGTTGTAAAAATGCTGGAAAAATAAAACGCCCATGAATTGATTTATTTTAAATTCAGAATGATTTGAAAAAATTTGAACAATCTTTACTATAACTAAACTTAAATCAAACTACAGTTCAAGCAGACTTAGCAAAAATAGTAACTGTTAAAGGTACATATCACTTAATATGTAGTACAGAGTTCAGTTTCCTACCCGCAAATGCTGTTAAAAGATGTCAAATAAATTTTTTCTTTTCAATTGGGCACATTATGTTTGTCAGACTATTAACCAATAATAAAAAAATTATCGTTGCTTAAAGTAATATAAAAAGCAATGTAGGTAATTAAATGAATTTTGAATAATGCAAACTGTAAATCACTGCATTTAGCTCGAATAAAAAGAAATACTAACATAGTCAAATCACAAATATATTTTTAATAATTTCAATAGAAATGACACTTGAAATTATTTAAAAAAAATTATTCTAAATTTATATTCTTATTCCTACAAAGGCTGCTTATGAACAACTACAAAAATCTATATATACTGTGTTCATTAAAATATTAATCTCAAATAAGAAATATTTAATCATTAACAATAAATGAGATTTCAGAAAATAAGTTAAATATAAAAAAATGGTTCCTTAATCATAAGCAAACAACAGAATAAAATATAATGTAGAAAAATACGAACACAATGAATATATTTTTTATAACATTCATTAATCAAAGAATTATTCATTAATCAAAATCATATTTTCAATCACATTTTACTTTTTGAAAAACTCATTTTGATTTTTAATTAAAATCTCTATATATCTATCTATTAATATATAAAAAGAATATTGAAAAAATATTTTTTTTATCCAGCAATTGTTAACTAAATTGCTTTACCAAACACTATATTAACATCATTTAAGAAAATATTTCCCATTTTAATGAAAAAAGATTAAGTTCTAAGTCATTTTACATTAGAAATATTTTCTCATTTAAAAATATTTGCTAGTGATACAATATTAAAGATACTAAAAATGATATTTTTGTAAAATTAATTCTAATGAACTAATTTTTTATTACTAGCTTATTTTAAAAAGATGGTTTACATGCACAGGTTAAATCAGAAACAATGATTTTCTCCACATTTATTTTGTTTTGTACATACTCTTTACATTCATGATCTTTAGTTTCCTTGAAGATTGCTGATGCATAATTTGCAACTTAGTATTGATTGTACATTGCAACTTTCCTCGTCAAATTACTATTTCTTTTCTATTGGTTTGATGCCATTAAATAACTTTTTATTCGAGCGATATACATGTTAACCTGGCTGCCAGTGATTCTTTATTTGCTGTATGTCTATAAAAATGTGCTGAAAGCTCTTTTTTTGTGACAACTAATGTAAGAGAACAGGGGACTGTCTAGGTTTTTCTGAGAGGTACCTATTTTGTGAAAACTTAGATATAATCTGTGAAAATTAAAAATTATATTAAAAAATCAACACAAAAATAAAATTTTAATAAAAGTATTTTGTGAAACTACTTTTTTTTTCTTAAGTTGAATTTGTAAAGGTACCTCTAAATCAAGGCTCAAAAACTCCCAACGAATTTCTCAAATCTGACGTCGAGTGGACGACCATTTTCCCATTAATGCTCGTGATACATTTTCAATTTTTTAAATCCTTCAAGAGTCTAACGCCTCACTTCTAAAATGACCCCACTAATCTAGAAATCCTGTTAATTCCTTCGGCAGACCAAATGCGCATGCTCACGTAAATGGTAAAGAAAAGAAAAGTTGCTCTGTGCATGCGCATTTGGACTCCAAACGAAGAAATTAACAACTCCTCTGATCACGTAACGCCCAACTCATGAGGTCACTGTAGACTTCTCCTTGCTGCCTCCAACCAGGGCTCTCAAATACTGGAGATTTACATATTTACGGCAGCAAAGCAATAGCAATTATTTTGATAGCGGAATCAGAAATGATACCAATAAAAAGGTGAAAACCATAACAGTAAAGAGTGGTCCATCCAACGATATCGGAAAAAAAGAAAAAGTCTTCAAATTTACGACAAAGAGAAGAGAAAGCGACCATTTCTAGAGATTTGGAAAAAAGAATTTCCATGGGTGGAGTTCTCTGTAGTATGTGGTTAAATAAAACCTTCTTTAAACAGAATTCTTAGACCAGAAACTAACCATTTGCCACAAGAGGTGTCAACAAAAAAAAAGTTGCGACTTAAGTAAATAACTGGTCACTTTTTTCACACACCTTTTTTAAATTATTAATTTCATACTTTTGTGTTTGCCTCAGTAGTTCACTATTTCTAACCGAAGTTAGTATCCCCCCCCGCCTTATGTTCTTGCAATTTATCCAAAGTTTTTCTTTTCTTTAACAAATCTGCATAAATGAGTGAGTCATTATGGTGCACGAATAAGAACTGAACAATAAAATGGAATGATGTAAGGGCGGAATAAATGTCTTGTTTATGAGATTTTACGTAAGTATCAAAAATTAAATTATAGATTAGCGAAATCCTGAGAAAATTTTGTCAGAATATAAATTATTAATTCACTGAAATCCGTGAATAATCGGTCTTGAGATTTGTGGAACCCCGCGAATTAGTGGAAGAATCACAAGCCTGCAAGGTTGTTAATTAAATAGAATAAAATTCACTAACTTTCCAGATATATTTTTCACGTTTTTTTTTGAACGATAGTCAAATATATTCTAAGAAATTGAACTTTAAAGAAGTTATATATTTAAAGTTAAATCCTTAAGGAGCTTCTAGACTTAATTTTGTTCAAATTTAGCCTTAGGAAATTACAAACTTTAAAAATTTGTTTGACATTTTTTTAAAATAGAATAAAAAATGATTAAAAATTTATCTTTTACAAGGCATTAACTTTGGGCAAACTGATATTATAATCGTGAGAAATTTTTTTCAATTGGCTTAAAAAGTTTTCAAGATACGCAAAAAGTAAAATTAACATTAAGGGGGTCGAAACTTTATAATGGTCAACTGACCAAACTATTAGGACCACATTTTCCAGATTGCAGCTACCCCCATATTTTAAGGGGTCGGAAATCCGAATCAGTTAGAGAAAAAGTATGGTTATCCAGAGAAAGTACGTTTTTGCATCTGATTTCATAACTTAAAATACCATCTGCACCAGGGTTGGAGTTTTTGCCGGCAAAAAGGGGTTTTTGCCAGGACAGTGGCAAAAACCTGGTAAAAACAGGCAAAAACTGGTAAAAACCGGCAAAAACCAAATTATCTAAATTGCTGATAAAATATTATTACAAAATACTTGAAACAAATTTAAATCAATCATAAGGAATAATAATTTTGATACATTACATGAAAAAATTATTTTTAACATATTAATAATTAATATAATGGTAATAATTTTTAAAAGATTGAAAGTTTGTGATCTCTTTTCATTTTAGAATCCTAAAATAAATGTTTTTTTACAAATAAATAAATATTATTATTTGCATAATATTATTATTTATTATAAAAAATTATTATTTGTACAATAATTAACTACACATATTGATAGTTATTTTATGTTTTAAATTATAATTATATAAGTTCATTTCACTGGAGAAAAAAAAAGAATAATCACAAATTTTCCAATCAATAATCTTTTAAACTACTAAAATGATATATTATTACATGATCATTTAATTATGGAATAATAATTTTGTTAATTTTTTTGTAATTATTTATATTTATAGTATATATTTCAATTTTAGGAATAATTTTGTATCAAAAATGTGTTTTTGTCCTCTCATCTTGGAAAATATAGGTTTTTGCCACTTTTTGCCAATTTGCTTGGCAAAAACCTGTTTTTGCCAGGACGGTTTTTACCGGTATTTACCATGGTTTTTTCCACCTGTGGCAAAATCTTGCCAACCCTGATCTGCACTAATTAGTCTTTGAGGTTCACCCTTCAACCATTAAGATCAAGTCCTTGAATACGAAGATCCAATCATTAGATCAAAATTTATTAAGGGTGGTAAATTTTTTCCTTGTCGCACTGTAAATAAACCATAAAACACAATAGTATTACAAAGAAAAGATGATTTTTTTTAAAGAACAGAAAATTATTAATAAATAGAATATTTAAAAAGAAAAAAAAAAAAGACCTAACTATTGGGACCACACTTGACAGGTTGTAGCTACCCCTTATATTTCGGAACTCAGAAATTCAAAGAACAAATGAAGACTATATAAAACAAAGAATATATAAAACATATAAAGACTTACTTAAGATGAAAGGAAAGCTTCAGTACAATACAATAAACATATATTTCTCATCCTGCAAATAAAGATCATGTAAGAAATCTCATTTAAAATACTACAGAAAATGCAAAATCTTTGATTCCAATTGCGTCTTATAACAAAAAAAAAAAACTGCTTAAAGGGTGTGAAAAATTTGCAATGACGCATCTTATAGGACGCCCAATTCTTTAGGCATGCGTGGTCGGACAAAATGTTTTCTGGTGCACTATCAATCAAATAGTATTAATTATGCATTTAAATAAAATAATACAAACGTGCTTAAAAAAATCAGTCAAATTTTTTTTTTAATCCCTTGTCTACAATCAATGGTAGAAAACATGATAATTTCTCTGCTATATTTTTTTTTCTAAGTATTTTCCCTTCGTATTTATTTTGTCTTCAATTAACTCAGCAACAGAGGCCAGTTCTTTAAGTAACAGTGAAGGATCAGCCTATGAAATAAAATAAGTTTGTACTAGACCAGGGATGGCGAACCAATGGCACGTGACACAATATTTTGGGCACGCCACCAATCACCATGTTCACTATTAACAATTAAATTAAAATTCACAAAAAACAAACAAAAAAATGAACAATTATTTATAAAAAATTACAATTAATGCAAAAAAAAAAAAAATTAATAAATAACTAATAAAAAACAAAACAAGAGAACAATTACGCTATGCGAGTGAAAGCGAAATAAAATAATATGATAAGATAAGAAGAAAGAGATAACATGAAGAAAAAAATTCATTCATACTAGGGATGTAACGAATATTCGGCCACTATTCGCTATTCGGCCTAGCCGAATACTGAAGTTATTTGGCTAAATATGAATACTATTAGATATTTGGCTGAATAAGTGCATAATAATAAAGAAAGATATTTTTTTAAATGTGCTTTTAAATACATTTAATCATGACTATTGCAGAGTTACATTTCACTGCATTAATTATTAGAAAATCTAACATTTACTCAATTTAAGTTGTATAATACATAAGTGTATTTAATAATGTTACATAAATAAAAACATTTTCTTGTTGCAAATTTGTTAATATTTATTACATTTTTAATTTAAAATTTGAAAATTATTTAATTACAAAATTAAAATTTCAGAAGTGAAACTTTTGAAAAAGTTCTTAATTTTCTGGGTTTTAATAATTTTTCTAACTAAAAAGAAAGTTAAGAATACATTTAACAGTAGTAATGAGTTCTTATTTTAAATAAAATAGCATATAAATTACAAGTATAACTATAACTAAAATATGCTATTATTAATTATTTAGATTTATAAAAGCCATATTGCCTTGTTATTGGCATCAAGATATTTATATTATTACACAAAATAAATCAAGTTAAATTTTATTTCATTTTTAATTTAAAATTACTTTAATTACAAAATTACAATCAAAAGAGAAATTTTTAAAAAGTAAGTATTCGGCCCCATCACTATTCGTTACATCACTAATTCATACTTTACACAGAATTGCCCAATAGTTAAAACATTTAACAATTTAATGGAAAAAAAGGAAATATTGGAGACATGAAATGCTAAACACCTAAACTAGGGGTGCACAACCTTTTTGAGTGAAGGGCCACTTGCACAGCAGGTTGGCTAACGAAGGGCCGCACATGTATTTGGAGATGTTAATGACAAATGTAGTAATGTTTATTTAAACATTAGCGTTCCATTTTTTTTTATCAATAAACTTAGTCATATCAATAACTTAGTAGTGTTCCATTATTAGAATTCATTCAAAAATAAAAAAACTTATCCTTTTTTTTTTTACAAAAAAAAACTTGCTATTTTTATCATATGAACAATAGATTTATCAAAATAAATAAACATTGAAGAAAAGAAATGTTTTTTTTTCTATCATATGCAATACGAAAATTTATTTTAGAATTAAATTCTAATAAATAAAAAAAAACTGCAATCCCCACAGAATGAAATTAGGAAAAATTTTAGTCATAATTAAGTAGGTAATATAAATTTAAATTAAATATTTTAATGGAAGAAAATTTATAGGTTTTAAACAAAAGCCTAAAATAAAAACAAAACTGTGATAGTTCAAAATAAAATTAAATGCTTATTTTGTAATGTACTTTATTATTTTATTTTATTAATTATTAGATTTTTCTATATCGTAAACATTTTCCTTTTTTTTTATCGAAAAAGATCACTTAAGCAACAAAAAATTGAAATCTAAACTACAAACAGTGAGCAGTTTAAAAATTCACGTTTTCCGCCATTTTATGAATTTCTCAAGTTGCAATAACAATTGCATTTAAACTAGGGAGGGATGTAACAAGTACTTGGCCCTTCTGTGGAAAATTCAGTTGGTTGAATGATCAGTCAAATATTCGGCAGAATATTTTTTAGAAATGTATTTTTCTAAGTTTTTTTTATTTTTGAATTTTTATAGATATTATTATTATTATTTTTTTAAAATTATAATCAGACAAGTCAATTTTGTCATTTTTTCGATACTTTGAGAATTGAGAAGGATTTTTTTCCATTCCTTGCTGTTTTTATTATAACCCAGCATTTTAACAGAATGTTTCATACTATTAATTTATTATCACTCTCTCCTTGTACTGTAATATAAATAACCAGTAACATAGAAAAGTGTAATTTTCAGTATAAAAGTTTTGCTTCAGGAACTAAGAAATATTTGTTTTTTCTGTTTTTCTTTTTTTAGGCATTTTTATTAAGACTCAACCTTTTTTTTAAAAATAAAGTTACTAATAAAATTTATTTTAGAGCAATTTTTTTTCTTCTAAAATTATGGCAATGAGAAAAATTTAAATTGAGATTTTCGGCATAAGAATTTCATTTAAAAAATTAAAAACCATATTTTCTATCTTTTTATTTTCTTTAAATAAAAAAAAACTTTTTTTGGACGTTTTCATTATAACGTAGTAATTTTAATAGCATTTCTGTTGACTCAATTCCTTTTTCTTGGCTTTTTCTGGTAATTGAAAAACTGAGATGTTCAGCTTTAAAAATTTTTTTCAAAAATTAAGATTGATTTTTATGTTCTCTGCTTCGCTTTTCAACATTTTCAAAAACGTTCTTGATTGGCCTTATTTTTTAGAGTTAATTTATGAATACGTTTTTCCAGGAAATATTATTCTGAGCATTGAAATTTTGTTTCAGTGTTGCTATGCTGCTAAAAGATTTTGCTATTTGGCCCCAAGTGTACGGCGTTCAGTCGATTTTTTCTTCTTTTTTTTGCCGAATACTTGGTTTTTGATTAAATCACAATTCATTACCACATTCGACCAAATCATATTCGTTGTGGAAATAAAAGTGAAGGAAAAATAACTAGGATTTATGATAAAACTGTACCGAAATACAGTATCAAAAAGTGATTATTTAATTGCGCGATTAACAATCACGTGTCGTAATAACATCATAGTTAAATAACGGGATCGTCCAAATCATGTGGAAAAGTATAGAAATAATTGGGAAAAAATATATTTATGCTGAACTCAGCACGAATAAAGCGTGTTAAATGCATGATTCAAAATTTGCATGTCGTAATAGAATAATTGGAATTTTTATAATACATGGGAACGCATAGCAATAACTGCCGAAAAAAATGTTGAAAAAAAAGAAAGAATTGCAAAATAAAGATAAAAAATCACTTAGATTTAAGATGAAATCGTCATAAATAAAGTGCACAAAAAGTGATTATGCGATCGGAAACTCGCGTCGTAATAAAAATTCGGGATTTTCGAAATCACGTAGAAAAGCGGAAATAACTGTTTAAAAAAATCATTTATATTTACGATAAAATCGGCTTAAAGAAAGCGCATTAAACGTACATTTACTAAAGAATCTGTTAAAATTGATTGGGTCAAAACGTGATGATTTAAAAGTGCGATTAAAAATTGCCATTTTTAAATTTTTTTTATTGTGTTTAGAAGCTCTCGCGGGCCGCACTTAATTAGTCGAAGGGCCGCATTTGGCCCGCGGGCCGCAGGTTGTGCACCCCTAACCTAAACTAAAGCTGCCAGCATGCAGCATTTTAGTTAACACAAAATTTTTTTCTTCTATAACTTTTTTAAAACTGTTATACAATAAAGTTGTTTTTTATTCAGGGATAATAAACTCATAGTCAAAAACTAATCCTCTACATGCATAATTTTTTCTTCTTTTTCTTTGGTATTCACAGCTGAAGGAAAACATTAGAATAATTCAAGTTAACAAATTCCATCATTGCTATTACTTGAGTATCACTGCTATTTATTCATCGGGGTTGTTTTCGAATCGTGATCTGTCGAGCATACTACAATCGCCTTGGTGCCAAATAGATTTTAAGCTTGCAAATTTAAAAAACAAAACAAAACATGTAGATGTTTGCCTGGGGGAGGTTTCAAGTTATGGCTTTCAAGATGGTCCCTTTCTACGATGTTTTCATTAGTTTCTAGCAGGCCACTGGCAGGAAGTTTCTAAGACTTTGGGATTATTCTGTCACAGATTACGATACGGAAATCTCCCCTACTCTCCCTTACCTACTTCATTAACAATAACTTTAAATAAGCGAGACTTTACACTCTTGAAAATATTGATCCCTTATTTAAATAATTTATGACTCTTTACTGCAATTAAGGCCATTTTTAAAAAAGGACGAACTTTATAACTGTGAATTTACGTTTACTGGCTATTACCACACAAATACATAGCGTATAAGTTAGTTATAGATCTGAATATTGTTGAAGTAAAACTTATTTTCAATAATATAAACATTGCATCAGAATGAACAAAAATGAGACATATTTAGCAGTTTGTGACTAAATGGAGTTAACCTGCTGAATGAACACAAAAAAGAATTTCTTTTATATAATAATCTTTATATTATTAAATTTCGATTTAAATAAAATTAATTTCCATGTAAAAAATTCATTCATATTTACATATTATTAAAGGGTGACTTTATACAGGTTATTTATGAGGTACGAAAAAGTAATATGTAGACGAAGTACAAGAAACAATAATAAAAAAGATGCTAAGAGTTTTGAGGATTCGTATTTATATAAATGAAACAATGCTACATTGAATGTCAAAGAAATAAGTCTAACGAAACAATTAAAATTTCATCCACGTCAAGCACTAAATAGTTTAAAACTACAAGCCACAGTAAAAATCAAAAATATTTAGCATTAAAATATCACTTACCCATCATAATATATTATCTCAAAAGCATTTTCTGAACGCCCTTCCGCTGAACATCTATAAACTAGATCGAAACAATGGCTGCGTTCGTACTCTACGATCAGCATAAAGACAGGAGCAGTGTCACTATAAATTAAGGTTAGTTGAAAACTAATGTTTCAATCAGCAAAAAAGGTTCATTACAACAAAAAAAATCCTTTATAAGTATAACTGGCGCCAAAATCACATTCACTTTTAATTATTTGAAACAAAATGAATAAAACACATTTACCATAAAAATCATTGAGAAAAGCCAAATTAAAACCTTGTTCATATAAATAACATAATCAAATAATATGTTATTGTTTTTATTTTTAATAAGGTAATAATATTTAAAGTTATAAAAGCGTTTTACATTTTTTTTAGGGAAATTGCTGTAACTTGTAACTCGTCACCCACGCAGTTACAGTTTCATTTAAATTTAGCAACTTAGCAACAATTACGACATCCTAATGGAATAACTTTAACTTTGATTTTAAGAAAAACTGAAATAAACTGAAATGAAGTGACTTAATTTTTTTGTTTTTCTATCTTATATCGGTAAAAAATTAAAAAATAGTCTAGTTCATGATTTTTAAGGTTATTTATTTAGAACCTTTATATATTCTCTAATTCCTGCGACATAATTTGAGTACAATAATCGGTTGTAAAAATCGGCATTAAAATATTTAGGATTTTTTAACTGTATTTAAAAAAATGAATGATGGAGATTGGATTTGTTCAGATTCTCAGTAAGATTTTTTATGGAAGCAAAATCATTGAATTTCTATCCAATATTTGTAGATTTCATTTTCATTGCATTGCTTCAGTTTTACTATTATATTTTATAGCTTACATTAATAATAATCAAATAACTGTTCCTTCTTGCTTGTAAATCTTAACTGTTCGTGTAATTTCATTTGAAATTTAACAAAATTACATAGTGAAGAGGGTGCACTTTTCTTCGTTACTTCGAGATTATTTTACTGAAACAGTGTATTTGAACTGAAATGTTTACGTGCTTGTTAATTTATTAAAGTTTTTTTCGTACACTTAATTAAAACGTATTATATACTTCATGCTTTTCTCACATCACTTTTTTCAGAAGTGTGTTTCTAAGAAGTAAAAATCACTAATTTTGATACCATAATATGCAGATTCATTTTAATGTAAATCTAAATCGGGGGATTAAAAACATGTAGATGTTTGCCCGGGGGTGACTACGAGTTATACCTTTCGAGTTTGGTCCCTTTCTGCGATGTTTTTTTTAGTTTCCCGTGGGCCACTGCCCGGAAGTTTCCAAGATTTGGCGATTATTCTGCCACAGATCACGATATGGAAATCTCCCCCTAAATTGCATTTTTCTTTCTGTTATCGTCTATCGATGTATTTTTCTATTAATGTATTGTGCAATTTACAACACACTGTAAGTTTAGAAATAACTTCTGTAATGAAGAAAAATTACTCTCATAGTCACCGCTCTTTCCGAAAATTTCCGCATTTCTCACTTTCATAATGCAAAAATTATTCATTATTTAAAATTCGAAATCTCATGTACATTTAACGAAACATTTAAAGAACATTCCATTATGAAAAAGCTATTATGTATCAATTGACTTTTGAGTAATTTAAAAGTTGTATTTAATTTTCTATTCTCTACCGTTTATAAGTTCAATTTTGCAAATAAAGCTATAAGAGCATTTTTGAAAACACATATTCTATCAGAAGATATCATGCTCCGTTTTTACAAGCTTTGAAATGGTTTTGCCCATTAAATTATAAAGTTAATTTTTTTTAAAATTGCCACATAGTATAATTTTATAGACAAAAAGAGGACTAGTATAATTTTATAGACAAAGGATCGATCTTAATATGTATATATATGGAAATAAATATCGACAGACTTTTAAAAATTCTTCCTATGATTTCTTTCTATTGAAGATGCTTTTAAAGTGAACTTGTGTCGACGGCAAAATGTTAATTTCTTCATTTGAGAAAGAATGAGTCTATCGGCTTAAAATACAAATTTCAATTAATGTATAGCTAAAATTTTTAATATTTTATTCACTTCATTAATTAGATTTAGTATTTTTATCTTCCAATTTATAATCTTGCATTTAAACATTCTTAACTGTAAATATTTACTTTTTACTAATTTTAACTACAAATCATAATCACAATGCTAATTTAGAATTTGGTGGGTTTAAAGTTAATGCGGTAAAGTGGAACTTTCCAAGTAGGTGTTTGGCCAAAACAGTTGCCAAATTTTGGTAATAGAGCAGTCACAATTGACAAACTAAAAATACATAATATTAAAGAAAAGATCAATTTAAAGTGTGTAGCTAGTAGACACACTCACTTCTCCCGAGGCAAACCACTAAAAAGTTTTTTGCTAAATACAAAAACCCTTTTGTTCAATATCCGTTATATTTTCCAATTTAATAGCCTTTGATTTTAAAAAATTGATATCCCTTTGGCTGTAGTAAATTTTTTGTTATTGCTTTTTTCAGCTTTAATTTAAAAGATGAATAACTCAAAATAAAGTTTAGCTTAGTGAAAATCAAACTACAGTACAGAACCCGTTATCCGGAAATCAGAAAACTGGAGTGAAATTCTATACATTTTCCCGCAATTTTTTAAAAAAAATTTTTTTTTCCTCATAAGATTTTAGGATTTTTCTTTCTTTCTTGAAATATGTTTACCTTACCATCATTTCAGAAATAATCATTAGTGTATTACCTCATCGTTTTTTCTCATTTTTAAGATTATTTCCAAATTTTTTTTTTTTTAGTTGGGTTTAACAATAAAAAAACGGATTTTTGTAGCGATTCAGAAAACCGGAAAAATCAGTTATCCAGAATAGCGATGGTCCCGATCGTTCCGGATAATCGGTTCTCTACTGTACAATAATTTGACTTTATTGACAAACAAGTAATTTATATGCCTCATTTATAATTTACAGTGTTTTCATTTTAATTAATTATTTATTTTGAAATGATTAAAAAGCTTTTAATATGCTATTTCAATTGAATTAAAACAAATATCTGTAGAATTTAAATTTTTTTTTATTTATAGGTGTAGCAATGTTAATTTTGCAAGAAGAACAACCTGTAATAGATGTGGAAAAGGTAAATTTTGTTTACTTTTTTATAAGATAAGAAAAAATTTGTTTGCTGAAAGTTTATTTGCACGAAGTTGCACCCCATTTGATATTTTTTGTTTTGAATTCTGTTTGTGAAACGGATGTTTGTAATAAAGTTTTTTTTTAAAATATAAATATATTAATATATTTAAATATTATATTGCTTTTATTTGCCTTAGACATAAATATGCTGTTATTATTTTTAGAAAAAGCAGCCATACCACAGAGAAAAAAATTAGGACATGAGATAGGCAAAGCAGCTGCTGAGAAGAGTCGTGGTCTATTTAGTGCTGATGACTGGCAATGTGGAAGGTCCAGAAATATTTTTTCTTTAATTTATGATTTATATTTTAACCATTTCTTGCATAAAATGATACTGTGCAATTAGGTGCTGGAAAGTGTTTTTAAATCCTAATTTATATATTTCTTTTTTAAAAAAAAAAAAGAAAAAGAAAACTAAATCAATTTAAATTGTTTTAGTTTAATAAAAAATTACGAAATAAAGCAGTTTGAAAATAATAATGAATAAATACATAGATATTAAAAATGCTAGTTCCTTCAAAATTATTTTTTAATTCAAGTATTTTATTATTTTTTAAATGCTATTAAAAAGTAAATATAAAAATAAAATCAGGAACTAAATTGCTTGATGCACTTTTTTTTTATTTTAGTGCAAAGCTGAATTTGGTTAAAAGAAATTTTGAATTCAGGCAATTATTGCAAAGTTTTCATCATTTTCTAGTTTTGGTAGTTCTTTTTCATTCTCAAAAATGCTGTTTATTTTTATTTATTTATTGTGAATGAAAAATGGGATGTTCTTACGCTAACTTGGTTCAGTTTATTGTAAATTTCTGATCATTTTGGGCATATTTTTGTTTATGCTCATTTGTAATAGTAATTAATCATAAGATCAATGCTTAAGAGTCTATTTAACTCCTCATCTTAGTTTTTGCATTGAAGTGATGAAAATATGAAATGATTGAATCCAAAATAAAACTCATCTATTGATGAAGGAATCAATTATGGAATGGTCTCAGAATTGCACATATTTTGAGGATTATTTATTAAAAAAAAGTATATTTTCTCTATTCTTTTGATTTGAAACTGATCTTTATTTTGATTGGTTTATTTTTTACAAATTTCAAAATTAGGATGATCTTTGTGTTGCATTTTTTTGAAAATATTTTGAGATATTTCACTGCTTTCTTAGAATTTTCATGTAAGCTTTCACAATAATGTATCAAAAGGTTTTAAAAATTGAATAATTTAAAATTTGCCTTTCTACAAATTTAAAGACTTGAAGAAGTATATATCTGCTTAAACTTAGTATATTCAAAACAATTA
Organism: Parasteatoda tepidariorum; assembly: GCF_982258835.1. Lineage (NCBI taxonomy): Eukaryota > Metazoa > Arthropoda > Arachnida > Araneae > Theridiidae > Parasteatoda > Parasteatoda tepidariorum. The sequence continues at coordinate 17,586,376 of NC_141761.1, read as the reverse complement.
GAAAAATAGCCTTATCATTTAACCCTTTTTTGTTGTTGTTATGATTAATATGGCATATAATGTGTAGAAAACATGCCATATAAAACATTTAGTTTGCTTGCAAACCATGTTAAATTGATTTTTATTTAAATCTAAAATTTTTGGCATGGCATTTTGCATGAAATTAAATTGTTAATTCTTTTAAGGGGATCTTGTGATGGAGTGTCAATATATTTTACCGCTGTTATAAATTTTTTGATGCAATTTTAAAAAACTCATATCTATGTTTATTGATGTAATTTTTGTCTCAAAGGTGTGGAAATGTAAATTGGGCCAGACGGCAACAGTGTAATATGTGTAATGCCCCCAAGTTTGGTGAAGTAGAAGAAAGAACTGGTAAATATTCTCTCTTTTTTATTGTAGATTTATAGAAAAATTTTATGTTTATTTTTTTATACTTAGCCTTTCATATATTTTGATATAGCTGATTTCAGTCTTTGCAAGGTTGAATATGCTCCATAGCAAAATTTGTGTTCCTAAATTTTGTTTTTTCGCCTAAAATCATACCAAACTGCTTCAAATCTCTTTTTCAAAAAACACAACTTAGGCACATTTTGTGAACAAAAGCCTTTTTTTTCCCTCCAACACAGCAAGTGATTGTCCTTTTTTACCTAAATGTCAATATGTTTATCAATCTGGTAAAAAAAAAGTTTGTGGTTTTTTCTCCTTATTATTATATCAAGAACATCAAAATTTGGTTACTGAAACACAAAATTCGATGCTGGACACGACATTGTAATAAAACTATCAAAATGAGAAAAACCGTATGGAAGGGTCGATGACACAAAAAATAAACAATTAGGATTAACGTTAGAAACATGAAAGATAAAGTTCGTAAGAAAGAAATACCTAAGATTCGAAAGACGCGTGTTGTTATAACACTGTATTTAAAATATAAGAATTAGAGAGAAGTGAGAGTGGCCGAAAAAGAGTGTAGAACAATAGGATCAAGAGCGTCAAACATTGATTTAAGATGAAATCATTAACGAATTGCCATTTTTTTTTATTTGCAAGTCACAAAAAAATCTTATTAAAATATCAGAATTTGAATTATTATCCAAGGAAATGTCTGAAGAAATTTCTAAAAAGATGATAATCAAACAACCTTAATCTACGATTGAGTTGCCGCTTATTGAGCACATGAAGAAGTGATAACTCAAACATTAAATATATCAGAATCTGAAAAATCCTGCAAAAATGATTTAAAAAATAATGAAACTCCAGAAAAAATGAACTGAAAAAGTTTTGAATTTAGAATTGGCTCAATCTAGTTTTTTTTAATAAATATATCAGGACGTATAATACAAATCAAAAGGTATGCTAGGCAGCGTCCTCCGAAATCCCTTTACCCTACTTTGATAATGTTATAGATTATTGGTAATATTTTATTTTTAACTTGTGATGGTGAAAATAGTTTAATTTAAAGTTGGAATTTTATTTAGCTTTTTCAAATATTATATATTTCTTTTATCTATTTATTTAAAATCTACTTATTTTTTCTAGAAACCAATTGAGTAATTTTTTTTAGCTGAATATAGAAGTAATGTTATATGATAGAAAATCTAAATTTGTTTGATCAACAATGGTTGCTCAGAATACAAAAATTATTTTTTCTAATCTTTTTCAAAGAACCACATTTACTTGCTTTGAAACAGATTTCTTTTGGTCTAAAATGGTTATACTGCTGTTCCATCCCTGTATTTGGTTTCGCTGAAAAAAAGAATCTATCGCCTTGACTTAATTAATTTCATTTATTTATTTTTTACTTCTCTTTTTTTTTTTTTAAATTGTTGATTGAAATTATATTTTGTGTGTTTAACACAATTATTATCCTTCTCTTGCAACATTCTTATAATTTCATCTGAATCGTGTACTCGTTTCCAGAATTTTTGTCATCAAGGTCATCTTCTAATATCCAACTGCCTCCTAACTGGTCCAAGTAATATTCAATGTCCTGCTCTTCTGAATTTATCTACAAAAATAACATAAAATAGACATAGTTAAAGCCATTTTTGTCATACATTGGAAGTGAAACAACTGCATTGTGATGTAAATTTCTGTTGCATGGTTTCGGGAGGATTATTTGGGGCATTCAATATAAATTGCATAGAAAACAACAGAAACACAAAAAACAAACTTTTTCCCTCCTCATTATCGCTATTATTGGCAAAAAAAAAAAAAACCCAGATAAGTTATGGAGAAATATTCAAGAAATCGCATGTTTCTTCCACCCACAACAAACAACGGGGTGACAAGTTCAAACCTGATAGATTGTGCTGCTAAGTTCCTACTCAATAGTTGGGAAAAGAGTTGTCAGCAACAACTAATTTACAGTATACCTGTTCTGAGTAAATTTTTCTTCACAAAATGTTATGATGAAAATTTCCATCATCATGCAAAAAAGTGTTAATAAGAATTTTCTGATTTCTGATTTTTTAATTTGTTGACAAAAGAAATTTAAAATCCATAGATTGTGTAGTAGTTTTAAAGTAGTATACCAATGTGTAGAAATTTAAGAAATAATGAATGATTATTAGGATAGGATCTATTATATGTAGGGCTGCAAAATTTTCAAAATGCTTCAATTTGCATAAAAATTGTTTACTATTTGATATTTATTTAATCATATAAGCTTTTCTTTTGAAAAAATTAATGTGTTTAAGGTTTAAAAAATTTAAAATAATTGTTTTTAAAAATTTCCTGTGAATTTCCTTTTTTTTTCTGTGAGAAACTTGCTATCATTGCTTGAATAGTCAAATTTAAAATTCTCTATTTTATTCATGGATTTGTTATAAGCTCCTTTTTAAATTTTTTGTAACTAATTCGATTTTTAAAAAAATAATATTTATAGGTCTAGGTGGTGGCTATAATGAACGAGAGAATGTTGAATACATAGAAAGAGAGGAATCAGATGGTGAATATGATGAGGTAAACTATACTAGTTAAAATTTTATTTTATGTGGAATATTATTCAGTTATCCACTGCTTGAGCTTGCATACAAGCATGACTAATTGGAATTCTCAGGGATTTATTTGTAAATTTATGATATTTGAATCAACATTACACACTAAAACGAGTCTATTACAATGCTAATTCCATCAAGTTTTTTTTTGAAGATCTCTGGCCAAATAAAATAAAACTACAAATAGGAAGCCATTAATTAGATAATGTATGTATATTATCTTACTGAAAAGAATTGACTGGAGGTAGAAGCAGGAAAATATTTGAAAAGTTATTAAACTTTTTAAAACAAATCCCCAAGTTAGCAACATTTTTTCACCTGTACATAGCTGCCAACCCTACTGGATTTTCCAGGACTCTACTGGATTTCCCGCAGTTCTCCCGCGCTACCAGATTAATTAAAATTTTTCTGATTTTTTTAAGGTTTATGGAAACATCCTTATGCTTAGGGAAGTATTTTTTTAAAAAAAATCCCTATAACAGGAGAAATGGTATCCCATTGGTTCTGAATTAGGGTGATTGAATCCAATATTTTTAAATTGCTTTCGTTCATAAAATTTATATTTAAAAGCAATACAATAAGCTCAAAATATGCAACGATTTGATATGAAGTATTCAAAACACAAAATATGTTCTAGTTAAACATAACCTCACGAAACTCACGGTACATTATAATGGTGTGTTTATATATTGTGATTTTAAAAACTATGTGCAAATCTATAACAATAGAGGCCAAAATATTGATTGACAAACTACATATATTTTTTGTGAAATCTTCGCTGATCGAGTAGGTCAAAATGAAAAGTAATTACTCAAATGTGTGATTCAAATTTGCAGTACACTATAAAGTCGTTTTAAATAATTGAGATTTTAAAAACTGTATGAAAATATATAGTAATAACTGCCAAAAACAATATCAATAAGAAATGAGTGAAATGTAGAATTTATCAGAAAATTAATGAAAGTTTACTTAGCTCATTAGTATGCATTGTGTTACAAATTTTAAAAAAATATTAATTTTAAATAAATCAGTGATTATCAAAAGAAATGTATTACATAAAATTCATAAATATCTAGTTGCGAAATTTTTTCTATTTTTTTAAATAAATTTTTTGATACCTACATAGTTTATCTAATTAAAACTTGAAAAAAAATTTAGAATAAATTTTGAAAAAAGGAGTTTCAGTGTTCTAAAAAAAATGTTTTTGTAAGTTTTTAAATCAGTGTTAAATAGTTTTCTAATTTAACATAATGTTTTTTTTTAATAGATTGATTTAAATCAAAGACCCCTGTTCATGATTGGGCTTATTTGTAGTAACTTAGATATTATACTAAAATTATCAATATTGTCCTATATTTTATCTTTATTAATATTGTCCTATCTTTATTCTAAGATTGTCCTATATTTTTCTTATATTTTTGAGAAAAAAAAATGCTACTAAGTCGAATACAAGTAGTTCCTGAAGTGAAGTAAAACATATTAGGAAACTAATGAAAAAAGATCAATTTGAATTTCTTGAAAATTTAAAAAGTTTCAAACTCTTTTCTATGTAGTTTTTGTACTTTTTAAAAGAAATTCAAAATTTAAAGGGTTCAAGGTTTAAAACTCAAGGGGTTTTCTACAAATATAAGAAAAGATACTTTTATGGGGGATAATCCCCAATAATGCTGGTGTCATTTTTAATAAATCTTGTTTAATAGTACAAAATTTTTTTTTGTGTAAAACCTCCTATCATTTATCACCCCTTATATTTTAAAACGTACATACTTAGAAATGGTTTGAAACTTTTTAAATTTTTAAGATATTCAAAACTGACTTTTTCTATTAGTTTCCAAGTACAATTCACTGCAAATAAAAGAAAAAAAAATTAAATTTTTCCTGCACAGTATAGTATGAAATAACTACTTATATCTTGCTCAGTTTTAAACAAATTTTTCTCAAATTTTGAGAAATTTTGTCATTGATTTTAAATTGCTCCAATAGTTTTGTTTAATTTCATTGAATATTTTTAAAGTTATAGCAAAGAATCAAAACAAAAGGACACCAAAAGTTTTTTTATAAAAACGTCCATATTTCCATAAATATTTGATCTAGGTTTACAAAATTTTATGAAATCATTGTATATAATGTCCAAAATAATTGTTATAAGTTACGAATTTATTGTTACATATTTTGGCATAGGATGTTTAAAAACACTATTTTCGGTTTGTAATTTATTGCTGGTACCTCGAACCCCTAGAAGCTTTACACTTCATTTATCTCTCTCTTAGTATTTTTTGAGAAAGATCAAAAAATGTGTTTGTATAGAAGTGTTTCCATTATTTTGTATAGATAAAATCTTATAATTTTTTGTGTTTTTGCTGCTGGGACTGTATATGAAAAAGTGATCAATTTGTTATAGAACACTATTTGAGAAATGTACATGCTATTGCATCAAAATTATCTAATTTTATTTTATTTCTTATGCAAGGCTAAAATTAAACTAGTATTAAAAATTGTTTATGTTGGTAAGCGGTTTCTAAATATATAGCAATTTCTCATGTAATTTCTAAACATACAATCTCACATCCAAAATCTAATCTGATCTTTTAGATTGGAACATATTGATCACTTACTGTGCAGTTCAGATGTGTGATTTTCACTTGTTTTGCTATCTTGAGGAATTTTCCAGTGACAAGTGCTTCTGCTATATATGCTAAGTGAAAGAAGCAGAGGTTATTCTGGCAGACAACTGTCTTCTTTATGATTTAGGCACATAGAAGAAAGTTATGTCAAATATTTAAACAAATATGAAAATTTGGTAGAAAAATAGAAAAGCATGTAAGGAATTAAATAAAAATTTCGTAGAAAAAATCTTTGATTTCAAGATATTGAACCTTGCTTTTCAAATTACTTTCATAATTGAATTTGATTTATTAATGTTTTTCTCAATTTATTTTTGTTACTCCAGCTGCTTTATTCTTTTATTTAGTTTGGACGCAAAAAGAAAAAGTATCGTGGGAATGATGAGAAACCTCTTAAAACAAAACCTCCTCATATAAATGAAGTAAAAGAAAAAGAAGTAAAAATTACATTAGAGGTACATTTTTCTGTTGATTTGTATTTATGAGAAAATCTTTTCTTACAGTTGTAATTTATGTTTATTTAATTCGAAGTATATGCATCAAATAAATTTTAGTGTTGAAAAGTTAATAATTTTTCTTATTTAGAATACATGATATGATTTTTGTCATTTTAGCTTATATTTTTAGTAACAATAAAGTGAAAAAAAAATTTTTTTAAAGAAAAAGATGGAACAAATACATGTATTCTTGTATCATCAAGTAAAAAACAAAGAAAAACGTTTTGAATTAAGAATGTATTTTAAAAATCAAAAAATTGCTTTTCTTTTCTTTTTTTCTTTCTCTGTTCGTAAAAAGCATAATGGCCGCTACCCTCATTTTGGGTGTTCAACTGAACTCTTTGCTGCATAAATCTTGAACTTATAGAAGTGTATAGAAAAACATACCAGGAGTTAGATGAAATAAAAAAGAAAAAACTAATTTTCAACCATTAGATTGAGAATTATTTATTGTTTAATTTGGTCGAATAAATACCATGTGGGCCTCTCTACAAGATGCGACAATGCAACTATAAAGTTGAAATTTGACCTGCTGAAAGACAATTTTGTTTATAAACATGAGCTATTATTATTATTATTATTTTTTTAAATTCCCATTTGTTTGTAAGTTTGCATTAAGTGCTTTTTTAAAAAAATTTTCATTTATTTATTTTACATTACATTTTGCTTTACTGGGCAAAATCTGCAAGACTAAGTAATTTGAAATTACAAAGTTGTGTTGAAAAATTAATGAAATAAAAAGATTTAAAATTCAATTTTTAGTTCAAGAACTATTAGCTTTTAAACTTGTATTTTTTAAAAAAGAAAAAATATCCTTTTATGGGTGATCTACTGCCTACTGAAATGCAACTACAGAGTTCAAATCTTATGTGCTGTGAAAGAGCCTTTTTCAATTATACGAGTCTCTTACAAAATTCCAATTTGTTTGAAAAATATTGCAGTCTTAAGTGTTTTTTTTTTTTTGTTGAAGTAATGATTATTTATCTAATATTGTTGGGAAATTTATCTCTCTCGACATTTTTATTTTAACATTTGTACTTAATTTGATGTCAAAAGTATTAAAAATGATCAAATAAAGTTTTTAAAAAAAAGAGAGGAAAGCAATTAGATCTTTCTAGGGATAACCATTTTGTTACAATTAACATCCTAACAAAATTATTTTAATTACAATGTTACAATGCTTTGCAATTATAATAACTTAATTTTTTATTAATTAAAGGAATTTTTTTTTTTTTTTTTAAATTAACTTTTAAGTAAAAAGAAATGAGGACATCAGGAGGTTTGGTTATAGGAGTATGCAGAGGACAGACCCTCTTAGTGTTTTCGAATTCTGCTAAAAATCTGATTATTTATATTTACTGACATATTTACTCATTAATTCTATTGTATGATATAGATAACTAATACTCACTGCTCAAAATTCTGCATGCTAAGACAAATGAACTACTATACTTTGTTGCAAGTTAAGAGAAGATTATTGCGGTATAGGATTCAAGTAATCATCTGCGTCTGCATATAGTTCTGTTTTATTTTGCTGTCAAATTATACAAATATGTTTTAAAACCAATATAAAAACTTTTCAAACTTGAACACGTCATACAGAAATTTTATTCTTTCTTGGCGATACATATTTCGATAAATAAGAACATTCGTTCTGGAAAAAGAAACAAATACATGACGTTACAAGAGCAATGGATTTAATTGGGCCATAAAAAAGGGCATGTCCTATGCTAACATGCCTTTAATAAATCAAATGAGAGATAAAGAATTCTTACTCAGAAGAAACAATATTTATTCTTTCATCAGTTTCTTTAATTTTGAATAGAATGGCATATATTTATTGAGAGTTTTCGATATCATTTTTATTAATTCTTATTACTTGTCAATTGATTATTTAATAAGTTTTGTTTCCCTCATTTCACACAATTTAAAAAAGCAAGCTAAAAGAGGGTTTTGAACACTGTTTTAAGAGTTAACGCTGTTGATATATGTTTGCACTGGAAGCTTAGCATCAATTTGACGTACACTTAGATGCAAAGAAGCTCTCTCCATTGGGATAATGGTTTTTTCTAAACATGCAACAGAGTATAAGTAGAGTATATACAGTTTATATCTGTACAAGATTGGATAAAAAATTTTCCTCGATACAGAAGTTTTTTGTTAAATTACAAAGCGATTTCTTTATTCACTTTTTGTCTGGAAAAACAAATAGGTGCAAGAACATTTTTTTTCCAAACTCTGTCTTTTGAATAAAATATGTTTGTTGCTAGTTAACTATCATTGGCCAAAAATGATGTCAAACAGTATGTTGTTGTTGCTGGCCCACACGGTTAGCGGAGCTAAACCAAGTCCATGACTCCAGAGACTCTGAGCAAGTCTGTAACAAAAAGTGGATCTGAAAAGAGGTCCACTTTAGAGATATTTAGGCATTGAAGTATATGTTCAGGAGTAGCTTGTTGGTCGTTACACTTAGTGCAAACAGGGAAAACTCTTGAACCATTACTGAACAACATAGTTCTTAGGTGACCGCTTCGAAATCTTGATATAACCGTCTGATCCCGCCTGCTGCACTGAAGGGTCAGGCTGCCACCTGGGCGGTTGCACTGATACCAATGATGAACAGGAGGGGCCACAGGATCACGAACAACAGTATAAAACAACAGACTTTCAAATTTTCAGAAGGTTAAATTTTCCCCATTTGTTTCTCTTACAGCATATATTTTTCTTTCCCAAAACTGTTTGACATAGATATTAATTAGTTTAGGATAGGGGTGCACAGCCTGCGAGCCAAATGCTGCCCACTGACTGTTTATGTGTGACTCGCGGGAACTTCTGTACGCAACAAAAAATTTCTTTCAATTTGGTTTTTGTTTAAACATTATAAATTTTCTTAAATTAAAATAATTAATTCAAATTTATATTACTCTAAAATGCATATATCTTTTGCTTTTTCATTCTGTAAGCTTCTTTTTGGTTAGAATTTATCTCCCCTAATATTTATGTATATCTATATATATTTAATAAATTAATTATTGTGAAAAATGAAAAAAGTTTCTTGAAAAAAGTATCAGTTTTTTTTTTAAAATTCAAATAATAAAAAGCCTTTAATTTTTTGCAAATATGTTATTAAGCTTACTGATAAAAATATTAAGTGCTTAGAACACTAATATTTATATAAAAAGTATCATATTTGCCGCTACCTTCATTAAATATGCGTGCGACCCTTCATTAATCTACCTGCTGTGCAAGTGGCCCTTCACTCAAAAAGGTTGTGCACCCCTAGTTTAAGAGCTGTAGGAATATATTGCATGTAAACATTATTTCAGAGTAATTTATTTTCCTATAAAAATCAAAATTTAGAATCTGCATTAATTAAAATAGTGAATTAAGGAATAAAGTTGTATTCAATTAAAGCATAATAATTTTTATGGTACAAAGCATAAAAGTCAGTCAAGTAATTCTAGAAATACTTCAGTAGTAAACTTCTGTCATATACATATATATATTTGTATTCAAAAGTGTATTAATGCATTCAATAGTTCCATATTTCTTCTGTGTTTATTGTGATGAATATCTAAAATTTTTTTAGAGAAGGATTTTAGGATTTAAAAAAGAAAGTTCAACCTTGTTTATTTGTATTTTTACAGGAAGAGGAGGAAGATGACGAGGATGATGAAGACGGTGATCTTTCAAAGTACGACCTCTCTGGGTGGGGAGACGATGAAGAGGATGAAAAAACTTCCAAAAATGATAAAAAGTCAGAATCACGTTCACATTCTTCTGCATCATCTAGCTCTGACTCTTCCCGGTCAAGGTCTTCGAGTAGCTCATCTCGCTCCTCAAAATCTTCTCATTCTAGTTCAGACTCCGAAAGGACAAATTCCAAAAATAAACGTCATCACTCCAGGTCCAGGTAAAAGGGCGGGTGGTAATGGTTGAAAGGTCAATATCGAGATTTTTCTGTCTCTTTATGTTATTAATGTTCTTTTTTTTTGCATATATGTTATATTGTTTAAGTTGTAATTTTTTTAAACTACCAAAAAAAAAAATATTTAAAAATATTCTATTTATTATATTATTATCACAAATGATTATATTATTGAAAATGTATTTAAGCTTGTAAATTTGATCTTCATAAAAATCATTTTGCCCTAGTTTAATATCTCCAATTTTTATAGAAAAAATATGTGTTAGTATGAAACAAACAAATATGCTGTTCCTACTACTAATTTTTCATACGCCCTTCTCTGTGTCAAGATTCATTATGTCCATATTAATTCAATTATTTCGCTCAAAAAAATTTGTCGGGAATGTTTATTCACATTATGATCACTTATTTTTTTTTTGCTTGTGCTTTGAGCTACCATCTATATTTTCATTGGTACCATCCATATTTTCATTGGTTATTTTCTTTCTTTTTTTCCTCTTTATTTTTTGGACTGATATTTGCATGCCAATTAATCAAAATTGTCATCTGCTTCCGCAACAGATATAATTGCTTGTATATTAGTGTTTTTTTCCCTTTTCCTGATATAAAAAACAAAGCTCTATATTAATAACAACTTGTACGTGTTAAGACAGAAATCGATATAACAGGTTTTGATGTTTTAAGGAAGTTGTTTCCAACGAAATATAAATGCGTATTGGGTAATGTTGCTCGCCTCTGTGACTTTGGCTCACAGGTGCCCACTGGGTAACGATAAATGAGCAACACTTCCGACATCTTCTAAGGCGAAGAACGAAAGTTCAGTGCCTGCCATTATTTTAAAAAAATAAAATAAATAATAATAATAAATGCAGCTCTACGTCTATTCTTTCATACTAATTGAAATACTTCTTGAAAATAGCCTCAAGAAACCACCTTTTGAAGGCATGCGCCCAAGCTTACGAAATTTCTGAGATTCATACTTGCAAATTTAAATAAGAACGGAATTCAACTCTGTAATTTAAATAAGAATGGAAAATTCCATTTTGTTACAATTATTTTGCAACTAATAAAATGTAAACAACTGCAGTTCTTTTTTGCCTAATCGTGTACTGTAGCGCAGGGCTGCCGTTGGCAATTAAAAAGGCCGTTAAAACATTTATTTATACAAAAAGATACTAAGGCAACCAAATTTGCAATTCATTCTTTTCTCTTATTTGAAGTTATAAAATAAGGTAGTGGCTGAGGGAAGACCCCCTATATTGGCTTCTTCATTGTAAAGGTAATTTTCCTCATGTAAATAGTACTAGATTGTCATAAAAAAATCCATTCTGTTCTACTGGCTTCTAAGCGATGACAGTGTCATAATTACAAATTCTGAGCATTCTGAAGAACACACAATCTTCAAGCAGCAATAGCAGCAATTCTTATTTATTAAGCTTTATGCACTCCAGTTCTAAGAGTGACTCAGAAAATTATCATATAATCTTGGCACATTTTAAATAGTTTTTGTAGAAAAATTGCGATCAAAATCCCAATTCTTGTCAGTCTTACTGTTATTTCAAAATGATTGCAATGTTTTCATAAAATTGCAAGGGAAGGAAGATGGCCACCTCATTTAAAATTTAATTCATTTAAATTTAAAATCGGAAATTCATTTGTTCGATGATATGATGTAGTGAAAATTTATGTTTTGAGCAATATTCAAATGTAATAAAAAAAGCAAGTATAAATTTTAGCTAATTGAAATCTAAGTTATTAACTACATGCTAAGGGAAAATTCTTTTTAGTCCCACAACAAAACTTTATTTTATTTATAATCTCCGATATCACAATGTTCTTTCGAAGCCACCTGACTTTTATGATTCTATGGTTGATTCCCCCTATGCACCTAGGGGAAAAAAAGCCTGCCACATAGCTGCCAACCCTTCTGCATTTTGCAGAAGCTTTCTGCATTTTTACTTATTTTAGCTATTTTTTCCTCTTTTATGCACAGAAGATAAGATCTTCTGCATTTTACCCATCTGCCTGATAGCTAGTATTTTCTTTAAGTCAGACGTCGCTGTTCCTCTTGTAACAGCGTTTGGCAGGGCCGTAACTACATTTTTAATCGAATATTGTACCATCAAGTAGCTGCTCGAAAGTTTTTTTAAAATATATTTGCTTTTTTTTGCTAATATTAAGTGGATTTATAAATAAATAATTAATTAAAATCCGCTTCTTTTATAAATTTATTGGTAATTAGTATGTGCTTGCGAATCTTCTGCATTTTTAGGCATTTCTTCTGCATTTTTTTTGTCTATCTTCTACATTTTTATAACTAGAGGTTTGCCACAATTCAAGCACCACCTTGAAATCTGAGGCATTTAAGGCACTTCAGAATGAAAAGAGTGAAAAGAACAGAGTAATAAGAAAAATAAATGTAGAAAATTTATGTACTGTGCACAAACTAAAAAAAAGTCCACCCTGAATAACTTTTGATCTAGTTATTGGATCTTCATGTTCTAGGATTCAATCATGTGAATTCAGACTAAAACTAATTAACTATAAACTAATTAATGCAGTTACTAATTAGTTATGAAATCAGACACAAAAACATAATTTCTCTGAATAAAAATACCTCTTTTTTAGGTGGATTCAGATTTGGGACCCCCACGATATGGGGGGTAGCCGCAATCTGGGAAGTGTGGTCCCTATAGTTTGATCAGGAGAGAGATTCAAAGCGTTAATTTTATTTTTATTCGCCATATCTTAAGAGCTCTTTAAGCGAATTGAAATATTTCTGCACACAATTATGAAATTTGTTTCCCCAAGTACAATTCATTGCAAAGAATAGCTTTCTATAAATATTTTATTTTTTATGACTTTTTAAATAATAATTGAAAGATTTTGAATTGCAAGGTTTAAAACTTTTTACACCATCTGAAGGAAAGCAATTTTACATGGTAAAATACAAAATTTGTGTGAAATTGGTCGAATACTTTCTGAAAAATCAAATTTTAAAGAAGCCGAAATTTTACACTTCAATTCCTCAGGAACTATTCGATTGATTTTGCTCAAATTTCGTATTTTACCTCGCAAAATTATTTTTTCTAAAATGGTGTAAGAAATTATATACCTTGGGGATTCAAAATTTTTTCGACCATTGTTAAATGAAATAATAAAAAGTAATAAATTTTAAAAAAAAGTTATATTTTGCATGGAATTATCTTCGGAAAACAAATTTTATAATTGTGTGCAAAAATGTTTCAACTCGGTTAAAAAATTCTTGAGATAGGCGAAATGTGCAAAAGAAAAATAAATTTAGCAATAAATGGTGCAAACTTTGGACCGCTCTTCTGACCAAGCTATGGGGACTATATATTGTGGCACCCACTATATTTGGAGGGTCAAAAAATCCAAATTCATCAAGAGAAAAAAGTTGTGTTAATTCAGAGAAAGTATTATGTTTTTCTTCTGAGTTTGTAACTTAAAGTATCTGTGCTAATTAATTAGCATTTCAAGGGTCACCCCCTCAATTAATTTAGATTGAGTACTGGAATGTAAAGATCCAATCATTACATTTAAGTTATGCAGGGAAGTCCGGTTTTTATTTTTCGCTCTGTCTAATATAAAATTTAAATGTATTATAGTTCATGGTCTAACCTGATTTTAGAAAAACCTTTTTAATATTTTTTCTCTGATATATAGAATACTTTTGATTGATGAAAAATAATAAAGCTTTTATTTTATTTGCTTTGAAAATTTTAGGTCTAATTCACCAACGAACAAGAAAAAAATTAGAAAAAGGTCATCTAGTAGTAGATCGCCATCAAGAGACAGGTTTGCCTATTAAAGATTATTTTTTAATTTTTAAAAATTATAGATTTTTTATGTTGTGTATGGGCCTGAATATTTTGTTAATCGAAACTTAACGTGACTGTTTATTTTCAGATCAATTTCACATTCACCTGCGAGCCGCAAAAGATGAGGCTGTCTTGAAAGTTAATGTTTGAACCTTCACTTTGAGGAAAAGCAAAAGTAATGGACGATACTACAAGTGCTCTTCAGTACCAAAAATAAATTGCATGTGCGTTCCTTCCTTTATTTAATTATACTTATTCTATTAGATGTTTTTCTCTCCTCCCTTTTTATTTTTCCTCTCCATTTTAGCATAGGTTAAGTAATCATATACAACTTAAATGATCTTCCAATTTACATCTCTAAAGCTATTCAATTTTTGAAAAAAATTCAGTGCTATCAAGCTCCATTTTGATGCCATTATATGTGTCACTCTGCAAGATTAGAAATCATTGCTTTTAAGCAATGAATCTGTAAACAAGCTAATAAATTATTATAACTCAAATAGTGTATTTATTTATTTTTCATAACTTCTTGCTCTTATACATATTTCTTGTTAGAGTGATAAAAAAAATGACATTTTAGCATTAAAAATATTAAAATTTTTCCATTACGAGGATACAAAAATAAAATAAACGTTTTTTAAAATTTTATTTCCTATGAGCTGCACAATCAGTCTTCCCGATGAGCAGACCTAGTGCGTTCTCCTGAAGTGGTATCCACTCTTTCAAGAAGAATTTATTACATATTTCTTGTTAGAGTGATAAAAAAAATGACATTTTAGCATTAAAAATATTAAAATTTTTCCATTACGAGGATACAAAAATAAAATAAACGTTTTTTAAAATTTTATTTCCTATGAGCTGCACGATCAGTCTTCCCGATGAGCAGACCTAGTGCATTCTCCTGAAGTGGTATCCACTCTTTCAAGACCGCTACACTGGGTGAGATAGCGTTGGCCATGACAATTTGCATGTCTAGTTTCTGCCACACTAGATGGCAGCACCGAGACTATATTTGGATGCTCTAAGAGCAAGAGCCAATAAGGCACTCCAGGGATCTTTTACATGCCGCATAATCATACGACATGGCCGCTGAGGATTTTCTGCATCCCAAAAATCCGGTGTCTAGGCCGGGGATCGAACCCGCAGACTTGGGTTCAGAAGGCCGACGACTGCGCCACCCAGCCACATAAAATAAACATTTAATTGGACAATTTATCGCAGCATGTTGCATACATTTTCATCAAAGCAGTACAAACTCATTTTGGAAGATATTCTATCTTGATATCTTAAACTGAAAAATTATGTTCTTAAAAATTTTTAAAAGCATGTTTTATATAGACTATCAAGAAACTTGTAACATTTATTTATGAATTTATTGAAAAACAGGTAATAATTTAATTTAGTTTGTGAATAAAAATAAAATATAAATTAATACCTGGTAGAGATATCTAAGCAATTTTTAAGTTTAGTTGCAATTTTTCAAGAATGTTCAAATTGTATTGTATTATCACATGCTTTTTAATACTCTTAAAATTGAAAGATAATTTCCAAAAGCAAATTGTTATATTTTGAAAATACTCTTTTTAACATTAACACTTGTTGCTGAGAGATATTTAAAACAAGATGCACTTCACAATTTATACTAATTTATAAGGAAAAAATTTACTCACAATCAAATTCCATTGAAAAATGAAAAAATATTATTCAAGATATGTAAAACTTACCAATATATATATTTTACAATTCAGTATGTAAAGCAAAGTGAAAGATTATTAAAAGTTTGGAAGTAAAAGAAATAAGATATATAATTCCAAGTCACAACGGCACCAAGCTGCTAATGTTATAACTGCAAAAAATATTTGAAGAAAATTTAAATCTAAATCAATTACCCAACCTCACAGGAGGAACAATACAACTAACATTTGTTTTTCGGTGTGTTCCATTTCTGTTCTTTATTTTGTGGATATTTACTATTGTGTAGTGTTTTAATGTTGGTTGAATTATTCCCGCTATATATATACACATTTAAATTTTTTGGATTTGGGTATTGTAAAAGAAGAAAATATCTGCTTTGTTAATCTATACACTAAAAGAAATTATTTTAATTTTAAAAAAAAGAAAAACAAGTTTCTTGGCATCCTAATGTTTCTAAATCCATCTATTTAAACATAATTTTCAATGAAATGAATAGGATTAAAATATGTAGTAATGTTTTTTATCCAAAAAACAGACAAACTCTTAAAATTTGGTAAAAAGCAATGGATACCTAAATAAAGTAATTAAATTCTATAAAAAAATCATTGAGCTGATTGTTTGTTATTATAAATAATGTTACTAAAAATTATAATATAACTAATAAGTAATTTTGTAAAAATAAGCCGCTATCTCTTAAAAACATTCCCTTTTTATTCATATTCCATATAAAAAAAATTTAATTCACTGTTTAAATAATAATTACACGCTTTTAAAATTATCTGTATTTATTGGTTTAATTCTGATTACCATTGCAAAGATTTACTTTGTTATGATTATTCTCGACTGGTTAAATTTTTATAAATTTCTCTTCTTTCAGCAGAGGGGGTTTATTAAAAAATTTTGTTTAGTGATTTTAAAATAATTTTTTGACTAAATACTTAAAAAAAAAAATTCATCTTAAATTTTTAATTTTTTTTAATTAGTATTTTCAGTTTAAATTATAGAAAAAAACTTTCAAGCTGTTTATCAATTCTATATATATATTTTTTAGTTTACTTTTTTTCTTTTTGAAAAATTATTCACAGAGATTTTCTTTTAGCTGCCTTTAATTTTTATAAACTACAATTTTTCCTTTATCTTGACAATGAGTGAGAATTACTTTTTGAAATATACACATTATATAGTATAAGAGTGTAATTTTAAAATTGTTGAGAATCAAATTCTGTTATTACATAATATTACACATTTTGATAAATTTTTGTGGCGTTAAGTAAGTGCCCTTTTTTGAGAGAAAGTACCCTGCCCTTTTTTATTCCTAGTCAGAACTCAGGATTTATCACAATTTCTTGCATTTCTATGAAATACATCTATTATAAAGACGAAAATCATGCATTGTCTACAAAAGCTAATTAATTAGTGATTAGTCAAATATTACGGAAGCACCTAAGTTTGGAGTGGATTGTGATTTGCTTATTGTTACTTACAAGGGGGCAGAAGCGTATGAGCAATGCTTGTGTAGGACACTACAAATGAAGGAGATTTTCAATTTTTCTTAAATGCGAAGAAGTTCTACATCGAAATAAATGTTTGGCCAGCATATAAAGCCATTCTAGGACCTATTATTACAAAACTTATGCGCGTCAATCTTGGTCAAATATCGAAAGCCATTCTAGGATCATTGTCTAGAAATATATAAGGCCATTACAGGCTTGTCATTAAGGACCATTTTGCTATTTACAAAACCATTCTGATTTTATTTAAATTTAGCACCTTATACAGAGCACTAAAATGAGAGAGAAAAACCCTTATAACGAGAATAATCTTTGTTCTGATGATTGGATTTATGAAAACTAAAAAGTGTTAATCTTAACATCGCAAATGGGTGAACTCAAGTGATAACTAATTAGTGATAACTGTTGACTAATTAATATATTTCAATTGCGTTACAGAATCGAACTCTTTCCAATTTTTTGGTGAATTGGTTAAAAGCTTTCACCAATTTCTAATTATTTTGTCTTTTCATTTTTTCTAATTAAATTTCTTAAATTGCCAAACAAGCAAAAAATACAGACAATTAAACACAAAATTTATCTTATTTAATTATTAGCATTTATCTTTACTAAGATTCAGCATTCTTGAAAATTGAGGAATTACTTAAGCACAAAAACATATAATTAATAAGTATATATTATACATCAATAATGAAGTACATAAGTTAAAAGGTTGTAAAAATTTAATTTACTTACGACTGCATACCTTGATGATATAGCAATTTTCTCTGACACCTGAAATCTCAATTTAGAACATCTGAATTGTGTAATGCAGTGGATTAAAGAAGCGGAACTTACCATGAAACCTTCAAAATGCCGTTATGCTCTGGATCATGTTCTTTATCTAGGACATATTGTCGGACTAGATTATGGAAAACCCTCTGATATAAAAATACGAGCAGTTGCTGACTTTCCTGTGCTTAAGACAAAATCTGAGATTTTAGGACTAGCAGGCTATTATAGTCGATATATACCAATGTTCGCTGTTCTAATTTTGCCATTATTAACTGACACATTCAAAGGCAGAACAAAAAAGGGAGAAATTAACTGGACTCCTGAATGCGAAGAAGAATTTAAGAAACTAAAACAAAAATTAAAAAGCCAACCTTATATACTCTTCTCTCCCAATTATGAAAAAAAAAAATAATAATATCTTGCAAACAAACGCTTCCGAAATTAGTATGGGTGTAGTATTAACACAACTAGATAGTGAAGTCCATGAACATTCCTTAGTATATCTGAGTAAAAAGTTTAATAAATCCGAAAAAAAAAAATTATTGTACTACGGAAAAAGAATGTGCCGGCATAATTTTTGCCGTCAAAAAATTACGACACTATTTGGCTGGGCAAAAGTTTACTATTTAGGCATATCATCACCTGCTAACCTGGCTTAAAACAAATGCTAGTTTAAATGCCAGATTTATGCACTGGGTTTTGGCACTACAACCGTATTTTAAAATGGTGCATGCAGCTGGCACTAAGAACAAGAATGCAGATGGTCTTAGTAGACTATCTTTGAGTTCTTGATTAGAATTTGACAAAAGTTAATAGATGGAAGGTATATGTAAATAATCTTATTTTTTTTCCTTGTGTATGATTTAATTTGAAAAAAAAAGTGAACTCGTAAAAAAATTAGTTTTTAATTGAAGTTTAACACGTCAAAATTTAATTTGAGAAAGTGTTTAAAATGATTATACTTGAAAATGAAACATAGGTGTTAAACGAGTTTTATTGTAGAGAAAAGTGCTACTGTTCTTAAATTGTTCTTTTTTTTTTAAGCTATGCATATAAATATTAATAAGATTGGGTTTTGATCTAATTATGTGAAGTTTAAAAGTGTTAAGTATTTTGTTTTGTTTTAAAAGTAGCATCATCAAGATAAAAATAAGCATTTTGATAAAAAAAGAAAAAGATCTAGGTAGCTTTAGTCTTTAGATATTGTTGTATATATGTAAATAGTTATGTTTCTTTGCATTTATTTTAGGTGAAGTTAAATTATGGTATTTATTTACATTCTAATTTTATTTTGAATATTTTAGTTTGATATCTAAATTGAGTTACAAGTGAATTGTCGACTAATGTTTACTGCAAGAGTCTAAAATTTTTTTTTGTAATTTTAAGTTTTGAAGTTAAATATTGTAAATCATTTCTAATTTAAAAATCGTAAGTTGCATTTAATTTGATAATTAAGAAATTTGTAGCCACTGCAATGACATACTAAGCTTGAAGTTTAATGGTACAAAAGGGTTGCAATTTGGAGAATATGGTCCACTAGGTCAAATGGTCTGGAGATCGTTAATTTTAATTCCACTTTTTGCTTATTTTGTTTACGCCACTGTGCATCATTACTATATATTCTCGCTATATATATGTAATCTATATACATAATTACACTTACTTCTCCTGCATGACCATATGCTATCGGACAAATGTATTTGTCTCAGTTACACTTTTAGTGCAATTTACAATTTCTCATTTATTTGAATTTTTTTTTATCTAAGTATTTTAAATCTTTATTTATTCTTAATTTCATTATATATATATATAGTCGGAAACATTCAGTTATTAAAGTAAATGCTATTCTTGTATTTGGATGTAATAAGTCATTGTCTTATTATCAAAAGCCTTTCATTTAATTCTGATTTTTTTTTGTTCCAAATTATTCAAAATTTTAGTGGCACTTATCAGTTCAATATCAATCTCACGTAGTTTCACCATAGAGCTACTGCGTTACACTTTTTTTTTTATACTACCACATTTCTTAGACAATTTTTTAACTTTAATTTCCTTTAGATTTTTTCGATTTTAATTTTATTTCTTTTGGTTAATTACTTTGAAACTGATGTTTTATATTTTTCCAATCAATGACTGGCAATATTCAAAATGCAAACATAATTTCGTACTATTTAATATATTCTTTTATCATGCTATCTCAATCCTTTGGTTCGAAGCTTGTGTTCTCATTTTACTCCCTATTTACAAACATAACTTGAATCTCTTATTTTTGCGGCACTATTAAACTACTATTTCCGTATACACAATTTTATTCAGTTTAATTCACTATTCCTAATATTATTAATTTCAAATGTGTCAACAATTATGTTTTAATAATATTTTTTTTAAAATGTATCCTTCTGTCAAATGCGTTGTCAAGCAAATCTTCCTGTCGGGAAAATGGATTTGGGCAATTCAGTTGTTTGACAAACGAGTGTCGGGCAAACGATCGAATCCAATTTTCAATTTTTTATACATCAAATTTCATATTTTTTATATATCTACAGACTAAGTTTTTTTTAAGGGACATAATTGACAAGCCATAAGTAAAAATGATCACAAAGTGATGCAACAATGAAGTTGCGTATTTTGCCATTAAGTGAGATTTTTCTTTTCAGCAACTTGCATTTTTAAAATTTTTTCATAATATAAATTTGAAAGATTTTATTGCACTTTTTGATAAAATTCTTCGTAAATTTTTATTATTCTTATCAATAAAATCTGTATATTCCATTTACCTCCTCTTTTAATAAGGTTTCAAATGATAGTAATGCGAACTAATTTTACAGTAACAAGACATTAAATATCTTATCTTAAACAATGCTAGTATAGATTTGTTTATAGTATTTTACTTTAAAGTAAAATTAAATAAGTAAACATGACTTTATTAATAGGAGATTGTTTGCTATTGGATTAAACGCAGTGTTTCCCAAAGTGTGGTACGCGTACCCCCAGGGGTACGGGAACAGTTTAGCGGGGGTACGCGTTCTTATGCGAAATATCTTGCAACAAACGAAAATTTCAAATATATTTAAAAATAAAGCTAGCCATGAAAATTTATGATTACGTACTTTTTTATTGGCTATTTTTTTGCAGAGTTAACAGTTAATAATTAGTGGTATCAACAGCCAGTTGTGATTTGTAATTTTAGTGCAATTTTTTTATAGTGAAAAATACGTTCATTTTTTTACTAGTGGTACACAGCGTAACGAAAAATTTAGAAAGGGTGCACTAAAGGAACACTGGATTAAAGCATCTCTAAACACAAGGCAATCACTTTTGGTTGTATGGTTTTCCTATATTATATTCAAATATGATTTTGCTTCATTTAGTTTTTATCAATAATATTGTTTATGTATCATTATAGTGTTCATTTCCCTATATTTAAACAAGGCTTTTGCATCACGATTCGTTTTCCGTATCACAATTTACTATTTGTATTACATGAAGTGCATCACGATTTCATCTTATTTGTGTATAACAACCACTCCTGCTCTTTGTTCTTAGAGAAACAGTAAACTGAATTGGAGGAAATATTTATGAAAATCAATTGGCAAGCTGTTTATTTTTTAAATATTTAACTGTATGTATTTATTTGTTTCATTAATTAAATAAGTAATTCTTTCTTAGACCTTAGTTCCTCCTTGACTTTTATTTTAATTTGTGGATAATTTATTTGCGTGACATTATGAACTAATTATGAATTTCGCAACATATATTTTCAATGCAAAATTTATAATTTTCTGTTAGATATTTGAAATTGATTTAACTGAATTGCCTTCTAAAATGAATCTTTCAACTGGAACCAAAATATTATTTTACATATGTTATTTTATATACATACATTACATTACCAAATATTATTTTATATACAAAATATTATTTTACATTACATAAATTGCGGGTAATTTATACGTGTCACGAGTCGCACAGTTTTAGAGCTGGTTTACAATAAGATGGATAGGTTAGCAATGTTATAAGCAAGTCCCATATTTCATATATTATTACTAATACATATCATACGTTTTTTATTCTAATGTTAGTGTTAAAAAAAAGTCTAAAGGTAAGGTTATGCTGTTCTACTTTTAAAATATTACTTTGATTTTTACTCTAATAAATGATAACACACAATTCGTTTTCTGATACTTACATCTTCGAATGAATTTCGCTACAAAATGTAATCGAACAACACTAACCACTAGACAGCAGCGAACTAATAGTTTAGGGGTTTTATGTATGGTTTTGTGTATAATCCACAGTTTCGACTTGCAGGATCTTACATTGTAAGAGCGACTTTTGTTTTGTACCAATTCATGCATCTGATATTGCTATCTAGACAAATAAAATATTGTTTGTTTTTCATTTTTTAAGTTGAATCTGAAATGACACCAAACACAAGTTATTATCATTTAATAGTATTTTTATGAAAGTTTTTTTTTAAATGTTCATTAGATTTCTCATAGTTTTTAAACTACTTATTTAAGATAGCAATCTCAAAAGTGTAAATAAGTGAAAGTTAAAAATAGTATGCATAAAAATTCTAGCACCTACTGAACTGTTAGTCCGATTGACTCGTGTTTAGTTTTACTAGCTTCAGTGTAAAAAAAAATATTTAGGAAACAATTATCTCTTGTCTAGATAGATAGCAGTGTCAGGTACTTGAATAAGTATAATAACAAAATTGTACTTTTTATTAAATTAAACCTTCATAATTCTAAACTATAAGACTTATCGTCTTACGGTTTATATCATTAGATTAAGCGTTAAAATTTACATCTGTAACAATTGTCTAATGCACTGACGCCAAAACACCTCAAGTGATTTTATGCGAGTTCACCTGTTGAGATACAGATGAATAAATCTCAATGGGTCCCGTTTTTTTTTAAAATTTTAGCTTAATTAGACAGAACTTCTTGTAAAGCAAGTAAAAAGAATAGGCGAATTAAATGTTTCCTATTTATATGAAAGATGTACTTTTTCTGATTATTTAACATGACATTGCTCCATTTTGCCATTAACAACAAACATTATGTCAGCTTTATTTGAATACTAACAATTATGCAAAACTGTAATAGTTATCTTTTATAACCAATTACTCATAATTTTCACTTTCTATGCATATAAAATTTTTTTTTTTTAGCTACCATCTGTTTACAAGTGTCACAACTAAACTGTAAAATGTTATGATTTCTGCCTTTTACAAATACCGCATATTGTAGTTACTAAGACAAGCTGTGCATATAATGCAATTAGAATTTCAAATCCATATTTGGAAATAATAGAGGAAAAAAAATTGAATGAAATTTAAATTTTCTTCACTTTTTTTTGTTAAAAAAAAGCATCCTGATTAGAAATAACCTTAGAAATTTATTTTGCATAAGAATAATATTCCTTATCAATTGAATTCCTTTGACGTATACATACAAATATTCAGGTTTACACTGTTCATCAAAATATGTTTCTACCAGAGAATAAAATGGCGACATGCTGCTGATCTAAACTTGGCATGTTTTGCTTATTTTTTAAACTTAAATCAAATCTAAATTAAATCTAAAACACTTATATTGGGAATAGTTTACACCAAGCTTACTCGTTTACCATACGTAAAATATTTTCGGTTCCGAAAACACCAATGTTCCAACGTTGGAATAATTTAGATATGATTATTTACATCTGAATATAAGTTGGCTAGAGTTTGTTTATATCTTCAGTGCCGTTACATATTTACAGAAAAAGTTCGCCGTTAAAATATGTATGGATGTTTTTTGTTGTTAAAAAAGGATATTTGTATTTTAGTTTTCACGTCTCTGTCAATTGTATTAAATAACTTTATAATGTTTATAAATTTTTATCCACTTTGGCTTTGTTAAGCCTAGTTTGAATTCGTTCTAATATTGAATCTCAAAGAGAACTTTATTAATTTACAGGTGTATATTATCTTACTGTAATTATAAATATTTATTTTACTGAATACCGAAAATTGTTGCAGCTACTTTACTGATAGCAGTGTAAAGAACATTCTCGTTGCTTCACCACTCCTTGGTTTTACACCACTTTGGACTAAACTAATTACTACCATTTTTATTGTTAAGATAAACTTAAATTTTTAAAGTGAGTTTTAAATATTATTGCTGTACTACCTTTCTTTTTTTTAATTTTGTTCTTTTTATTGTACGAAATTAGAAAATAGATCATTGTAGAGTCAGCTCTTTTATGTTTTCTGACATCACTGTTGCCGCAATACTATAGTCACGTTTTCTTACAATTTTCGTGAGTTATGAAATTATTTGTCTCGGAAATAAAGATTTAATCGAAATTAATTGATAGATTTATTTTTTCAAGGAAAAGTTATTGCGCTATTAGACTAAGTAAATAATACGTAAGAGTATCCTCTACTTTTCTTTCAATAATTTTAATTTCTCGAAAATAATTTTGATGATCATTTTACTTTAAAACAATGTTATAACGCTTACCAACCAGAAAATTCCATTTCGTTTTTAGCATTTCTCACTCGAACTGTTCGTAATAGAATGTTCTATAATATCGACAATGACCGTCCCCATGCTTTGATCAATATCCTAAATTTCCTTGTTCTGGCTGATGATTTAGGAGTCTATAACAGGACATGATATATATATCAGGGCTCGAAAAAATTCAGAAATTTTACCCGTCCCCGTGGACGGCTTGTCCAACAATGTACCCGTCCTACAGTAATAAAATAAATACTAGGTTACTAATAGTAACCTAGTACTTCTTTTATGAAATAATTTATTTATTTTATGAAATAATTTAAATGACAAAGGTCAAGTTATCTGGAATGTCAATTTATCCGAGGGTACTGCGTTTTTTATGTGAATCAAATACGACGTTTGCCAGTTCCACAATCAAGCCAATGATTTACAAAGGTTTCGCACAGAAATCTGAAAGGGGTTTTCCATTTAGGTAGATGTTCATAATTGCGTTTAACGCTTCTTGTTTAAGACCAGCACGTAATGTATTTTTTTGCCCCCTTTCAACCACTGCAGTGCTCCCAGACAGAGAAAATATCAATTCTAATAACAAAAATTGAAAATGTATCTCGAACATTAACGGGAAAATGGCCATCCGCGCGGAAGTCGGATTTGAGAAATTCGTTGTCCGAGGGGACTTTTTGACCGCCGAGGCGGACGGGCGGTTTTTCGAGCCCTGATATATATAGTAGATTTAGTATTTTTTTCAATAATACTCTTGAGAAGAATTTTTGTCTGTGAACGACAAAAAAGTGGATAACTAAAATGAATTTATAATCGGAAATGTTCCACTTAAAAATAATAAAAAACATAATGAGATGGAGTGTTGCTAAATTCAAAACTCTATCAATGAAAGAAAATTAGTGTTTTATTTAGCCTACTGAAGCACAAGTTATTTCTCCAATTTTGTAGGTTCTTTCAAAGGGCGTGAACACGAAGTTCTTTGATGGATTCAAGATATTACCTTGGTGCAACTGACTATGCAGTCCTCGTCTTCACGCTCTTGATCTCTGCAGCTATAGGTATAATATTTCGTTTCTCTGGCGGGAGGCAGAAAACAACGGCAGAATACTTACTGGCTGATAGAGACATGTCTCAAATACCCGTCACCCTCTCAATATCAGTGACAATAACCTCTGCCGTGATGATGCTCGGTACACCTGCTGAAACCTATAGGTATGGGTTACAACACGTGGTGACCCCTTTCGGTATTGTGATTGGAATGCTTCTGGCTTCCTATGTATTCATACCAGTATATTTTCAATGCAGAGTTTCAACAGTGTATGAGGTAAGAATCTTTTGCCTGTTGAAAGTGCCTGATTTATAATAAAACGTGAGAGGCTAGGAACTGAAGATCACATATTTCTAAGATTGAACTTAATGTTAGCTTAAATTTTCTTAAGTATCATAATTCTCCTATGTTATAAATACTTCTAAAGCCTTTTGTACACAAACAAGAGGTATATTTGGTACAAATTTGAGTTCAGCGGAACTCCCAATATTTCTGCGGCTACAGCCAGTAGATTTCTAAATTAGACTCACAATGTTGAATGCTATAGTTCACACCGATATCTATTTTGAAATAGTCAGTTAGGCCAGACTCTTCCCCATTACTAAAATCATGATTTTGTAAACATAACAGCGCTCAACAGCCTAAGATCACAGTTACTATTACTTATTTTTAGTTCAGAACTCTTTTCTTATTTACTTTGTTGATGTAAAAAAAGTTAATGATCTACATCATACTAAAAAAACAAACAAGGAAAGAGTAGTTTGTTTAGTTGTCATTTGTGCTATTTTTTCCAATGTTTAACATTATTCGTTAGTATAAATATATTTACAAGAATGGTCATTTAAACAATAAATAATGAAGTTGCCTGTATTTTTTTCTACTTAGTTAATTAGCTCATAAACAGGTGTATGAATACAGGCCTCTATGAAAGTGGGCAGGCTTATGCAACAGTCAAACATCACGCTATTGTTGAAGTTGTGGTCTGACTCTCAGGATCAGACCACAGCATCTCAACTTCCACAGGGGTTGGTCTTTTTCCATGAAGTTGGAGGGAAGATTCCGGATCTATAGTAATTCTTTTCACATTAAAAAAATCATTGCTTAAACCATATCGGGACTCATCAGTGAAAAGAATCTTGACTCAGTGTCCAAGGTAGACGTAGACTGCATCAGTGAACTAGCCTGTGATGTGAAGTGTTATCCTGGCTTCTCTGAGATATAGAGCTAAGTTCTTAAGACCTTATGTAAAATTGTACAATGGTGCCGCCGGTTGTTCATTTTTATATTTATGAACGGCGACGTGCGTCTACACATGGCCGTATAGAAGTAGTGGTTTGGCCCCAACGGTATTTGATACGTTCTTTGCTGGCGGCTAACGAACATATCTCACATGATCCTTTCACAGTATAAATACTATCCTATTGGAAGTTGTTTCATTTCTAAAACTGTTAATGATATTAACTTTGATTCTGGATGTTTTTTAATACTTTCTCTTATAGTAATCTGAAAAAGCATTTCCTTTTTTGCACCATTCCAGTTTTTAGATTTGAGGTATGGAAAATACACTAGATTAACGGTATCAGCGTTGTTTGTGATTCAAACCGTAAGTCAATTGTTTACAATTTTTCCTTTATCTAATGTCATGTCATACTAAATTTTTTTATACATAGAATTGTAATTAATTCCTTTTAGATTTTGTATATGTCAGCTGTGCTGTATGGACCCGCACTTGCTCTCAGCGCTGTCACAGATCTAACTTTAACAACGTCCATATTTGTTATTGGAGGAGTTTGCACATTTTATTGTGTTCTGGTGAGTATCTTCAACAAAATAGAGTGGTTCTCTTAATCTAGTGCTGTTGAAGAAAGATTTTTTTGAAAAAGGATATAGTCATGACCATACATTTCACGGTACCTTAAGACTGTGAAAAAAGTTTGATCTAAACAAAACCCCCACGAACTATTGAATCTGGCAGTTCCATCTCTAACATAATACAATAACTGATTCTTAAAACTTAAGCCGTGGTGGATCAGGGGATAGAGCACTCGCCTCCCAATGAGGTGACCCGGGTTCGAATCCCAGCAATGACTGTTCTTTACGAATTCCGTACTCGACTCTCGCCGACAACAGTACTGGCCTAAAATATCCTCAGTGGTGGTGGACAAATCGTGGGAGTTCTTCGTGGTTTTCCACTCCGTGTGACGCAAATGCAGTTTAATTCCATTAAAAAAGTCTTCCACGAAGGCTAATTTGTCCCCTTGTCCGGAAGTTTCCGCGTCTTCTGGGTAAGATTACATTGATTTAAAACTGTTTTATGCTCGATCTTTAGCTCCTGGAGGATGTTACGACTGCTAGCATGCAGGACAACTTCGATCATTTTGTGATTCTATCGCTATTTTTGATGACTGGCTTACTTGTGCGAGGTGCATCTTTAGCATCAAAAATACCTGAACGGAATCGATAAAGCCAAAATTGCACGTAATTGGCTGTTACAGTATAGGAATCATAAACACCATTCACAATTTCAGCCACCTGTCTTGCGTTTTTGTCTTTATCAAAGAAAAACTGTAAAATGTAGCGAAATTTCTCTTTTTTGACTTCAATTTTTAACACCATGTAACTCACAACTGAATGAACTAAACAAAAAAACAGCGAAATAACTTTTTAGTCAGGAATGTCATCTTTACAACGAGCATGAATCTGAAATTGTTTGATCAATACTTTACGAGATATCGATCACTGTAGCTATCGATCAAAAAAAATAATGGATTTCTTCCTCTATGGATTCTACCTAATATATGGATTCTATCTACACTGACTGAGCAAAACTCATGGGATACCCACCTTATATCTTTTCGGGCCCCCTCTGGTCCTGCAGAGTGCAGCGATACGGCGTGGAAGTGAGTCTGCAAGACTCTGGAACACGTCCGGAGGTAGTTGGCATCACACATCCTGCAGAGCGGCTGCCAATTGTGGCCTGTTCGTCGATTGAGGATTCAATGCCCTGAGCCTGACGTCGAGGGCATCCCAGATATGTTCAATGGGGTTCATATCAGGACTTTGAGGTGGCCAATTCAGTCGTTGGATCTCACCTGCATGCTCGTCGAACCAGGCACGGACGATATTGGCGCGATGTGGGGCTGCGTTGTCATCTTGATACACAGCAATGTCATCAGGGTGTTGAAACATGACAAAAGAGTGGAGATGGTCTCCAAGGAATGGTCTCCAAGGATTAAATGATAGACCACCGGCCTGGACTGTGCCCACTTGGCATGCTGGATCCATCGCTTCGTGCGGTTTGCGCCACACACGGTGCCTCCCATTAGCATGGAACATTTGATAACGTGATTTGTCAGACCAGATCACGTTACGCCACTGTTGCAGTGTCCATCGTTGGTGATTTGTGGCAAATGTAAGCCTAATTGTCCGATGACGCTGCGTTAGCAGTGGCACACGCGTGGGGCGACGGCTCTCATATCCGAGAACGCACATGTTCCGACGGATTGTCCACTGGGACACGTCTCTATCATGGCCAGTGTTGAATTCAGCCGTGATTTGTTGCACATTTGTTCTCCTATCTCGAGTTACCATTCGTCTCAGGTTTCGCCTGTCTCGGTCATTTAGGGCCTGTGGACGCCCGGTATGAAGTCTGTTGTGGACTGTGACACCCTCATTCACCCATTCTCGGCAAACTCTCGACACGGTTGACCTTGGGAAGCCAAATTCCTGAACCACTTCCGAAATGGAATGTCCCATGCGTCGGGCACCCACAACCATGCCGCGTTCGAATGCCGTCAACTCACGACGACGTTGCATTTTACCTGATCACTCACACAGCCACTTCAAGCAATGTCTAACACACAACTGAGACCGTCGCGGAGGCCACCAGGTGGCGTTGGTCACACGTGCTGTCCATCCATAAATCAGAGCCCTGCTATCCCATGAGTTTTGCTCAGTCAGTGTAATATAAAGAATCTTTTCCAAAAATAAAGTCGAAAGTTATCGCGTTGGTGGTCAAAAATGAACAAGAACATTACCGAATCACTAACTCAGAAAAAAGGAGGGATAAAAAAGAAAACATCAATTATAATTTGATTGCTCGGTAAGGTGAAATATTCTCTTACTAGTTGCCCTTTAATTCCTCTCTGTTCAAATTAAGATAATTTCATTTGCACGTTCCTCAGCAGTGATTCGTTAGATTTTGTTAGCATTTTTGCGTTTTCTTGATTTAAATATTAACTTTAAACCTTAGTGTACATTCTTTTTGATAAAAAAAAGAGAAAAAAAAGAAAGAAAAAAAACAAAAACACGTTAAGTAAGGTTTGCCCGCTGCTTCTTAACGCACATTTTTGTGTACTATAAAGAATGTCTTTCAAAAAATAGCCTCAATTAAACCAACCTCTTTTAATGAACTAGGCATAGAGTTAAGGTGATAAGAGTATTTCGAGTGCAAAAGATTACTTAAATTAGATTGCTAGAATAGATTAATAATTAGATAAAATATAATACATAAAATAGATAGAAATAGATTAAGATTGCTAAAGAACTTAATTTTTTGTTCAAAAATTGTTTGCAAAATGCGTAAATCTTTTGCATGTCAATGATTTTTGTTTTGGAAATTTTAATTCTTTTTTTTTTCTGTAGTACTAGTTATTTTAATTATTTCCGTTTTAAAATTAACACTAAAAGAAGGAAAACATCAAAAATATAAGCAGCTTGCGACTGCATTTAGAAAAAAAAATTATCCACTCAAGCAACAATATATATATATATATTTGTAATTTTTCTTTCTTTTAGGGAGGCTTAAAAGCTGTTATATGGACCGATGCTTTTCAAGCAGTCTTGATGTTTACTTGCATGATTGTCTTCTACACAGTAAGCATAAGCGATGCGGGAGGGATTTCCAAAATTTACGAACGAGCATATGAAGGAAACAGATTGGAGTTACTTAAGTGAGAGAAGATTTACTTATTGAACTAAAAATTGTAGGATTTATTAGATACTATAATGGTCAAATTTTATTGATTATTGTCTAAAAATCCCAGGAACTACCTATGTCTTAGCGTTAGTTAGCTAGGGGCACCACCGATTGCCAAAATCCCTTACTCTTTTTTTTCTTTTTTCTTTTCTTTTTTTTAAAAAAGGAAAAAAAAACGATAAAATCAACGATGCTATTAACATGAAAACAATAACCAGAGCAATATAGAAATAACGAACTATCTCGTTTTTAAAGGAAACGTCTGAATTGTAGTTCTACAATGGACTATGTAATAGTTTTAACAAATTTATAATTTTATAAGTATCGTAAAAGCAGTATCGAAAGTATCGTAAGAAATTATTAAAATCCGTTTAAGTACAATTGATTTATCCATGACGCAATGTCATGTTGATCTTAGTTCAACTAGAACTTTTTCATTTTAGTTATTGAGAAATACTCAATATCACTCAAAAAAATTATGCTGCATATCACTTAAAAAAATGTGAAGATGGTAATAAAAATCGATATATTTCGAGAGCTCAAAAATATAAGGCCATTCTCAAAACTTATCTGGTGGGAATGAGGAAAATAAAAGTAATTTGAAACAGAAACATCATCACATTCCGCACGCCAGGTCTGCTAAATTAAATGACATAATATTATAAGTTTATTTACATTTTACGTTGTGTGTGATATGAAGTAATTTTATTCATAAAATTAATTTTATTCTTAAATTTATACCTTCTATATTAGATCCTTAAATTTAGTAGAATCAAGTTTTTGAAGGACTAAGATAATGTCCCCAATATCTGGTAAGAATATTTTTGAGATATACAGATAGTACATACAATTGATATCTGGAGGAAGTCCCTTAAATATCAATGTTATGGACTGGATATCACATGGATATCTGTGATAAGTACCGTACATCTGTCAGATGTCTTTGAGATATAAAGTCTTTTCTTTTCTTTTTTTAACGGCGCACAGTGGGACAAAATCAGAAAAATGCGGCCAAAATTAGAAAATTAACTTCAATGTTCTAGAAATTGTTCACCTATAGGTTTTTTTGGTCACTGATTTCAAATATGAAGTCAAAATTTCAAAAAAACAAAATGGCGGATGATAATTGAAAAAATTGCAAATAAATAAATAAAAATTATTTAATAGTAGTTTTTGAGATCTTTGATTACAAATTTGTGGTTAATAATTTTAATAAATAAAGTAATGGATGTAAAATCGCGAATATTTATCAAAACAAATTTAAACTAAATAAATTGAATCAAAATATTTAAGATTGTTAATTGCAAATTCGATTATCGAATTTAAAAAAAATAATGAATCTATTTTGCTAGATATAAAAAATTTTGAAAATGTTATAACAAAAATAATAATCTCAAGTTTATTTTTATAATTTTTTTTGTACATGAAGTATTATTTTTATTAAACAACGTTTTTTATTTATATTTAATATAAACAAACTACTTTGGCACTATTAATTTTCCATTTCTATAAAACATGAACTTGCTGAAGGATCTTCCAATAAATCGATAACGGCTTGAGGCATGCTACCACTTTTCCTACTAGGCAATTTTCGAAGAGAACTTATTACTGGATCTGACGAAATTAGAAACATATGTAATATGTCTTCATTCGTGTGTACTCTAGATATCTTTCTTGTGAACTTTTCACGGTAATTTCTAAAATCTTTATTCCTAGCCTCTTGGGCTTCTTCACTCATCATACCTATAGGTAATAAAGCTGATTTTAAAATATCATGTCCGTGAATCAATATCTTATGAACGCTAGCTGGCATTGGATACCACGAATACTCATTTACATATAAATTTGCAAGTTCCAATGAATAATTGTAAAATTTAGAGGAATCAACTGCATATCCACTTGATAATGCTTTCAAAATGGTATTACACATTGAAATCAGATTTTCATTAAGTCCTGTAATTTCAGAAGACTTTTTCGAGTTTTCGAAAAAACGACGAGCCAGATTTCCGTCGTGCGTGGTACCTTTTCCTTGTATAATTATACCTACAGGTAAACCCATCTCTCTGTGAAACTTTTTCTTTATATTTTCTTCTCTGATTTCCACTTTTTCTTTCACATCTTTCCTTTTCTGCCAACACTTCACTTCAAGTCGTACAGAAACATGATATAACCACTCAAAAAAACGAATATAAGCGTGCAGTGTTGATAAACCTTATTCATAAAAATCTGTATTTATCTTCTTGGTCTTTAGTTTCGTCAAGTCGTTCATCTCTTTTGGTGTAGCTCTGCATATATTGCATGTCTGTGCAGACTTTGTTTCAGTAATCGCATTGCACGTTTTTCCGTCAATCATTGTCATACCTAAAATATGCTTAACAACAAAAGATTGAGAATTATGTAAATTCACAACTGTAGGGACCAGGTCTTTAATTTTAATGTCCATCATCAACTTCTCTTGTTGAATAGCATCAGTCGTTTCATTTTTGAACTCAAGTTTTACTGCTCTGCAATATCTTGTGGAAGAAGGTCTGGGATTTTGCCACAATATAATTTTTTTTTTAGGATCTCCGTTGCAAGTACCGTAAAGTTGTAGAGGCACTAAGCAAGTCATAAAAAGACTAGCATCTGAATTTGACGAATCTTGAAAAATTTGCTTATACAGGGAATGACCACTACTGCCATCGCAACCCCATTTAGAAATCAAAGTTATGTTTTGCATTTTGTCTGCAGAAGTATAAGCAAAAACATCTGATTGAACTTTTAAGATGCGTTGTGTTGTCAGATCTAGTAAGTCTTGAAGATTAATTTCAGCTTTCACTTCACTTATGCAGATAGAGACTTTCGATGGATAACAATGTGATTTAGCTTCTCGTACTTTGTAATAGGGTGGATAGACATTTATTTCACGTTCCAAGGCACTATTTCGAATATTTTGATATGCGTTTCTCGTTAATCCTGTTTGAACGATTAAAGCTAATGCTTCATCTGGTGAGTAAGCGTTAACATTGGAAGTTTTTTGTATCAAATTGGAGTTATTTAATTTTATTTCTCCAATAAATTTTACGGTTTCTGCATTTCCTTTAGATCGAAGGTGTCTTTTGCTCGCATCGAAAATTAATTGTGGTTCTGCTTCTTCACACAATTTTCGAAGTTTGCGTCTTTTAGTGCGTTCATTACTTGATGCATAATCTTTTTGCGGCCTACCACGTTTTACAGGAATTGATGTTGAATTTGAAACAGTTTCTATCAACAACAAAAAATAAATAAATAAAATAAAAATAAGAACAATAATTTACTCACATATTTTATATAAGTAATAAAAATTTTACAAATCATAGATAATTTACCTTTGTATTGGAATGTGTACAATTTCAATTCCGTGTCAAGCCAATCTTTATTTTGCTGGAGAAATAAATCTTTCTTGCGAGTGCATTTTTGCCACTTATTTTTAATAGTTGCATATATTTTTCTTAATTCTGATTTTTGCTGGCCATTCAAACTTTCAATATTAAACAACACTGCAACCGACTTATCAGCATTTTCGTATCGTTGTTGGGTCCAATTAGCATTACTTTCAATGAGAAATTCGAAAATTTGGCGTTTATATATTTTTGATGCCATCTTAAAAAAATAATAAATATTTCAGCGAATAAGTTGCTATTTCATTACAGAGCATTTAATTTTGATATTTAATATAAAAAATATAAAAATGCCTACCTCAAATCACTAGTATAACTTGAAATTCACTCCGTTTAGAATGAAAAATGATAGTCGAAACACAATGAATGTGAAAATATTGAAAGCACTCCACTGACCTTGACGAAAAATGAATAATTTTTAAATCCGAAATTGTAGATAGAATAGTTCCTTTACATTTTGAGACTAAATATAATTACAAAATATGTAGTGCTGGCACCATTGTCATAAGGTTTGATTTAAGCAGCAATTTAAAAAAAATGACAAGATTGTTCAGCCAAGTAGATATAAGAAAATCTTTATTATAGAAATGACGCCAACTATAAAAATCGATATATCAGCCAAATTCGCAAATATTCGCAGCTAATTTTTTTTTAGTTCTTGAGTATATATACCAAACAAATGTACAAAATTTTTTTTTTACCTCGGCAACGTAAGGCTTTTTTTATAGAGCACCCTAAAGTTGCAATTTCATTGTACAGAGCAGAAATAGGAAAATGGCTCTGATTTTAATAGTATTTATATAAAATAATGAATTCATATATATCTTGGAAATACATTTATGTATAAATCATGCATAGTTTTAATATTTTTATTTACTATAAGGAGTTACCATATTAATAAAAATTTAACTGAAAACTTTAATTTTTTTTAATTTCGACTTTGTTTCCATTTAAATGCTATTTCCATTTATAAACCAAAAAAACAAAATACACCGTCTTATTCCTTGGACATTTTACTACAAAAAACCATATTGA
Organism: Parasteatoda tepidariorum; assembly: GCF_982258835.1. Taxonomy (NCBI): domain Eukaryota; kingdom Metazoa; phylum Arthropoda; class Arachnida; order Araneae; family Theridiidae; genus Parasteatoda; species Parasteatoda tepidariorum. The sequence continues at coordinate 17,551,511 of NC_141761.1, read as the reverse complement.
GATTTTTTTTTCTTATAACTTCATTTTTTTTATTTTTGACCGCGAATAAAGACTTTTGCTCCACAGTGCGGCGGGTACTTGGGATGTATTGTCCCATTGGCCAGGAGTGCCAGAACTGCTACTCTCTTCTCGTTACCCACTGGGCACCTGTGGCGAAGCCACGGCGGTGGAGCAGCATCGCCCACGTCACACAACCACAAACCCGTTTATAGGGCGGGTCACATTCACACAAAGGAGAAAGGACATAGAATACAGAGAGAAAGAAACATCCATGCCCTGGGGCCCTACCATGAACTACCGGGAATGGAATGAAGATTCCCGGCTGGAAAGTGAAACTGGGAAAGTTTGGTTCCATGAATGTTCAATACCGTACCATGAGCACTCCCTTGGAATCAGACGTTCCACGATAACTCGCTCTCAGGGCGTGGCTAAAATTTAACCAATCACACAATTTACTTTAGATTTTCTTTTTGAGTTTGGCAGCATTAGCATGAGTAAAACGAAACGAGCTTCTGCTATTTAGATAATATTTTTGACTACTTATTGTTTTCTTTTTATAATGTTTTTTGTTTTCATTAGACTAAAAAAACATGAACTGCGAATACTTTGAAATATTCTTTAATTTATTATACATATAGTTTTATTAATTAAAAACTGTCATATTTATCATGTATAATTCATAAAATAAAATCATTTTTTCATAATAAATATTTCTGATATTTCCCTTAATACGCTTCATTATTTATTTTAAATATTTTTTAAAAAGTACAATTCTTAAAATAATGATCATATTTTAATCAATTAAGATTCAAACTTTCGTGCCTGAGAACTGCATGTAGATAGATTACTAATTATACTAGTTTTTAAATCAAAACTACACTGGTTTTCATAAATTAAGGAAAAATCACAAAAATAGCGATAACTCTTTCAAAAGTAAGCCAAACCGTGCAAAATTTGCATATGTTGTCCACTAAGAGTAGCTGAGTAAAATTGCAATATGCAAATTAGTGGCGCTGCACTCGGCTTACGTCATCTGCCTGGAGCATAAAAGTCCAAGTTTGAGAGAAAGCACACAAATTTTACTGTGATTGCGACATTGAAAATCTGAGATAGCCAATTCGTAATAATGACCTCTAGGCATCATTTGCCTGAAGAACTACGATGGAGAGCCATCGGGAGACTAGAGGCAGGGCAGAGTCAATCAGAAGTGGCCAGATGGCTAAATGTGAGTCCATCTGTGGTTCATAGACTTTGGAGGCAATTTCAAACCACAGATTCGGCATCTAGGAGGTTCAGTCAAGGACGGCCAACTGTTACGACCAGTGCCGATGACCGATATTTGACATTAAGTGCACGCAGGAATAGAACCGCTACTCCGACACATCTTAGATCCTCTCTTGCTGCAGCCACCGGAAGGTTGGTGTCAACGTCAACTGTGCGCAGAAGGCTCCACGAAGGTGGTCTGTATGCGAGACGACCAGCCATTTGCGTGCCGCTCACATCACGCCATAGGAGAGACCGTTTGCAGTGGGCCCGACAACATGTCCACTGGACGTCAGATCAATGGAGGCCTGTTCTCTTTACGGATGAGTCCAGGTTTAGTCTAGAAAGTGACAGTAGACGTTCTTTGATATGGAGAGAACCTGGGACCCGTTATCATCCATCAAACATCCGTGAAAGAGATGCATACGGAAGAGGCAGTGTCTGTGTTTGGGGAGGCATATCCTTAGGAAGGCGCACATACCTCCATGTCTTTCCAAGGGGAACCGTGAATGCTCAGGTTTATCGAGACAACATCCTTGATGCTTATGTGCGCCCATATGCCGGGGCAATTGGTGATTGCTTCCTGTTACAGGACGATAATGCAAGACCACACAGAGCTCGCATTGTTGATGATTATCTTCAACAGGAAACAATTACTCGCATGGAGTGGCCAGCTCGATCCCCGGACTTGAATCCTATCGAGCACGTTTGGGATGCTCTAGGGAGGCGTGTATCTGCCATCAATCCGCCCCCTCAGACCCTTGCCACGCTTGCAACTGCTTTACAAGAGCAATGGCTCTCACTTCCTATTGAACTGATAGACCGCATAATTGAAAGCATCACACATCGCTGTTTGTGCTGTATTGCTTCTAGAGGCAATCATATTCCATATTAAAGGTACTTTTTCTATTGCAAACCGATACTTCCAATTTGTTTATTTTATACATGTGCTAATTTCTATACTACTATTAATGTCTGATAATTTCTTTTTATGTTGTTTAATACCTTACTATGTGTTGTATATTGTGGGTAAGTTTCATAAAATTCCATGTGTAATTTCTTGAGTTATCGCGATTTTTGTGAATTTTCCTTAATTTATGATAACCAGTGTAATTGCCAGAAAGAATTCAAATTTTATCAGACAAAAAAATTAACGTTTACCTTGATCTCTTTGAAATTAATTTAATTTCAGAAAAGTTCATTAGTTTTTAATTAAATTTGTAACAGTATGGATGACTAAAGTTACTACTTTGCTTATAACTTTGGCTTATTTGTTACATTATAAAAGTGACTGTTTTTATTGATAGTTAAATAAATATGTTCGCAAGAAATTAATTTATAGAACTGGGTAAAATTTTTTTCGTGATTTGGAAAATCATTTTACGTATGAAATACTTAAAAATTATAGTTCAGGGAACTACTTCCGCAGCTTTTATAGTATATATTTTAATGGAAGAATGAGAATAAAATTTTTTAAAATGAGTAAAAGAAGAAATAAATACAAATTTCATAAATATTTTTTGAAACGTTTTTATTTTTTTTTGTATTTCTTATTATAAATAAATCGTTTACTTTATAATACATCATGCCTGTAACAAATTCTTTTAAATCTGCTGCCATTGGTGTATAATATAAAGAGCTATCGTTCGAAAGGAAGTTAAATATTGTTGAACTAAAAGTTCATCGAAAGAAAATTAAAAAAATAAATGATTGGAACTTCAAAAAAAGGTATTGACCAAGTAATATATCCCGTAATAATAACATAGAAATAGTAACAATTATCATATGAGAGCATAATTATTTTTAGTTTGCCGTAATTTCTTAGTTAACTCTGAAAGTATCTTTTCGTTCACACATACTAATGAAACAATACATTTCTCTTTTAATTATCGTCTTGAAAATGGCTCGGGCACGTTTATCTTTTAGAAATTTTGTTATCTTCTCTTATGAAATAGAAAAAAATTAAGACATTCATCGACGAAATTTCGTATTAAGTCCTTAAAAATTCATCATTCCCTCCTTGGAACGACGATTCTAGGTGCTGGAGACTGGTTGGAATGATACCGGTTCCAATTCCAGCCAAGAAACTCTTTCCAAGGTGTTCGTGGTGGGGAAAAATAATTCCCGTTGGAACGTGACGTCATTCCCAGATGGAATTTCATTCCATGGAGCTCATGGTAGGGTTCCTGATTCGAATCCGCAACCATCGGCTCCACAGTCAGGCACGCTAACCACTCGGCCACCTGGTCAGCCTGAGATATAAAGTAAATATTGCAATATCCAAATATCTGTTGGACACACAGAGTTGCAACTCTGGATTTCTAACAGATATTTCATGATTATTTATTTTAGATATCTTGGAGATCTCTGTTGTATCCAGTTATTTTGCATAAGAGATATTTCAAAGATGTTTTGGGGATATTTGTGACTGCGTGGAGTAGTGTACGACTTCCCAACATTTTGCCCCCCAAGACAAGGATTCCTTTATCACCGAATCTGTAGATTTCTTTTACGTAGGAAGGATGATCGTGAGCTCTATATTCTTTCCAGATGCAGATTTGATTGGAAATAATTCTATAAGGGGAATCTGGATTTATCACTGAATAGAACACGCCCGATTTTTGTTGTAGCCAAGACTGATGTGTCAACTCTATCGAAATGTGACAAATTTTGTAGAAGATAAGAGTTGATGTCACTGAAGAAGGGGGTAGAATTTTCTTCGCAATCCAGGCCGACATTCTAGTCAAATGCAGTGAGATGGACAAACTGGACTGCGCGTATAAGATACTCTCTGCAGAACATTGTTTTCTGGAAATTCTTATTCCAGACGACGCAGCAATATCAAGCTCAAGAGCGTATGGCGGCTTTGACCCGTCTTCTTGGTAACAGTACAACTGGTTTTAAATTGATTAGACATCCAGGATACACCTTTCGGTGGCAACTTGTAACTACAGAGTCCGCTTGAGACTGGCAGATTATGAGAACTCACTGCAAAGAGGATAACATGTTTGTTTCAATGCCCTAATCACAAATCTGGAGGCTAAAATATCAGATGATTAAACTTTCCAATTCCAGAATAGCTGGAAGAACTTACGCTAAACAACTTTTTTTTTTAAAAACCGAATGTTGATACTGCATTCATTATTTGTTCTTGTAACTACATAGACTATAAATTCAATCAATTTTAGTGAAAGCAATTTAGAACTGCTTTGAAAAACATGTTCGTGACATTATAATTCAGTATATTCTGGATATAATGTCACGATATATTTGTGATAAATTGCTTTCTACTTGCCTTTTATGAGCATGTTAAAATTGGTATCAAAACCTATTATTTATTTACATATTTACAGCTGCTAGGTTGATTGTGAGCCTAGATGAACATTCTAAAATTATTTCCTATATTTATTTTATGATCTTTTTAAATTGATGTATATACAGATGTTTTGTGTGTATATATATATATATATATATATATATATATATATATATATATACTTTTTATGAAAGTGTTTAAACTGGTATTAATACAGATGAAATACTTATTTACAGTTTCAGGGTTGACTTTACGGCCAGATACACATTCTGGAATTGCTTTCTTCGAGGTTTTATTCTCGGATTCGGAAATTATGGAACAAGTCAACTAGAAGTGCAAAGAATGCTGAGCATCAAAAAAAGTAGCCGAGCTGCAAGGTTTGTAACTGAAAAATGATTTAAGTAGGTTTGGTATTCAATTTTTTAAATTCTTTAATAATGCAATAAATTCTCTCCTCAAATGTGCATAAATTATCTTTTTATCTTAAATAGAACGCGAAATAAGATTAGGGTTAGTTGTCTCTTCACATTAAATATTCTGTAATATTCTAGCACAATCTAAAGAGGATTCATCTATTGGACAAATAATAAAGTGTTTAATAGAGTTGGGTATAAGGTTGTTTCTGGTATTTTGCTAACAACCGCAGAAAAGGTTCCTGTACTGACCTTAGGGGAGCTGACATCATGTAATCTCCCCCCCTCCCTGACGACGCAACCATGTTGTCAGTTGAATCCGTTTCCATTTTGATTCTTTATTTTGAAAATACTTTCTATTTTGCCGTGGTTTTTCTATTAGTCAAATGGTTCCTGTTTTTCTGTCGTTAATTGAATTTATGTAAGTTAATTTTTATTAATAATTTGTAATTTTTGTTTGTAAATTGATAACAATTTGTTAATTTGTATATTTTTTTCAAAAATTCTTTCAAGTTTTATCAGCTTTACGTTGTTGTGGCTTGGAATTATGTGAGCTTTATTTTGTATACTTCTGACTTCTGAATTTTTAATATTGCTCCACTTTATATATTCAGTTGCGTATCATTCATTCCTGACATATATATATATATATATATATATATATATATATATATATATATATATATATATATATATATATATATATATATATATATATATATATATATATATATATATATATATATATATATATATATATATATATATATATATATATATATATATATATATATATATATATATATATATATATATATATATATATATATATATATATATATATATATATATATATATATATAGACACACACAAATAATAAAATAATATTAAGCATAAAACTATTAATGGGAAAAACCAAAAGTCTTTCTCAAGACACATCTTTAATTTAATGCGATATCTCTGCATAAAGAACACTCATCCTAAGATAAAAATTATTCTTTATAATGTGTCGATATCACTAAAAAAATCAATTGAAAAAGAATATGAAGAAAAAGGGGACAGAAACGAAACTTACCGGTATGTATTTCTTAAATCTTAACTTCGAACACTCAAAGTGTATACTCTTCCTTCGACATTTTTGACAAGGATTCTGAAATATATAATAAGAGTAGTTTCAGAAATGTGGATTGGAATAATTTAGTTTTCTTTTTATCATTTCTTCTTGCAAGAAATATATAACTTTTGTTTAAAATTTAATTCTAGATAAATAAAAAAATTGAACCTTTCTTTATATTTAAAAAAAAACAACCCTATTCATTTTCTTTATTTTAATGCAGTTAATTTAATCTTTAATTATTGTAAATGTTTTGACAGAACTCTAAGAATGAGCACCTTACCTGTATTCCTTCTCCATACTTTGTGTTACTTAGCTGGACTTGTATTATACTCTATATATTACTTGTGCGATCCAATCTTAAATAAATATCAAACGGGGCTGTCAAAATATGATCAGGTAAGAAATCTAATATTCTAACGCAATCTAATATCTAATTCATTCCATTTCTAAAAGCTAAAGAACTCAAACTTTTGGGATATGTCGTAGAACAACCTAAGTTTTAGCAGAGCAATTCATACTTGGAGAAAGTGAAATCGATCGATAAAACTAACAACAGCATTTTCCTTGTTATGATAACGTTCTGTAAATATCGTTAATTAAACTCTAGTTGAGAAGGGTGTGTTTGATTAATTTATTTTAATTTTCAAATCAAATTTTCATATGAGTGTTATGCCGCATTAATATCATAATATACACTTTGTGGTGGCATGATGGCAGAGTTGGCCGTACCTCAAATCTTCGGAACTGTATCAAAAATATTTCAATTTTATAACCGTTGTTGAACCGCTGATCCAAATTTTGAGTTTACTGCTACTAATGTTCAACTCCGTAACTTTGTAATTTTGAGCCCAATCCAGAAGGCAAGGGAACTCCTAAATCAGTACCCCCAGAGGTATTGATTTGTTATGGGAACTTGGAGGACTTTGTGACCCAGACGGGTTTAACGCGCATGAGTCACCATTTAATACACAGGGATTCTTCGGCTGACTGGATTCGAACTTTCGTTCTCACGAACACGAGTCCAACATCCTGCCAACCTGACTATCCCGGCCCTCCACTATGAATATTGACAAATTTATTAATTTGTAACTCTTTTATTGATTTATTTTTTTGTAATTTCGATTTAAGCATTTATTTCGGTATGACCCCAATTGTGAGATGGTCGATATCATATAAGACATTGATGCAATCGTGCTTTACAGATGATATTAAATCCATTGATTTAAATAAGAATGATTTTCTTTCTTTATAATAATTATCGCTAGATTATTGTTGTAGTTAATTTACGTCGCACTAGAGCTGACACCCCCGCTTCGGTAGCCGGACGACCTGCACACGAAGTCAAGCACTTTACGGCAGAACAGTTAAACCAGAACCGCACACCCACGGTCCCTACGCAGACTGATCCAAGTGGCGCACACTGACCGCAGCCAGTGATGCTTGACTTCGGTGATCTGCTGGTAACCGTGTCTTAACGATCAGTCCACTGCGGGATACCCTTTCTTCGTACGGGGTAAAAAAAGCAAACGATCAATAAATTAGTAATGAACAATACTGTGAAATCATGTGCTAAACTGAAAAACACATACCACCATAATCAATAAAGCTAAAATATATAATCTTTTCTTACTTATTACTATTTTTGTTCTCGCCGGTGGCTTTACGTTATTAGGTAAATGGAACACATTTCAGTAGTTTATCCCATCAAAATAGAGAGTAACTGTATTCAGTATCGTTTGGCATAATGGTGTTGCTCTAGTCGAACTCATGAATTTCAAAACTAACACAATCAAGTAATTTTTCTGGTACATATCTCTTTCGAGGGCCCGTAAAGAACATCTTCCTACAGTAAATATATTAAAACTGCACAGCATTTATTAGTTTTAAAGGGAACCAGATATGCAAATTGTACCTATATTAATATGTATGATAAAACTGCACTAATTATCATATTAAAAGTACTGCCTATAACCAAAATTAATTAAGTTTATGGGGAACAATAATAGCAAGGCCAGTTTTTACGTTTCTCCTAACTGAATTAGTTCAATTTTTTCATTAATGATTTTTTGGTCATAGCCTATAAATTTTAATTAGTACCTATTATCAAGATTAATTAAGCAACATTTGCGTCAAAATTAGTACTGTGATTTTTTTTCCTCCCAAACAATTAAAATTTTTTTTATTAATGTTACTTTTTTTTTGTTTTAACAGTACCTATTCTCAAAATTAATTAAGCAACTTCGCAGTTATCAAAATTAGTACGGTGACTTTTTTTTCTTCCTAAACAATTAAGATTTCTTTATTAATGTTACTTAATTTTTTTGTTTTAACAGTACCTATTCTCAAAATTAATTAAGCAACATTTGCGTCAAAATTAGTACGGTGATTTTTTTTCCATCTAAACAATTAAAATTTCTTTATTAATATTACTTAATTTTTTTGTTTTAACAGAACCTATTCTCAAAATTAATTAAGCAACATTTGCGTCAAAATTAGTACGGTGATTTGATTAAAATTTCTTTATTAATATTACTTAATTTTTTTGTTTTAACAGTACCTATTATCAAAATTAATTAAGCAACATTTGCGTCAAAATTAGTAAGGTGATTTTTTCCCCTCCTGAACATTAAGCAACATTTACGTCAAAATTAGTACGGTGATTTTTTCCCCACCTAAACAATTAAGATTTCTTTATTAATATTACTTAATTTTTTTGTTTTAACAGTACCTATTCTCAAGATTAATTAAGCATCATTGACATCAATAATAGTATGGCGAGCGTTAGTGAGCAGGGGGTAGAGGAGCCTCCTGATTTCTTTGTTAATCCCGCTTTTCCGAACATAAATTAATTATTTCAAATTCAATTTCCACTGATTTTAAATTATTAAGTTTTATAGAAATACGTTTTACCAGCACAATTACATAACAAAAAATTAACACGTGGTTCCCGATAACTTTAAAAATACTATGATGGTGACGTAATCCGGTGATCCTCATTCTAATTGATCATTTATCAGTCTGCCTCAGTATCTGAGGATCAGTATGTCTGACATAACGAATAAAATATAAATAAATATTAAAGAATGGGCAATAAACTCGTTTTTTGATCACACAGAGCTATAAGCCACCCAAGTCTTAAGATCAAAAGCAAATGTGACTTTTTCATCACGCCAAATTTCCATTTTGTAATTGCATTCCTGTGGCCTATTGGCGGCACCTATAGTATTTTTTCTGACAGATGTAACTAATTTTTGAACTAATAAACGAATGTTAATTTTTTTATTCCTTTATAATTCCTGTATACACCTTAGTAATTTCAAGTTTCTATGTCTTATAGTTTTTGTGCGGCAAAACAAAATGTAAGTTGAATACCCAAAACAGCGGCCCTTACGATTTTCTAATCTAGAGGGACGCATTTAGAATCGTGCTTTAATTGATCATGTAAAATATTAGTGTAAAAAATACATCATTTGTTTTGATATGATCAAAATAATAAAACGTCACGATATAAATAGCAAACATGTTCTCCGTAATTCTTGTTTCATTATATATAAACAATTTTTATTTGTAGACACATTAAGTTTAATTTTTTAGTAATTTTGATTCACTAGAATAAAATTATTCGTCACTTTTTAAAAATAATGTTAATGATTTAACTAATGATCGAGAATTTTTTTTTACATATTTAATTTTGTCGAATATCTACAGAGCATGCGCAAGTCGTTTTGCTCAACATGATACGTTACTCTGCGTATTTCATAAAGTTGTATTTATTTTGTGTAAAAGAAAAGGCCGATTTCCTTTTGTTGCGCTTATTTTTTAATTATTCACAAAATCAAAAGATTAATTAAACTCGCACAATTTACGGTATATAATCAAAATGAATGAAATTTGTAACAAAAAATTAAAATAGAATATTGGAGGAGGATGAAGAGAATTTTTCAAAAACAAAGATAACTTCTTAAATCTTAGTTTCCTCTCTTATAATAGCAATAACAATCATAAACAATCTCACTGTGACGCATCTGCTTTTTAGCACAAAGACTCAAAAAATTCGTTCAATGAATTTTGATCCGACCCATTGGATTCATCCGATTTTGATCGAACGATTAACTCTTTCAATTGTATTGAGCAAAGCAAAGATAACTTCTGAAATCTTAGTTTCCTCTCTTATACTAGCAATAATAATTATAAACAATCTTACGGTAACGTTTCTGCTTTCTAGCACAAAGACACAAAAAATTCGTTCAATGAATTTTGATCCGACTCATTGGATTCATCCGATTTTGATCGAACCATTAACTCTTTCATTTGTATTGAGCAAAGCAAAGATAACTTCTGAAATATTAGTTTCCTCTCTTATACCAGCAATAATAATTATAAACAATATTACGGTAACGTTTCTGCTTTCTAGCACAAAGACACAAAATATTCGTTCAATGAATTTTGATCCGACTCATTGGATTCATCCGATTTTGATCGAACCATTAACTCTTTCATTTGTATTGAGCAAAGCAAAGATAACTTCTGAAATCTTAGTTTCCTCTCTTATACTAGCAATAATGATTATAAACAATCTTACGGTAACGTAATGGTTCTGCTTTCTAGCACAAAGACACAAAAAATTCGTTCAATGAATTTTGATCCGACTCATTGGATTCATCCGATTTTGATCGAACCACTAACTCTTTCAATTGTATTGAGTAACACAATAGAATATCTCGATTTTTGATTCATTATTAAAGCAGTTAAAATAATTTTTTTCTTATTGGAATATTTTTTTAAAAGCAATTTAGAGGAATGCTTCCTTCTAATATAATTCCAAAAATATTTTCTCATGAACTCATTTTAATCTTTTCTGATAGCGCCGATAGCCCACTTGACTGACAGAACTACGAGGAAAAAAATTACTGAAAATGTTTTATTTTGTAATACATTTAGTTTATTACACAGTTGAACTTAAAACATGAATTTGTGAGAGTTGAAAGATAGTTTTAAACTGCGACTTTATGACATTTATGCAATCTCATTGAAAGTAATCAGAATGAACACATATTCGACACATTATTTTTTTATAAAATACTAGGAGGCACAGCCCCCTGTTCGCTACCGCTCACCAACCCCGGTGATTGCCTCGCAATAATTGTTTTTTCTTGCCAGAAAACAGTTTTTCTACTAAAGTTAAAAATATTCACTTAACATCTATGTACTGAAAGGAATTCTGTTAACTTTCGCTCTTGTGCCTCTTCTTCCCACTTCCAAATATTACTATCTATTAGTATTATAAACATTTAGATCTCTTGGTGAACAGAAGTGATTTTTTTAATTATCAATTTCTTTAAATAAATGAATTCTTAATACATTAAATTGTTCAAACAAATTTGATGAGTTCACAACCATATTTTAAAATTTTCACTATTAATAGCAGTTCTGAAAAAGAACTTTAAATTAGGGATACAAAAATATTTAACGGAAAACAATACCTTTAGACAAGCGATTAGGGACAGGACGATTCCATAATACAAACGGACTTAGAAAATTTAGAAAGGGGAAAATGAGCTCGATATCGGGAAAACGTTGCTGGTGAGAGTTTTAGCTTAGCAAAATATCGCCTTATTTTAGCACCAACATTGGAAGTCAAATTTCGGCGGGATTTTCTGGAAGAAAAAAAAAACTTAACTAGGGTCATCAAAAAGGAAAGAATTTATTATTAGGCTTTACAGAGAAGACAGTCAGTTTCGATTTTTCTTTATCTTCAAAGAACGTTTTTGATGCAGAGAGGTACGTACCTCAGTACTGTTGACAATTATCGGTCGCTGCTCCAGCAATTCTGTACATGTTGGAGGAGCGTGAGGGGGGGGGAAATCATGAAAAGAATTTAGTGTATAAACCAGGCAGTGGCACTTGAACTTAAAAAACATCAGTTCCCGGTATACGCTACACTGATGTTTTTTAAGGTCAAGTGCCATTGCCCGGTATATATTTGCCCGGTTTACGTTACACTGATGTTTTTTTAAGGTCAAGTGCCACTGCCCGGTATACCCTACACTTATGTTTTTTTAGGTTCAGTGCCATTTCTCGGTATGTATTTGCCCGGTATACCCTACGCTGATGTTTTTTTAAGGTCAAGTGCCATTGCCCGGTATATATTTGCCCGGTATACGCTACACTGATGTTTTTTTAAGGTCAAGTGCCATTGCCCGGTATAATTCTCACATTTCATACTTTGCCTAAAAACATCCAGCATTCTATACAATGCCGGCGTTTCATACTTTGCCGGTAACATACATATATTAAGACCTAACTAACTTTAAAGTAAAAAAAAAATTGAAAACAAAAGCAAAACAGATAACAATAATAAAAACAAAGACATAACGAAAAAATTCAACAAATAACATATTTTATACGAGTTCGAAAATGACAGCAAACGTCGCAAAAAATAAACATAAAAACAAATGCGAACGGTGACGGTAAACCTTTGAAATTTAGCCAATACGCCAAGGAAGCGAACAAAAAAGTCCCCAATATTCTCAGTGTAATTACCCTCTTTCCCTATTTTTACTCTTCCGACGAAACTCTAAGTTTTTAACATTATGGAATCGTCCTTCCCCTAGTCGCTTGTTACCTTTAGGGCTTTCGTTAATTTTATGCTGATGACAACCTAAACAATATGGAAATGAATGGGGGAAAACTGGATCCTACCACGTGATTTTCTGGCCAATAAAAATGCGCCGACAACAATGGAAAACGGTATCAGACTATTATGATTTTATGTTATATAGAGATACAGTAATAATGTGCTCGTTTTAACTGTACTACCATCTAAAATAATAATTTTATGCTAATAAAAAGTCAATGAAACCTAGCTCTAACATACTAAAAATAAATAATGGAGGTTAAATTTTATAATTTTTTAAAAATATTTTTCTGTTAATTAAGGCTTTAATTGCTATTGATAGTTATCTGGGGCTAACTGATAATCAGTTTGAAATTGATAATGGAATAAGTTGTTACTTACCTCTAGAGATGAGTTTGAGCTCTATTTTAGAGGTCAGTATCCCTGAATTTTTATCCGAGCCCACATTAATATTAGAGTAATTTCTGTTAGTCTCTTTATTAGTAGAGTAATATCTGTGATAGTGTAACTTTAAATGTAATAGGTTTCTCATAGTAAGACTTCATATCTCTTAAACTACTTTGGATTGTCAGTTTTGTGAGATTTAGAATTTAATAATTAAAAAATTAGAATAAATGTATTAAAATTAGATTTACATGTTTTTACATGTTCTTTTAATTACAAATTTATTTACAAATGAAACAATTCTATTTCACATTATTAAACCTACCTATATTTTGTATTAAAATCTATGACAGTTTTCTAAAGACAATGCTCATTAAACACCAGGTAAATTTAGTAGTATAAAAATTTTGACTAGTTGCTTGTATTTATTATTTATATTTAAGAATAAATTATAAATAACGATTTTAACTTTCTTAAAGTAGAGTAATAATAGTTATAATCGGCATTTTATTTTCTAACGTTTATTTGTTTTTAGATTGTACCCTTTTATATAGTCAATCGATTGAGCATTTACCCTGGACTTACTGGACTTTGTATAGCAGGGATTTTTAGCGGATCTCTAAGTACGATTTCTTCAGCTCTGAACTCACTGTCAACTGTGACCGTGGTTGATTTTATTCAGCCTCTCTTAAAGTTAAGCGAAAAAAGAAATGTACAGTTAGCCAAATTATTTAGTAAGTATTATACTTGGGTTTTTAGAAATTTACTGTCAACTGGGATTACTTTTGTCCGCCTTTTAGAAAAAGGCTGTTACTCATTGAATTTAAGAATTATTAAAAAAAGGAGAAAAAAAAATCCGAACACTGTAGGGTGTAATGTTTCCATAATTGAGGCAGACGTATTTCCATTCTTAAATAATTTATATGTGTAAAAATAATTAATTAGCTTGTAACTTGGCTGTTAACTTCGATACGTAAAACTCCTATAGATTTCCTAGCTTCCAAATTTCCGTTATTTCATAAATTTAAACATTCCTTATCCCTTTTTAAGCTATTTAAATCAATTAACTTGAGCCGCGATGGCTCAGGGGATAGAGCACTCTCCTTCCAATGAGGTGAACCGGGTTCGAATCCCAGTCGATACGAATTCCGCATCCGGCTTGCACCCCCCCACAGACAGTGCTTACGTGAAATATCCTCAGTGGTAGATGGATCATGGGTTAGAGTCCCCTTGTCACCTGGCTAACCGTGGGAAGCTCTCGTGGTTTTCCTCTCCTTGTACCGCAAATGCGGGTTAGTTCCATCCAAAAGTCCTCAACGAAGGTGAAAATGAAAAAAATTGAAAAAATATGACAACCAAAGCTGGGTACCAGCTTCAGATGTCATACATGCAAAACTTTTTCTATCGAGAAATATTGGTTTTGAAGAAAACCAGTGATATTTGCTTAAGTGTTGAATATTTAGATTTCAAAATTGATATTATTGATAAACAAATTAAAATTGGTGTTTAAGACAGAAGAAAATCTTTTAATTTTAAAGTTATTTTTTTTCTGTAATTTTAGTGCTAATTTGTGCAGTAAAATTTTCAAAATTTAGTTTTTTCTCAATTGTTTAGAATTAATAAAATCTGAAATAATGTTTTTAGTTTTCAAGAGGCAACTGGTAATTTTTTTAAAAATTTAGATGATAATGGTTTTCCCTTTAATTTCTGTAATATTGATTTTAAAATTAAGAAAATGATTGATAATTATTAGTTTCTCATTTGGTTTAGCAAAATTCAAATCTTGTTCGAGTCTACTTGCTCAAGCTTTTCTTTTAATGACGTCTTTACTTTCTTAACCTCTGTCCTTTTTTCTTTAAACTGCGCAGGATAGGGGGCGTTTGTTTTTATGTTTATTTTATTTCAGTTGTGGTTTGCAATCGGTTTGGGATTCTTAGTTATTGGATTTTTTTTATTTTTCAAGTTAACTTTAGTTCTTACTTTTATTTTGTATTTGTCTTGTTTTTATTCTGATTTTAAAGTGTATTTTATATTGTTTTTTCTTTTTTTTTCCAATGGCAGGCACCGAATTTGAATCTTTGCCTATACTATGCCAGAATTGTTGCTTATTTCGCGTTACCCAGTGGGCACCTGTGAACCAAAGTCACGGAGGCGAGCAACATTGCCCACGCCACACTGTTTAACCCGTTTAAACAACCCGTTTAAAGGGTGGGCCACATTCACACACATTATACACACACACAACAGAGGACAGCACAAAGAGAGAGAGAAACATCCATGCCCAGAGCGGGATTCGAACCCGCAGCCTATGGCTTCGCAGTCAGGCACGCTAACCGCTCGGCCACCTGGCCTGCTATTTTATATTGTATTCTTCTGTGTTTTATTGTATATTATGAATTCTTTTCCTGGATTATGGCAAAACTTTTGGGGTACAGAAAAGACAATTTTTAGACTTTTGTCTTGCTTTCTCGATAGAAAAAGTTTTGCTTTTATGACATCTGAAGCTGGTACCCCCTGACGACGTCAGCTTTGGTTATCATATTTTTCCAATTTTTTTCATTTTCACGTTCGTTTAACTCCTCTTGGTTTCATTACTGCCAAGCGCGTTTTTCCATTTGGATGTATTACTATTATCTTTGATTGCTTTTATATTTTGAATTCTTTTCCTCAACGAAGGCAAATTTCTCCCAATACTTGATCCAGGAGTTCCCTTATTTTCTAGATTAGGTTTAAAATTACAAGGCTACGTAGTTAAGCATTAGTTGTCGCAAACCCCCCATAAAATTGGGCCGCCTGTTCAACGACGGTTAAAATAAAATCACCGTGTCGCTACTTTATTCATGAATCCAGTTCTTTAGTTATGTCTACTGACGAAACAAATTTTGGATATTTCCAACACTTTCTGAAAATCTCTCACAGAAAATGCTACGTGTTGTCCTGTATGCGATAATTTAGGGAATAATATATTGCATTTTTTTAACTGTTCATTCACAAAAGTGCGTAAAGGTTGAAAGTGTTTTTTTAAGCGAAACATTAAAAATTAATAAGAATAGATGAAACTATTATGATGAAAAATTTACAAGCAAGTTGTAGGGATGTATTTATATCCTAATCATCTAAACCAGGGATGGGGAAACTACGGCCCGCGAGCCAACTGTGGCCCGCCGGAAGATTTTATCCGGCCCGCGGACAGAATTTTAACTAGCCGATCAGTGGCGAATATATCTACTTTGTTTAAAACTATTTTTGTTGATTTCTTTTTTAACAAAGTACTGATGACCTTTTCACTTTCTTTATTTTTGTTTTACAAAACATAAATTAATTAAAATAGTTAGCACAAACAGCTTTAACTGGTAAAATGTTGAAAGCAAAAGTTCTTTATAGAATAGCTGTAGATTAGCTCCAACTAGTATTTGTCTTTCTCGAGGAGCAGACATATGGAATCTAATATAGGTGAATTGTACTTCACATGAGGCTGACTACGCGTTTTAAGTTCCAACGAACGGATTTTTCTGCCGGCTCGAGTTCTAACATAATTTACTGCGTATGGAAAGGTTGCACACATACAACGTCATTGAAAATAATGGTGAAATTATTAAATGTATAAAATGGCTACTGCCTTTTTCAGTTATTTGTAAAAATTTTTTATCCCAAAATGGCAACTAAAAAACGCAAAGTTGATGTAGAGTGACATGCACTCAATGATGAATTGACTTTATTTTATTTCAGAAGTTTTTACTCGGCCCACCAAACTTTTTTTTCTAGATTTTTGGCCCACGACCAAAAAAGTTTGCCCATCCCTGATCTAAACCATCTGTAGGTATGTGATTCCTTGACTTTTTCATCTCGGTAGACGGTGTCCAGGCATGTGGCGAATTTCGGAGGGTGCAAATGAAAAAAAAATATTGCAACGAATAGGTGCTTAAGAATAGAAAGAATTCGTTGGAAAATTATTAATAAATATTTGTTTTTAGTGTATTTTTGTGTAGTTAGTAATAATTGTTGCATCAAGAAAACTACGCATCAGTTCAATATTAAAGTTAAAAATGGTCAATAATAGAAAGAGTTAACTGAATAAATGCTAATAGTTATTTTCTTTGGCATATTTTTGTCATTTAGTTAGTAATAACTGTTGCGGCAAGAATCGGTGAATAACTATGCATGAGACAAATATTAATGCCAAAAAGCGATAAACAAGCCAAAATGTAGTATTTGTAACCAAATTGTTTATTTTAACGAACTTATTTGTTTGGTTACAGGTTTCTTTTTTGGAATAACGTGTATTAGTCTCACATTTAGCTTTTTCAATGTCCAAAGTCTGAAGCAGCTGGGTGTTAGTCTTATCGGCACTTTAGAAGGACCGATGTTCGCCATTTTTCTGTTTGGCGTTTTATCTCGAAAAGTATCTGAAAAGGTTGATTTGATAATTTCAATATTTTCATCAATATTTATTATTTTTCTAAATAAATTGTTCGACTTTTGATTGATTTTTCTTATTCTAAATTTTAAAAGTTTAGTATGAATACGGTTTTTGAAATATAATCACCATTTTTATTTCTTAAATTTGAATTGGAAACAAATATACAATATAATATGAAGCTTATCGAATGAATCAATTTCTGGTTAGAAACAGAATTAGAAACAGAAGATGGACGATAGCCATTTGTTTTTATGACAATTTATGGTTCAATCCCCCCATTTTTTAAAGCAATAATTTTTCTTTGAAGAATAATTTAAGCTCTCAAGTTTTCTCAAAATAAAGAAAATAACATATTGCCTAAATTGTACAAAAAAGTTTAATTTTTCTTTTGGATGATTTTATGATTTATTTGGTGCCCTTTCTCTGTAAGGTTAAATTTTAATAGTAAATTTACCTCAATTTCATGATGGCTCACTTTATTTAGAATGAAATTTGACAGCAACTTGAGATTATTAGCTAAACCTTGGTTTTCTTGAACATTAACTTTTATTTCCAAAATGTTTGAAGTCTACGCATTTTTTTATAATTACAAAAGTACTCGCTCAAATAAAAATAATTTTTTTATTGACGTCTTAACAGAAAACCTTTAGTGTATCTTCGTTGAAGAATTTTGTATAGTTTTTAACGAAGTGTTTAAATAAAATACTATATGAAATATCAGTTAAATTATTCATTCCTCTTTATCTTAATATTATTTAATTTTTACTCATAACTCATACTCTATTTTTATTTCAGAGTGTATTAATTGGAACATTGCTGAGCTTACCCATAACCTGTTTTATTGGTTTCGGATCCTTAATAAGCGGCTACATTGAGCCTCCATTAGAGCTGAAAGCTAACAACTGCTCCTCTTTCGGAGGGATTCCAAATGTGACAGATTGCTGTGAAGTAAAAAACAATTTCACATCAGAGTTCACATCAACATCTCATGCTAATGATCTCAAGTAAGTTAATTTATAATTGTTATGGACAGTACTTTTATAGATCTGTAAGATGCGTATTTGAAGGTTAGTTTACAGTTTATTTAATAAAGGAAATATAAATAATTTTTTAAAACTTTTTTATTATTTTTATTTCTAATGAGCTGCACAATCAGTCTTCCCGATGAGCAGACCTAGTGCGTTGTATAGAAGTGGTATCCACACTTTCAGGACCACCACAATGGGTGAGATACCGTTGACCATGTTAATTTGGACGTCTAGTTTCTGCCACACTAGATGGCTGCACCGAGACTCTATTTGGATGCCAAAGTGCACTAGGAATTTAATTATAATTATTTTTAAAACTTACTTCATCGAAAAATTCAATAAAGTAAGATTAGATTGGGTGGAATTAAACTTTTTTCTTATTTTTAAATTTTAGACAGCATTCTATTTTAATGTGCTTTAAAGAAATATCATAAATATATAAAAATTTAGGAAAGAAAATGTAGGAAATTAGGAATTTTCTCAAAGAACCTAATTTCATATAGAATTGCAGTTTCGTACTGCAATTCTAGATGAAACATTGATATTATATCGCAAGACTTAATATAACAAGAACTGATCCAGGCAAAACGATATGAACAATTCTTATTTTGCTCATGTTCAAAACATATATTTTCAAAAATTTCGACAAACTTTTTTTAAAAATAAAGTTTCTTAAATTATATAGAAAAATTCCACATTTTCCTTACTCCTCAGTTTAATTGTAGTAAATTCCCACAATTTTACCAATACATGCTTGACAATAGTTACTAAAAGGAATTTATTAAATTACTAATAAATCAATGTTATAGGATTAAAAAGTTTGTAAATATGTTTATAATTCTTAGCTTTTTTCGCTTATAAACTATACTATCTTTACTCATAATAAAAACCCTATTTTTCAGTGATACATTTGTGTTATTCAAGATTTCGTTTCCCTGGTTTCCTATTATTGGATGTTTTTGTGCATCTTTTATGACTTTTATGACATCATGCTTACTAGGTAGGTAAAATCGATTTTTTTATCTTCCTAAATGATTTGTTATTATTTCTCCAGTAATTTTGCTTTTCTTCGCAACCTGTTTTTTTAAATTTTATTTCAAATACCGTTGATTTTAAATTATTTAGTTCCCCCCCCCTATATTTTGAAGGTTAAGAATCCAAATATGTTAAAAAATATATGTTTACTCAGAGA
The DNA here is from genome assembly GCF_982258835.1 of Parasteatoda tepidariorum. Taxonomy (NCBI): domain Eukaryota; kingdom Metazoa; phylum Arthropoda; class Arachnida; order Araneae; family Theridiidae; genus Parasteatoda; species Parasteatoda tepidariorum. The sequence goes on along the minus strand of NC_141761.1, from coordinate 17,531,740 downwards.
AAGTACATTTTTGTGTCTGATCTCGTGACTTAATTAATAGTTAGCACTAATTAATTTGCATATTTGAGGTCACCCCCAGGAACCATTAAGATTGACACTTAATTCGTGAAAATCCGATCATTAGAACAAAAGTTGTTTAGGGTGATTAGTTTTTTTTTAATTTTTAGGACTGTGCATTAAAATAACTGTAAAGGTTTTGTTTACGACGCTACTTTTCTCAAGTAAACACTCAAAATTACCACACACTACTTTTTTGTGAATAAATAATTAAAGTTTTTTTTTTTTCATTTTCCCTAAAAGAGTAACTAGCTATTTTTAACCTTAGCGAAAAATCACTAGCTTTCAAACTGCATCAAACCATCAAGGAGCGTATCTGACCCGGGTTCTGGTTGAGGGTATTTCAGTTTCAT